>NC_052016.1:91239662-91539662 GCF_015832195.1 Motacilla alba alba
TGTTAATGTTATAATACAAAAAAGAAAGTACACTATTTTGTCAGGCTAGTGTACGTCAACAAAGGAAGAGCTGACAAAAAAACCACTGAGCCTTGAGGCAGTTTCTGTAGCGGAAAATAAATGCTTGGCGTGAACACAACTATACAGATGTAATGCCAAAAGTGAAGTAACTCCTCTCTTTAAAGCCCCAGAGAGTCATTGGAAAGCTTCCCCAAATTTCAGATTACTCTGTAATTTAATTTATTTTTCACTGATTCTGTGGCGAGTAAATCGCTGAACTGACATTGAGGAAATGGAGTTGGTTTCCTGCTCCTGACACAGATTATCTGCAAGACCCTGGATCAGTCACAGTGCAGTAACCAAGAGCAGCCCTGCCAAGAAGGACTTGAGGCTGCTGGTGGATGACAGTCTGGACATGAGCTGGCAATGTGTTCTCACAGCCCAGAAAGCCAGCTGTGTCCTGGGCTGCATCAAAGGCAGGCTATCACAACCTGTATAAATGGAAAGCTTTAAATTCCAAATTCTGTAAGTATTTTTATTCCAGATTGCTGCATTTCAAAAACAAAGTTAACCAATGCTTGGTTACCAAGAGGGAGCTCAGACCAACTTTTCCTGCAGTTAGGTAGAGAATTTTACAAAACCAGTCAGTCACCAGCACATTTTTTCTATGCTTCATAAGGTGAAGCATGGAATGGCTAACTTAAAATACTATTAGTTAAATATCATCCAGTGTGGTATAGGTTAAATATAGATAAAACATAATAGATAATTATAAAAGGCAGGATGTACAGAGCCATCCCTTAAAACAGAAGCCAGCTCCCATCAGTCTGTGCCATATTGTTGACTAGCTGGTTTATTTTCTGTAGGTTACCCCTGGGCAGGAGCATAAGGGGTAAGGCTGACCCTGTGTAGGGCTGACCCACACCAACCAAGTACTCAGCCATTGAGTAACCACCTCAGAGTGTGTCCTCAGCAAGGACTGTGGATACCATATTGTTCCCTATATGCACAAAAGGAATGAACCCACTCCTGTATCCGCTTCCTTCATGCCTTCATGCCTTGAGGCAAGGGGCCTTGGCCTCACTTTGGTGAACTGAGTTTGGAGAGCAGCCTCAACGTGGTTTTCAATTAGCACTGTCTTTTAGAAAGCAAAATCACAGAACAGCAACTTCTGAAATCTGAAGAGAAGCAAAGTAGCAGGCCTTTGGGTAGCAGAGAGAAACTCATCTATCTTCAAGCCTTTTTTGGTTTGAGAAGCTGTGCTATAAAGAGAGTTCCCAAAGCACCTCGACCTTGGAAGAGCAGCTCGCATCATGTCTCCCTTTAGAAATGGAGGAAGGAGTGGCTGGAGAATAACAAACCAGCAACCCCAGCTTACATGCCAGGGAAAGCTCTAGCAAAAAAAAAAAAAAAAAAAAAAAAAAAAAAAAAAAAAAAAAAAAAAAAAAAAAAAAAAAAAAAATTGCAGGGGTAGTAAGTATTTCTCAAGTGTAAATTGTTTCAAAATTATCTACTTTGACTTTCTGGAAGAACAAAGGACCTACTAGGTAGGCAATTTTGCAAGTAACTGGGTATTTTTTGTTAAATAAAGTATCTGCACTCACTTCCTATATTTTTTTAATTAAAGGTTAGGACACTCGACTTGCCTCCAAACACCCTGCCATCACATTCCTCTCCAGATGGGGTAAACAGGAAATCTTGCATAATTCTCCATGTTCCTTATACCAGTTTGGCATTGACATGGTGCCAAAGGGCATTTAGCACCTTTGCTCTTAAGAGCCCCCAGCAGTTTAATTACTGTTGGAATTACGACTTAGGAAGAAAAACAACAGCCTATTTGTTGAGCAAACATTACAATAAGCTGAATGTTTTATTTCTCAATCAAGTTGTCTCTGTGCAGCTCCATGGACTCACCTCCCTTCCAGGGTAAAAGGTAGGAGCGATAGGCCAAGCCCCTTCATCCTGTTATACAAATTATCTGGTCAAGCAGCACAGGAGCAAAGTGCTTGCTAATGATCTAAAGTAGCCATCTACAATAAGTGTCTGAAAAACACCTAACATGGGTTTTAGAGCAGACTTCAAGTAATTGCATAGAAATAATGCACTTTGGAAAATCCTGTTTCTGGCCAAGTATTTTCAATAGTATTTAGTGAATAAAGCTCCTTTCCTGGTCCTCTGGATCTCAGATTTCTTTCTGGACTGCGGCCCACTTCAACTGAAGGGTCAAATATACCACCTAACCTTCTCCTGTCACCTTTGAAATGGGTAGAACATTTTCCTAGGACATGTGGCTTGACCTACCCCCTGCCTGATCAGATCTCAGCACCAGATCTCCTTGTCAGCAGGCCAGAAGGCTAACACATGAGAGAGTTGGGCAATATGGGTATTTTTAAAGGAAGAAGATCAACTCAGTCTGATTCTTTCAAAACTGTTGTGAGGGACCCCTGGCTAGGAGAGGGATGCTGGGTTTGGAGAAAACAGCTAATTTTAGAGGCAATCTGTGTACAGCCCCATGGAAACTGTGTTTAATATTTCTGCATGGCTAACCACAGTTCCCCTGCTTCTCTATGCATGGGCTGTTGGGGGAGATTATCCTCATGAGGCACTGAGTACTTTCTCCCTACTCATAGTGTCTGAGGGCATGGAATAGCAGGGGTGAAAAGGTCAAATACCTCAGAGGAAGACACTGAAACATCTGGTCCGGTAAATGATGCGTATTATTGCCTTCTTTGCAAGATTACAAAGTGTCAGCATTAAAGATCTGAAAATGTATTACATGCTGTGTCTCTTTCCAGGCAGCAAAAAGATAGCAAACTCAGTGCAAAGGCTAGATTTCACTGTGTATCTGCAGGTCTCGAGAATTCTGAAATTCTGAAAGAATCACCATGGTTCAGTGAGTCCAGGGTAGAGCTGGGTGGTTATTTGAACAGCCTCTAAAAATACACCTTGATGTTGTGCTTTCTGGAGGAGAAAGGAGGGGAGGACTTAAAGGGAAAAAGGGGAAAAATACTTGAAATGGGAGTGGATGAGCACCAGAAAAAAGGGGAGCAAGACAGTGAGGCCATGGGTACATTAAGGCTTTAAAGCAAAGTGTGTGTGTGTGTGTGTGTGTGTGTGTGTGTGTGTGTAAATATCATCCCTGAAAGGACAACTGTGGTTGTGATATTTTGTGAAAATCCCTTTGCTAGGATTTTCTTCTCCTGAGAAGCTGAGAAGGCCTCAGCTTCAAGTGTAAACAATTTGTTATCTGCTACTGTGGAATGCAGCAGGTGCTTCCTCCATTAGTCGATGTGAGATGCTTCTACTTAGTAGCCAATCGAGGAGGCAGCAGCTCTCAGACTCTCTGGGAGTCACAGAACTTTATTATTCATTCCTTTCTATTCCTGTCTCGCCTTCTGATGATTCTTTTCCCTCTGTTCTTTGTAGTATAGTTATAGTGTGGTCTTTTTTTAATGTAATATATATCATAATATAATAAATCAGCTTTCTGAAATGGAGTCAAGACCTCTCCTTCGCTTCACCAAGTCCAGACTGCCCAGAAGACCCACAGTAATAGACAACTCCTCCAAGCATCCATGTTTGGTATTCCAGGCTGTCCTGGTGGCTCACAGCCTGTGTGTGCACTGTCTGTGTGTGGTCAGTGCTTTCAAGGTAACATCTGAATGCAGAGGAAAGAAAATCTGTAAGCATTTCTTTAAATGTAGTTGCGTAGTTTATTTTCAGCAGCCTAAGTGGTGTCCTAAAGACAGGACAGCCTGGAAAAAGGCTAATGAGGATGTAAAAATGGAACCTGGATACTACAAATAGGTCTGATCATCAAAAAGAAAAAAGAACTACCAAAAAAACAAAACAAAACAAACCACCTCAGGGGAATCCTGCAGTAGAGGAACAGTCCAGTTCAAGACATCACTCTTTAAAATGTTTATTAAAATCTGCCATATCGTTGCTGGTGCATCACTGTAACATGAGGAGCCAGATTCTGCTTTGGGAACTGCCACAGACTTGAAAATCCAGAGCTGGTCATCAGAAAGTTCAGGGAAACTACGCTTGAGCATTTAGAGGTTTATGGAAAGTCACAAAAGCTATCAGGGTGCAACGCAGATTAACTTTACCACTCTAACCTATTGCATCAAGCCACAGGCCCACAGAAGAACAGAAGAACTCCAAACAAGCACACTCACAAATGTGGGCTTAGAAATCTTCACACAGATAAATTCTGTAGTTCATTTGACTTCTTCCAGTCAGATTTACTACAAGATGGAAGCATTTCTTTGCTGTTCCGTGTCAAGGTTCAAGCAGCATAGAAATTCTGTGGGATTCCTTTCACACCCAGGCCTGTTATCTGTTTTAAAAAATTAAAAATTAAAAGACAAAAGAAAGAAAACAGATACATCTCCAACTGAGTATAATGAAAACATTCAAACATTGTAGAACAAATGCCATAGCAACAGACTACTACAGGGAGGGTCCCCTGCTTCAAGGGGAGCCCAAAAGGAGTCATTACTTGGAGTTCTTCCGAACTCTTTAAGATCACTAAGATTATCAAGCACTACTCAATAATTTTGCTAATGTTATCTGTGGCCCTTGCATGTAGTCCTTATCTTCAAAACAATTAATAGTCATTTTTCACATGCTTTGCCCATGCAAGACAAATGTTAGTTTGGAAAACACCAATTCCCTTGTGGAACTGAAGAACTCAAGAACAAAACCAAAAAAGATGTTTATTTAATCCTTCTGTGGGCTTCTAAACTGTCTGCTTGAATATATCAGTCCTCAGCCATGATATCTGCTCTAAGCAGTGCTTTCAATAGGAGTGTCCCAGATTCCAGAATAGATCTCCATTCCTCTTGGAACATGTCTTTATCTGTGGCCAAACTGATAAAAGAGTTTGGTCTGGGTTGATGGCAATTGCTGAGTAAGAACTGCATTTTATTCTCCTGATGTACTTTTTGCCAATGGAGTTTTAAAAAATGAAGAGAGAAACAAGTTTCAGATTCAAGAGCCCCAGACAAAAATGTTTTATAAAAACAATATTTTTTTGTTGGAATCTGAAATGTAGGGAATTCTTTCTAAAGGAGAAATATGTTCTGTAAGCATTTAGACTTCCTGGCACAATTTAAAACTGAGAAGTAAGGGAATGAAATTTGAAAAAGTTGTTAAATTATAGTAAGAGATAAAAGCAATTCCTTGCAGTGTATTACGGAACATGCTATCCATATGGCAGATCCATACCCACTCACTGCCTTCAGATCCTGACCAGCCAACTTTGGCCAACCCAGCTATCAACACTATAACTTGTAATTTCTCCAAGTCTTCCTTCCAATTGCATGAGCAGCTCTGCAAAAGCAGCTGGGCCTGGCTAGGAGACAAGCAATGCACCTGGAGCAGCTCATGAGGTGAGTGGGATGAGCAAGCGCAGCTGGGGCCCCCTCACTCCCAGAACACGAGGCTTGGCAGGTGTGAGGTACAGAAAGAAAGAAAGAAAATCTGCTCACCTTGAAAATCTCTCCCGCATGAGGTTCCTTGGCTAAGGTGGCCTCGTCCAGTCCATCGTATGCAGAAGTCACATACATTTCTGAGTAGTCTTTTCCACCAAAGCAGCAAGAGGTGATCCTTGGAGTAGGTAGCCTCACAGTTTGGATTCTTTTTCCTGGGAAAAATGTGCAATTGTTTTCTAACGTTCATTTTTTAGGAAGCATGTAATTATGGATATCCTATTAGCACACATGGCATAGATGCGACATTTACTCAGAGGGCACCTCCCCTTCAGACAGAGATCACATCCTAAAGGACATTTGTGAGGAAATCAAATTATTTCACCTGCCTCATTTCTAACCATTTTTCAGGCTCTCCCCCACATCTGCGAGGCTTCGTTTCTGCTTCTCAAAACAAAGCAGTACTGTGTGTGAGGTCAGGACAGGCAGGGACACCTGGCTTGGGATGGATGTTGTTCCTTAAAGCATTTTCCAGTTAAACATTTCAACACTGAGAAATGTTATATGCAGCATTTTATGGAGTTTTTTGATAGTGGTATTATTAAGAGAAGTGTGCAATTCATCAGCCAATGATGGGAGCAGGGGACCTGACACTGGGAGGCAGCACAGGGAGCTGCACTCTTTACATGATCAGAGCCAGAGCCAGCCATGCTCTTGGCAACCCATGGGGCAGAAATGGGCAATACTTTGCACCTTATCTCCCCTTCAAACATTCCTCCTGCTGCCATTCCCCTCACATTTATATGCACAAACTGGTGGAGGCCTTACCTGTCTCTGGGTCTATGCGAATGACTCTGCCGCCATCAATACAAGCCACCCAGAGCTTCCCTTCTGCATCTATGCACATCCCGTCAGGCATTTGCTCCTCCTTTTCCAGGTGGTACAAAAGCTTGGGGCAGGCTGCAGGAAGAGTTACAAAGCTGATGTTATGTGGGCTGCTACCCATTCTGTATCAGATCCCAGTCTAACAGCTTTCATGCTCTTGCAAACAGCCACGTTCATTTTCTGTGAGAAAGACATGCTGTAAAATGCACATCACACCTGCATTCTGCAGATGTGTTGAAAGCCCAATTTAGCCTGGCAGAGACAAGTCCCCAGCACAGCCATTTCAGTCTGGGATTGTACCAAATTAGTGTTCCTGCTATTTTACCAAGAGAAGAGAACAAAATGCCCTTATCTCTCTTGTTAGCCCACCTGCTGCCTGCCACAACACAACTGTTGCAAGTGCAGTAAATTTTCCTGGACTTTTATTGGTCACATCACATAACTAATTACTTGCATTTAAACATTGGTGATAAGCAATCACTCCCAGCTAAAGATCAAAAACTTTACTTTTTAATGGCCAACCAAGCAACTAGATTTGATTAAACCTGGACACCAACTCATGGTCAGGGATGCAGTGCAGATATCTTGGTGAGCATGTCTGGTCCATGGAGCAGGGTCCTTGGGTCATGGATCACCTGCTCTGACACACCCAGCACCTTCTGGTCATTACACTACCCAAGAATAGACAGTTGTAAACATAAAGCCAAGCCTAGGAAGCTCAAACATGTTGCTTTTTTATATTTTCAGGGGGAAATGTTGCATTATATCCTGTTTTGAAATTTTATATATTAAAATCTGTAGAAAGAGATGTCTTCAACAAAATGAAATCTGAGTGAATGCAATTACTTTCTGTGATTTTCATCTGTGATAACCCAAAGTCTGCACTCTTTAAAGTACAAAGGCAGTTCAGCCATTTAAATTCCTGTGGCGTATATCAGGCTGATACAGCATGAAAATATTTCAAAGAGTTTTGAAATTAGGTTAGATCCATTTTGCTTACACTTAAATTTACTTCCTTGCAGATACAATAAAAAATGTTTATCCATAAAATGAATTTAAGTTAAATTTGAAAACATCATAATTTCAGAAATTTGTCTGGGAAAAAACTCTGTCACAATGACAGCTTGATCCTCTGAATACCTTTCAGTGAAATACATACATGCACGTTCTCCACTTGTATTTATAGAGCTAGCACAATCAAAGGAATTCCAGTAGATGGCACTCAAGAATAAATACCATCCTAAAAGCTCTTTCTCATTCTGCAGTGTAAATGGCTTCTTCCCTGCAACTCCTTGAACAGGTCTAAGAATGAGCCATCTCTCCAGGTGAAAGAAAGCTGAAGAGTGTCAAAAGTTTGTTCACCAAATACACCTGGTGAGTAACCAAATTTGAGGAACATCACAGTCAGCCAGCTGACAAGTTGCAACCAGAAGACATGAGATCTGTCAAATAAATCAGTGCATCTCACAGGCCCAGGTCTTGCTGCAGACAGAGCAGTGGCACTACTTGTCACCAAATTTAAAAGCATGTGTACCAATCTTTCCAGTGTGCACATCATAGCTGAAGGCATGGACAGCATATGACAGGCTGTCGATGTGAAAGAAGGTCCTGTGGTCCAGGGACCAATCCAGACCATTGGAGATGTCCAACTGGTCTAGCTGTTTTATTACTGAATGGTCAGGGAAGAGGGTATAGAGAGCTCCTTGCCGCCTTGCTCGGACTCCTGGTGCTGTCTCTTCAGCCATCGTGCCTGAAATGGAAGTGGGAGCAATGGTTAGAAAGTAGAAACTTGCTCCTCGTGTTTGATCAAAAACCTCCTCCAAGTGTTACCAAGAAGTCCTAGGGAGAATCACAGGATTGTGATTTATTTTTTTATTTTATTCCTAAAAAGAAAATATTTTTAGGAAGAAATTCTTTGCTGTGAGGGTAGTGAGGCACAGGAACAGGTTGCCAAGAGTAGTTGTGGATGCCCCATGCTTGGAAGTGTTCAAGGCCTGGTTGGATGGAGCTTTGAGCAACCTGAGCTAGTGGAAGGTGTCTCTGCCCACAGCAGGGAGGTTGGAACCAGGTAGTCTTAAGGGTCCCTTCCAACCCAAACCATTCTATGATTCTACAATTCTGCAATCTTATGGTGAAAGGGACTAATAGGTCCTGTCAGATTGATGAGAAAGAGCAAAAGGACCAGATCAGGGGCAGCTGCCTCCCACAGAGCAGATCCTGGCCAATGAAAGGATGTTTCTGCATTGACATGAGGTTTAAGTCATAGACATCAAAGACCCAAAGGACCACCAGGACACGCCAGGGGGATGAAATTTTGCTCACAGTAAAATCTGAGATGCAGGCAGGCATCAATCATATGCTGTTTTTGTTGTTGCTCTTTGAAAGCTACTTTTATAATTTAAATGGGCTGTGACCATTAAAATACAGGTGCACACCATGTGCCTGAGAGCACTGTTCAAACAATTCTTGAACTCTGTCGGGCTTTCAGGCTTCGTGCCATGACTGCTTCCCTGGGGAGCTTGTTCCAGTGCCTGACCACCCTATGGGTGAAGACCTTTTACACAATGTACAACCTAAACCTCCTTCTTGCCTTCAGGAGGCTGAGGATCTCACCCCATACCCTTGTTTTTCACAGGCTAACCAAGAGAGGCTGCACATAATGGGTGCAAGCTGTTCTGTTCTTGTTCTGCTCTAGAAGCAGCATCCTTCTCTACATCTCCAGAAAAAATCCCACCGACATGAGCCCTTCACTGGCTTTTCCATGAAGGCAGTTGTTTGAAAACCACCATCCACCAAGTAGGAGAGCCTTCTTGTCAGATGGCCCTTGTCAACAGCGTCTGTCCTCATCTAGGTCAGAAGATGTAGAGCCCCCTGTCCTCCTCCACTGGGCAGTAACCAAGCAGAGCATTTACAAGACAGGGAATAAATAAAAAATGCCTTATATAAAATACACTATAATTAGTTTCCCTTAGCTCCAGGGGAAATTTCTGATGGGAACTTACCAGCAAAAAATCTCCCCTTTGGATCCACTTTCCCATCATTGAACCTGTTGTTTGGTTTATCCTGCTCGAGCTCGAGGATGGTGGTGACTTCCTGGGTGTCCCAGTCCAGGAAGGCAAACCGGGTCCCTAGGGCGATGACATAGCCCCCACACTGCCGCAGAGCCACTGAGCCGACACGGGCATCTGTGGGTGAGAGAGAGCAGAAGATGAGGGGTAGCTCTGGGGCCATCACGCAGCCCTCACCGAGGGCATCTGGGCTTGACTGGGACATCCCTGGCCAGGAAAGGCTGAGCTGATGCTAAGATCCTTCTCCCCTGGGATTGTTAACTCATCTCACTGGCTCTATGTTCCATGGATTTTTCCACGTTCTAGGATCCTACAGCCATTAGGACTGTACCTTTCCCTCTGCAGGTCCCAAATGAAACATGCATTCCCATTTAGGCTTATCAGAGGCAACATGTGCATGGTCCTCTTCACTCGGCTGGCTTAAGCCACCCTGTGCTCAGCAACACATCGTGGGAAGACAGAGCGTGTGGTCCCATGGAAAGTAAGATAGACCATCAACCTGCAGGACTCCTACCAGGAAGGGTGGAAGGGACAGACAGAGTCCCAGGATGAAGCAGTGAGTACGGACTCTTACCCACAGACACGCTCTGCACCTCATTGGTGACTGGGCTCCAGCGGCAAACTTTCTGTGAGTTGATGTCTACGTAGACAAGTGCATTCTCCCTTTCTTCCCAGACTGGGCACTCTCCCATCCGGTTCTTCTCCTTCACAACAGACTCGATTTTGATGGAGGAAGACATGGTCTGAGGGGAAGTTAATAATGGATGTAATTAAAAGTTCTCATGTGGATTTTTTTCATGCCTACAATATTGAAAAGCAGAGATGGTAAATAGCAAAGCACTCCAAATCCCACATGACAAAGTAATTTAGGAGGTTCTTATGACATTACCATGGCCTCATGGCTGGAACTGGGCTTGAGGTGCCAAAACTTCTCCTTACCAAAACTTTCCTAAACCACAGCTGCTGATGAGGCACCTGTCTCCAGGCACAGGAGTGCTGGGGCTATGGCCCTAAGCTGGAACCAGGCTGCTGTCTGAGGATCCATGATCCTAAGGGTCCCCCTGACTACAGGGAGGGATCAGAAGGCAGCAGTACCAATGAGTGGTGGATCAATCTTTCTGTGGAAAATCAAGGCTCTGCCCTATTAGCACAAGTGAATTGATTTCCTCCACAGGAAGACATTTGCACATCCACGGCACCCACTCCACTTCGCCACAGAGGCCACTGCACAACAAATGCCTGTTCCCACACCAAGTCAGTGAGAATATGCAAATACTGAGGAAGGCTCCTGCCTTTGAAATTCTACTGCTTTGTTTTCCCTCTAAGCATTTCCTCTTCATCAACCCCCTCAATGCCCCAACTTCATCTCCAACCCCTGCTGCACATTCCAGATTTTGCCCAAGGCCAAGCTGTGGGGTGCAATTATCCCAGTTGCTACTTGAGGGGCTAAAGCCACCAGCAAAGGTCCCATTCCATATGCCTGCTTCTGACAGAAGTTGTTCATGCTCTGGCTACCCCGTCCCCATTGCAGCAGGGTGCTTGCAGGGACATCAGTCAATCAGCCACAGCTGATTGACACCCACACATGACACACAACCCATCAGTTTTGTGTCCAGTATCCACTGAAGTCCTCTAAAATACAGATCCTCTCCCTTCCCTGAACTTGATGTGGGGTGGGAAGTGAGCAATAACCTCCACCATTCATGTCTTACAAAAGAAAGAGGCCCACTCTCTGCCTCAGTCACCCCTAATGGAGCCGCCTCCACTGCTGCACCCACTGGCCTCAGCACATTTTTCCTACAGATTGGAAGATAATTCTTGGGAGGCAGCCAATCCCTGACATAATCAGTCCTAGGGATTACTGTCTTCAAGTGGGTATTGTTTCCTAGTAGGTGAGCTGGTGATAAGGTGTACAAATAATTAATTAGCATTAATGCACTTCAAAATACGTGGGAAGAGCCAGTCAATCACTGTGAGTGGAAATCCCAGGGCTGAGGGATATGGCATCTTTCCTGCAATGAGTCACACCACCAAGGTAAGTTTCAAACAACCCATCTATCAAATATATCCTTCTCCCTTCCAAAATACCCTGGCCACAAGAGGCTGGGCAGCAAGCTGTTCTACGCAGAAAAATAGCATCTAAAGCATTAATGAAGATACACAGCAAGATGCCAAGTTTTAACCTCCAGAAACCTGTTAAACAGTGCTTGAGCTGGAGGAGTGAGTTTCTTGTGGGTTAAACCTTTGTGTCATGTGGCTGCCATATGTGGGACCCGAGGCTTGGAGACACAATGCTGACTTTATTGTATCATGGTCTGGGAAGCACAGAGCTGTTCTCACCCCTGTGGGAAAACAAGAGTTCGGCAGCAGCCCGGCAGCAGTGTGGCAGTGCAGAGGCAGAAAACCTCCAGATCTGCAGCAGCCAGTGTGTATTTGTATTGTCAGCTGTTTCATTGACCCAACCGAGCCTTACTAAACCTTCCCTTTCCCACCAGCTCCCTTTTCATTTACATCCCCTTTGTCCAACTTCTGCAACACCAAAACAGGGGCCTGGCAGATAAGCCGAGGTGAAATACTGATTCACAGACCCATCCCACGTGCCACATGAGGAGTACACAATTGCACCATTGCCAGCTGTTTCACAAGGCATAGGCAGGGGAGAAACCATCCTGCCTGCACCAGCTGCCTGCTCCTCCCTCCCCTGTTTCCCCAGCGATGCTGCAGAGACCTGCCCTGTCCCATGGACCCTCACTGCACTTCCACCTTCCCCGACTGCACATTCAGCCACAGCATCCTTCCCCTCTGCCAAAGAAATAACTCCTGTGTGTCACTCCAGCTGTGGAGGTTTCCATACTGGTGAGTACCGTGGCTCAAATCATCCTCATCCCTCCCTGCTTTTAAGAAGAGGGCAATTAGAAGGGAAGGTCTGCATTTTGCTAGCTGAGGTTTCACTAATTTTTACAAGCAGTTGAAAATGGAGGCTTTTAACAGGAAGGACCATCCAACCCTAACTGGCAGCATTGCCTCCAAAAGAGTCCTCACAAGGTGTGAGGGACTCAGCCCTGGTCCTATCCAGTCCCTGTCCCTCCTCTGCTCAGTACTCTGCTCATTTCCTGTCATGCCCTCCCTGCTGACACTCCATGGAACTATACAGCAGTAACATTTCACCAAATACAGCATCTCAGATGGAAAAATGAGGAAATGACCCCCAAAAACCTGGTCCAAAATATCCCAGCATAATCAGTCCCCAGGCATCCTGCCACCTGGGCACCTTTATTTGTGGCACCTTGCACCCTGCTTGGTACAGCACTGACCCATCAGAGATGAGCATGCAAGGAAAGATGAGAAATTCCAAGCAAAAATCACCAAATACTTCTGTATTCTCCCAAAGCAAAATCCCTGCAGAAAAAATCATCACATTCACCCTGTGAATATAGGAATATATCCTCTTTCCAACATTTTGTTGGCTTTGCAGCGTCCTGGACTCATGAACAAGGGATGGACAGGTGTCACTGAAATATTTTCCAAGTTAAACTGTTAAACTGTTTAACTGGTAAAAGTTACCAGAATTTGGAGACCATTAGAAAATTTTCCTGTTAGGAATAAAAAATGAATGTAAAAACATCCTGTCTGCTCTAGAAACTAAACCCTCTCTCTAGCAGCCATTTGAAAATAGCCTTTCTAGACCTCTGTCCACGTCCCTTTTCAAAACACCTGCACAAAAGTTGGTCATTTCAGTACCCCTAAAAAGATACAGGTAAAATACAAATGAATGACTGGCCTTAAAAGTTTTTTTGCTGTTTCCTTCCCTCTCTCCCTCCCATACACATAATTTCATTTTTAATGTCAAACTGAACCTTCAAATAAGCAGGCAGACAGCTAAAACTTTTAATGTACAGTCAAGCAACCATCTGCATAAAACAGAGAATTTTAAGAACCCTTTTCCCCTCAGTCAAACAGCTGAATATCTTTACCAAGCTGCAGGACACCTATGCGAAACTCTGCAGTTCATCACAGACGCACCTGCTGAGGAAAATATTGCAAGACCTGGCTTGGTGACTCTTTTCCAGCACTGGTCCAATGAAACTGGCTGCTGTTTTCAGCGACGGTTAAAAATGTGCACCAGTTGATGTTATCTGCATGGAGCAGGTAACCCTTTACATTTTGTATTCAGTCAGCAGTCACATGAATGATGAGGCAGGGACCAAAGCCCTTCTGAATGGTCTGGTTTGCAGTGCCAGCAGCAGGACATGTGATAGAGAAAAATCCTTGCTCAGTATTTTTCTCATGTCAGGAGAGTGTGAGAGGGAAACTGAGGCGTTGCACCATTCGGTCGCCCCAAGGGCTAGCTCAGTCTTCCAAAATTTAGGGTGCTGAAAAGGGAAGGTTAATGAAAGATGTGAGGGAGGGTTTTATAGTACTCTGATAAGGGAAAAAAATATTGTTGTGATTCAGGCTTATTATCATCTTTAAGACTTGGCTCCTACTCCCAGCTGTGCCACAACCTTCTTGTGTGTGAAGTCACAGGGCTCCTCACCTCAAGCATGCAAAGCCTGATCGCACTTTGGCAGAAAGCTCCAAGCTGCTGCCTGTAGCACACACAGGGCAGGACATTTACCAGGCAGTCTCAGCAATTGCCACGGATGCTGCAGGCGGGTGATGTCTTGCCTGGCTTTTATTTTCTTCCTTCTTTGGCATTTGCCTACTTTTTTTGTCTAGGGGGTCCAAGGTGGAAGATGCCAAGTGCCTTCTCCCTCCCAGCCCTGCTCAGCAGAGGTAAGTGATGGCAGGGCCAGCAAGGTGGGGACAAGGCAGGCTTGCCATGGGGACAGAGACCAAGCTGGACAGTGAGCCAGAGCGACCCCCAGAGTTTTGGTGACAGGGCCACACTCAGCAAGGGCAGAAGCCACTTGGAAGAAATCGGCCCCAGTCCAGCATGCAGGAACAGTGCATTTCTTTATTCACTAAAGACTTCAATGAACTTCGTAATTTGATGTTCAAATGATTCACAGGATGAACATGTTCCCCTGATAAGCAAGTAGACAAGATAAATGTATTATCCTACCATAGTCACCATCAATCCACACTCAGAGATTAAAAAATTACAGCCCTAAGACGTAGACAAATTCAAACATTTCTAGGGAAAAAAACAGATATATTTCCAAGCTAAACTCCTTCCAAAATCATTGTATTACAACAACATGATTCTGGGTGCCTTGAGGACCCTTCTGAGATTTCCTTGGCCTCCAATGGCTCCATCTCATCTCTGCACAAACCTTTAGTCTCTGCTTGCTCTCAGAAAAATGATCATGTTACTCTCTGCTTTCTTTTTTGTAACCTGGATGATAACTTCGAAGGGCGGTTCAAGTAGAACAATATGCATGTTTTTCACAGCATTTTCAGCTGGAAGACATATTCAAAAGGAAAATTCTGGCTTATGATACTTTTCACTGAAAACTAATTTTCATCTAAAAAAAACTGCTGAGAAATATAAGTTATCTTGTTCTCTGCAAAGTATTTCCCAAAACATTTTCTCTAAATGGATTTAAGAGGAGAAAACCACATTTTCCACAGAGCTTTTCACTTCTGGTGAAGTGCTGTGTGGAAAAGGCTGCAGCAACATAAAACCAAGTGAGGCAGAGGGACAAAGAATTCACCTTGCTGCAAATAAAAACACCAAACGTGCAGCTTGCTGGGTGAGCAGCTTGGATGCTGGATCATTGGTGGCACAGGAAGGACAGAAGCTGGGAAAATTATACCAGAACACATCTCTCTAATTTATTCATGTGGCTGCAAACACTCTGGGGATGCCCCTGCCACATTTTGCACCATCTCTTATTCCTACCCTGACCACTTGTAGGCTACCAACACAATTACCACATCTCCCGCTCTGCCGTTTCAACATGTCTGCCTTTCCAGAAGTCAGTCACTTTAGGAGGAGACACATCTCAAAGGTTTTGTGGGTGGTGTTGATGAGTGGTGCAGCTCTGCAGTAGCAGGTGCATGTATTTGCTAGCCAGCCAGCTTTTCTATTAATTGTTTGCACAACATAAAGAGCCTGGCCCTGCCATGCACTTTGTTTGTTTCTAATGTTGCTGGGTTGCAAAGCAGAAGTTTCTAGTGAAGTTGGCCAAAGGCAGCCATGCACCCCTGTACCCCTGGCTGACACCCAACCACTTGTCTTCTTCTGGCGTGGCTTCCTCTCTCCTTTCCCACTGCTTTGGTGTCCTCTGATGCAACTCTTACCCGCTGCTTTTTATAGTCCCTAGTTTTTATCAACATAGAGTAGTCAGGAGAATATCAAGGCATTATCGCACCACATAATGCGGTATTTAAATAATTGTACTTGCCTTCTGTTCCCCACAGGCATGTGCTCAGACAATAGCTCGGAATTTGTTCTTGTGGCTTTGCAAATATTTAGTAAATCCATCACTTCCCTTTTTTTCCCCATAACTCCCCAAAATATACTTGTGTTACTTATTCCCCTTGAGGGTCCATCCCATCATTCATTGCTCTAGAAACTCAACTTTGCCTGTTATTTTGTTGTCCTGATCTCTTAAAGTTTTTATGCACCTTTGCAGCTCTTGGAGGAAGAGCCCTCCCTCTAAAGAGGCAGAGTTCACAAAGGCACAGGCATTAAAAACCCAGGCAGATAGGGGTATAGCTACTCACCCCAGCGATATCCCACCTGACAGTGTGGTCCAAAAGCGAAGCCAAGCTTATCTTTTCCGGGCTTCGCTGTTTTGTAGGAAGGGCCTGGTCCCTCCCTTGTGCTCGAGATGGGAAGAACTGGAGCTCCCCAGGCAGTCAGTGCCGCCTGCTTTTATTTCAGCAGAGCTATTTTGCCAGGAAAGGATTACAAGAGCTTTCTCTAGCTTGGTTGAGAACAACTACGTTTCACCTATGACTATAGATTTTGGTCATGAGGGTGAAGAAACCCTTCAGGGCTCAGCAGCTGCTCCTCCTGATACAGCCTTTCCTGTCACTGGGTTCTTGCTCAATCCTAATTGAAATCAGTGCTGATCTTTGATCAAAGAGGCGAGCGCCATTAATAAGCAAGGGATTAAACAAAAGTCAGGAAGCCTTCCTAATTGAGGGAACCGGCAACGGCTCGGCTCCAGTTTGCCAGATCCAGCACCCTGTCATGGGACTCGAGTGAAAATACGCCAGCAGCACCAGTTTGGGCTCCTCGGGGCTGGGGCGCAGGAAGCAGCTCCAGCCTCTGCACTGCAGGCTGCGCTGAGACGCGCTCCCAGGGCATTTCGGCAGCATTAAAAATGCAACTCTCCTGGCAGAGTTGGCTCTTCCTGCTCATGTGAAGCCCACAAAACCTGTGCAGCAAATCCAAGCAGGTGCTTTTACTGAAGGGAGAGGTGGCACTCATTTGTAAAATGTCTGCAGCGGCGTATTTTACCTGCCTCTGCTCTCACACTCACAAAGCAAAAAGAAACGTGTTATTCAGACATTTGCCCAGTGCCACCCATGCACAGCATGGAGGAAGACGGGCTCCAGCAGCCATGTCCTCCTCCCTGTGTCTCATGGGTGCCTCCTAGCCAACTCTGATAAACTAATCTTTGACCCAATTTTTCATGCCTGTACAAGCTATTGCTCTTACTTTTCTAATGCAGCAACAACATAAAAAAGATTGGCTTGTTTTTTTATGTTGTGCTGGCAATCACCCTACCACCAGGTGGTGTGAGGCTGAGCACAGGCACAAAGCCTCAAGAGCAATGGCAGAGGGAGCTTATCTGTATTTATGCCCACTTATTTTCTGCTGCATCTCTGGATCTCCACTAGTGATCAACCACAGCAGCCCAACAATGTGATTCCAGAGCTGCAGGTATCACCAGGTTTGTAACTTTAGTGAGATCAGAGCCCTAAATTTGCCACACTCACCATCTCCCTCAACTCAAGCTTTCTCAATACTGCGCCTTGAGTAGATTTTAGATTGTGCCTTTAGATTGCCTTGTAGCCAAAATAAATGAAGGATGTGGACACTCCAAAGAACAAGGCCCAGCTTCCTTCACTGCCTCATGCTCATCAACACTGAAGTGGAGGTGCTTAAATCTCCTTTTTTTTTTTTTTTTTTTTTTTTTTTTTTTTTTTTTCCCAGCTGCCAGGACAGATCCCTGCATGATTTAAAGAGGGGAAACAGTAATGTGCACAAAATAATCTTTGAACCCTTGGATCAAAGCAGCACTGAGGTCTTGGTGGGCAGCTGTAGTCACCCACTACACACTCAAAGGCATGGCCAACACAAGTTGATCCATCAGAAACCAGCTGCAACGAGCCTGCAGAAATGGCAAACCATTATGTGCTGATTCTTGGAGCTACCTGGACAGAAAATGCACTGCCATAGGCTCACTTGGCAGTCACTTGGTGTGTTACCCTCACACAACGGGATGGGGACACACAGCTATTCCACCTGCAGATGGAGGTGCACTAACATGGGAACATGTAACATTCCAAGAGCAAAACTCTGCAGTATGAAATCCAACTGAGATACATCACAGTTGTTGCAGCACATACAGGCCTGAAGTTAAAAGCAAAAATGCAATCCAATGAGTCAGTGTTCATTCACAACAGGTGGTGTGAAGAAATTGCAACACATCTTCCATTTCCTTCACATTTGTAAGAGCAGTGGCTTTTTGGGCATGTGGTCCTGCCTTGCCTCTCTGGGGGAGGTTGGTCCTGGAGGAGGTATGTGCAGGTTGAGCTTTATGCACAAACGGCCAAGAATGCCCAATGCTTTCCGGTCATCGTGGGTGTCCTCAGAACAGGCCAAGATCTTCAAAGGATAGAAAAGCATATGGTTCTTGACTCCAAAATTTTGGGTTTATATATAACAAAATGAGCAACATGGTAACAGGCACTGGGGATTGATAAGCTCCAGCCAGAGTTAATTTGAGCACAGCCACAGCTGAGGCCTGTTAGAAGGAAGCTGCAGATGCAGTGAGAGGCATTGATGTTTCAGTTGTTGAGAACATCATAGGACAAATGAAGCTACAGTTAAAACAGTGGTAAGACCACCAAAGGGCATTTTATGAGGAACTTCAAAAATATGTAAAAGAGCACAACTAGTTTAATCAGTTAAACAATACAGCATAAGTTGCAAATGAGACAGAAGAATACTCAATAAAAATATATTAAACTATGATTTAATGATAAAATATAATTACTACAGTAGCTTATTAGGATGAGAATCTTTTTAGCACAGCAGAAAAAGTACCATTATATATTTAAAGTAAGTTTAAAGGGAGAAAAAAGATCAGTTTTAAAATATTCCATGTATTTCAGTAGTTTTTCATCCTCTCCTGATGACATTTTAGAATGGTGCTATGGTTTCCAAGCAAAAGATGCTGAACACCAGAATAAGACTTTCAGACATGTCTTGCTTACATCAGCCCTCTCAAATCCATTCTGAAGAGTGTATTCAACCTGCAAATGGATACGGTGGAACTCCTTTCACCCCCAGTCCTGTTATCTGTTAACACACAGAGAAAAAAACAATTAGAGCGATAATTCACCATTATTAGACTCTTGGTTTCCTTACAAAACTAAACATGCTTTAATTTAGAAAAGGACTGTGTCCTCCAGCTTGACATCCCACTTTATTTTGCACACATCAGCTCATCACAGACTGGAATTTCAATGCATGCTCTTTCTCTAAAGCTCAGTAATCACAGGCCACAGTCCATTCCCCAAAAGCCTCTTCTCTTAGATACTGCTAAGCCTTAATTCTGCAGTTCACAATGTAACCTTCAGCACGCACACACAAAGAGCATGGCTTTAAAACAAATCCCAGTGGAACAATTTTTTAAAGAGATAACTTCATGATAATTAACTAGAAAGTAAATAAAAGCAGATGCTTTTATCTGCCACTGATTAAGACACGTAAGTATTTATCCATCCTTTCCATAAATAGAAAATGCAAACAGTGTTGGGAGAGGGAGAAGTATAAAGAGATGATTACATAGAAAATTTGCACTATCAGCATTGGTACAAAGTTTAAACCCCAAAGTATCTTCAAATCTCTAAATGTGTTTAACTTTCTGCAAGAGGAACAATAAATACAAACAACAGCTTAACATATATGACCAACATTCTAACAACTGTCTTTTTCCAGATTCCCACCACTGCCAACTGGAATTCTGCTACCCGAAAAAATCAGGAGTGAAACAATAGCCTTTTAAAATGAAAGGAGAAAGTATCATTCACCTTGAAAATCCCACCAGCCTGCGGTTGCCGTGAAAGCCACTCTTTATCCATCCCATCACTGGCAGAAGTCACAAACATTTCTGAATAATCCTTTCCTCCAAAACAGCAGGAAGTTGTTTTGTCTACAGGAAGTTTCACAGTCTGGAGTCTTTTTCCTGGAGGAAAACATGCATGAGGTTTCCTGTTTGTCAACTCAGAACAAGAAATTTAAACAAATTATCGCAAATAACCATTGTGGGGCCAGATATTCCGCAAAAGTGGGAACCAGGGCTGGGGAGGTCCCATCCTGACTGATGAGCACCATGACAAGGAGAAACCAGACTTCTGTGAACCCTGTTGTTGATGATGTATCATTTGACAAGTTTCCGTTTCAGGTATCACCAACAAATCCCACTTCAATCCCAGCTTGTCCTCTAATTAAATGCTAACATCCACAGCACAAATACGTATCTGAGCTCATCATCTAGGCTGTCCATGGAGTCAATGGAAATGGGATAGAATTCCTCTCTAAAACAGGTCACATGAATCATGCCCTAGACCTGCTGACTTTTCTACTTTTAACTACAAAGGCAGCCTGGAGCGAGCAGACCTCGTGCAGCTTTACGGAGGCGTACCTCCTGCTACACCTCTACTGCCTGCGGTTAAGGAAGATTAATTCCTAGAAGTTTGTCCTGAAATTTCAACAGTCTTTCAAATCAAGCTTGCATAAAATAGGGATCATGGGACATGTGCGATGTTTATAAAAAAACAGCACTACCATAAATAATACTACGCATTTATTATGCCAACAAATAACAACAGTCTTAATGAGGGTAGTGAACAGATCGCCTCTAGCCCTAACCAGAAGGCTGTCGAGACATCTTGCAGCAGTTTTTTCCAAAATTTCTGCTAATCCTGGGCAATAGCAGCCTATTCCCATTATGCCTATCTTATGTACCTACAAGTGAATTTCTCTTTCTAGAAATATGCTAAAGCACATGAATTTCCTTACAAAATGTGTAACTTCTCTGTCCTCCCAATTGCATGTGCAAAGGCCTTGGTCCCCCTACAGCAACTAACTTTAGTGATGTGTTGAAATAGCAGGAAAGTAACTTTGATGTTGGGAACCCTAGAAATCGACTAATACCAAGTCTGGGAGAAAGTGAGTGGGAAGTGCATTCAAAAGGAAAAAACATGGACTGTAGGAAAAGGGGCATGAGCCCCAAAGACAAGGGAATAGACTCTGGTTGCAGTTGTAGTGTGTTCTCAGCGATTAACAGCCTGGAAGGTATCATTTACAAAGCTCTGAGGTGTCTCCCTGGATTTCAAGAAAATCTGCACCTGGATTCTCTACAATCTATCTGGAGTATTACTTGGTCTCTAAAGAAGAGACAAATTTAGCAAATCTTTTTTACACTACAAAAATCAAAGGATATTAGAAACAATCATTAGGAAGAACTATAAAGTATTTAATTGCAGTTTAGATTGGACATGAAGAAAAATTTCTTCACTGAAAGGGTTGTCAAGCATTGGAACAGGCTGTCCAGGGAAGCGGTGGGATCATCATCCCTGAAAGTATTTAAAAACTATGTAGATGTGGTACTTAAAGACATGGTTTAGGGGTGGACTTGGCAGTGCTGGTTGATGGTTTGACTCCATGATCTTGGAAGTCTTTTCCAGCCTTAATGGTTCTAGGATTCCAATTTAAAGAATAAAACTAGCAGGTCACTAAGCGACCAGAAGCTATGACAAGACTTGGTAACATGTACATTAGACACCCCGAGAGTGCAAACCCCATGGGATCAGCCATCAGCCTTTCCCTGTAGCACATCCTCAATCTAAAGGCAGCAGCCATCTCTGCTAAAGAAGCCTAGACCTGAAAAGCTGCTTCACCCTGAACCTCAAAGCCTCCACTTAGGAAAGATGCCAAACAAACGAGTTTCCTGGTCCCATTGCCCTAAAAACAAAGTCCAGGCTTTGTTATCATTGAAACCTGAAAATCCCTCACATGTTTTAGATGAGCTCTTTATTGGTGGATGTATCTGCAACTGGCTGACAGCCATTCAAGCCACACTTTATGGCTATTGTGCATTAAAAGAGGCTCTCATAGAATTCTCTTCAAACCTGACTGGGTTATCTCCCTAAATAATTACAATTCATTCAGAATTCAACAAACTGCAGATTTTAGATATTACTTCAAAATGATAGCATGAGAGGGCAGGTAAGCATGAGATATTCACAAAAAAAGGTGGCTCTTTTTGACATGGACACCTACCCTGTGAAACCTCATAACACTGTTCTTTGCAGGTGCTATGACATAGGTGAGGGGGAGACAGAACAGGTTCAGGAAGGAGAAGTACACCGAGAAATGCACTACCAACACATCAGTACCTCATCCATCTGTGAGCATAAAGACTGGGAGCGCATTAGGGATTTGTACTCTGCCATCAATATTCTTGCTATCCCTACACATCTGCTTATGGACACTATTCCTTCTAGCTTTCCCATATGAAAACACCTCCAAAAGGGAGAAGGAAAAGGAAAATAAGTGAAAAAAATGAAGGAAAACAAAAGGTCGGGCAGGAAAAAGGCAGAAACAGTGAATCAGAGAGGAAAAATTATTTAATCTACTATCCCAGAAGGGTATTCAGAGGGCTGGTGGATGTCACCAAGTAATGCTCTGCCCACCAGAGAGAGAGGATGTGGGTCCAGAAACAAGTCCCAGCATTGCTGGCATCTCCCAACTGGAGCTTCCTTCTCCTAGGGCTGGGGTGCAGACTCTGTGCAACTGGAGAAGTCCTACAGGTTGGCAAGACTTTGGATGGGTACAGATCAAAAGGTGAGGGGGAAAGCAACAGTGTCCAGTGGGACTTGTAATAAAATCCAGTAGGCTGCCCAAAATAATACACTAAGCTGAAGAAACAAGATTAAAAAATGGTAGAGGTTTCCAGCAGAGTCAGAAGCTAGGCTGGTGCACATGTGCCAGGGTCTGCTGCACACAAGGCACTGGCATCCCTGAATCCACAGTCCCACAAAGCTCCAAGCATTCTGCTAGGCTCCAAATGTATTCCAGTGCAGTTGCTCTTCTGCTGCATGATGCAAACTTGTGCTGTCTGGGATCTGACAAAATCACGCTCCCATTCTCACCCAACAGCCCCTTGCAGCCAATGTGGTTCAGTTTCCTTTAAGTGCTTTGCATGTGTTTTCGACCCAGAGTAAATCATCCCTGGCACATCACTAGAGTCCAAATGAGAGCAGCAGTGAACAGACTCAGACAATGGGCACACCCAAGACATTACTGTGGGAATGATAAAATGCTGTGGAATTCATTAAACATTTTTTAATTATTTCATTGCAAAATTGATTGTGCAAGTAACTTCCAACAAGAAAAAATATGTTGCTGGCATCAGTGTCCCATGGGACTTGTAATAAAATCCAGCAGGCTGCCCAAAATAATACACTAAGCTAAAGAAATAAGAGTCAAAAATGGTTTTAAGTCATCTTTTCCATTTATCAATGACATAAACACCGGTCCTAATTTTGGAGGATGCAAGAGGATGCTAACTCAAACAATACACAGGCAGAATGATGGTCTCCTTAGCGACTTCATCTTTTCCAACACAACAGATGCTGGCAACAAAGGAGACATATTTACAAAGGTAATTTTTGAGAGCAGGGACATAAAATTGTTTGAAATGATAAGAAAAAAAAGAAAAAAAAAGGGGAAAAAAGAAAAAAAAGGCAAAAAATTGCACAGTTTTAAAAAAAGAGCAGATATACCATTTTTGTGAGGTGAAAAAACACCCACCCCTCACTGTTTGTTTTTATTTCTTCTTTTGGGTGGTTTTTTTTGTTTTTTTTTTTTGGTTTCTAACACAAAATTCCAGTCCATCTTTTGTAAGGACTTACCTGTCTTGGGGTCAAGGCGAATCACTCTCCCACCATCATAACAAGCCACCCAGAGTTTGCCTTCTGTGTCAATGCACATCCCATCAGGAATGCTCTCCTCTTTCTCCAGTTTGTATATACTCCTACGGTTGCCTGCAGCATAAAAAAACCACAGAACTGAGCGAGACAGTTGTTTAAATTTTTATCAGTCACAGCCCAGTAGAGTTATTTGTACTATTATTTTCAAAAGCTGTGCTGAGACCCTGAGTTTTTTTTTTTTCCCATGAAAGAAATAGATTGTGTCTGCCACCCTGTTTGTTTCCCGAGACAGTTGTTTCTCAGCATGATAGCCTCTGGATCAGTTTCTATCCATTGAAAGTATAATCCTTCTTTCTGGCATTCATTTCTAGTGCACCACTCGCGTTCCCTACTTACAATTTTAAATGAATAACTGAATAAATTAATGTTAGATATATTCATAAAATTAATTACTTGTTTTAAAAGTAGTTTGAATCATTTCAAGTATGGGTTGCTCCAGTTGGAGACTTTTCAAACAGTTTGCTGGAACCTGCCAATAATCACTGTTTCAACACAAAACTGACCTTCAGATCTATAAACTGAGAGCTTACATAAACACAGAGTTCTGGAGGGTAAAGCACCAATTTCAAAGGCATGCTATTGACCAAAAAACAAACAACTCTATCTGAACTTTTATCTACTATTAGTAAAGAAAATTAAACTCAACTTTCCAACACTGTTTATTTTATGCTCTGACAACTTCAATGTTTCTCTTATGCAGCAATATTTTTAATGAGTTTCCTTTTTGCTGCTGGGGATTGTCAGACTGCCCAAAGAAAGAGCGAGCGAGAATGAGTGAGAGAGAGAAGTGCCCTATTTCCTAGGGAAAAAAACAGTTGTAAGCCACAGCAGAGAAACATTAGGACAAGGTGCTACATCCAAAATTACTTTAAATTCAGAGGTTTAAAACTAAACATCAAATTGGCTGGGTTTTTTTAAAGCAAAATACTGCAGCCTGTGTACTCAAAAGCAAATTAACAGTCCAAGTCACCGGATCTTTTCTTTTGCCCAAGCTTGTAGAAGCCCTTAAGGCTTTGTTTTGTTTTAAATTAATGAAGGAAGCTTTGAGTTACTGCTACCGTTGTTGCCTTGTTCTTTCTGCAGAATCTTCCTTTAGTAGCTTGTATTTTAAAAAACAAAATGGGGTGAAGAGTGAAAAAGTATCTAGAGAAGCTGGCAGAGGTTTTGTGCAAGACTACAAGCTTGCTATCACTTTGTCTGTGCTGCCAGTGACAAGAAACACGCAGCCACAAGAAGAGACAGATGAGATACACTTTGTCCTTTTTACTGCAAGATCAGATGCGCCTTGTGTTTAGGAACAGTAGTACAGACAACTACTCAAACTGCCAATTTAAATACTTTATAGTATTACCAAATGACCCGACTGGTTCGAGCCAGGAGCCGACGCAGGCGCAGACAGAGGCTAATATGGCTTCTGTTCATCCCCCAAAGCTCTGATCATCTCTGTGTAATAACCAGAGCAGAAACAAACATCACGATCTTTAGGCGCAAACCATCGTTTCAGAATACAACCATTCATACCAATTTTTCCAGTTTGGAGGTCATAATCAAAGGCATCCACCGAGTAGGACAAGCTGTCAATGTAAAAGAAGGTTCTGTGATCCAGCGACCAGTCCAGCCCATTGGAAATGTCCACCTGGTCAAAGTGCTTCACCACTGAGAGGTCGGGGAAGAGCGTGTACAGGGAGCCCTGGCGTCTCTCCAGCACAGCAGGACGGATCTCCTCTGCCATTGTACCTGTGCAGAGCCAAAGGGGAAAGAGCAGTTTCAGAGTAAATGGACTCTTCTCCAGGTTTGGAGGCAGCCTCTCACTACGATGGTGATCACATTGCCAGCATAGAAGGGGGGCTTCTGAAATTTGAGGAAGAAACTGAGTTAAAAGCAAAAGAAAAAGGCAGACTTCCAAAGTGCTTGCTTTTAGCAGAAGGTGGTAAAACACAGCCTTTGTTCTTTTGTTGAACATTTCTGCAGCAGAAATGGGGTGCAGTGTGATTCCTGCAAAATGTTTTATTCAGTCACTCACATATTAAGACAGGTGTGGCCAGCACTTAACTTACAATAAATCTTAATGCCTTGTAGAGCTGAGAGAGTGGAAAAAAATTACCTCCTCCCTCAGAATGAATCTCACACTAAAGCCTCTTTTAAAGCAAATCTCATCTTCACACGTTGAAGTTGGCAGCTGAGACTGGCTCTTGAGAGGCTGCGTAAATACAGGTTAAGTTAGGCCTTGGCACTGCACGACGTAACAGAAGCACAGAATGGTGTTCTAAAAATCAGGAGGACAGCATCACAGCTGAGGCTGGAGGCCACCTCTGGACATCATCCAGGATCACCCCCTGCTCAGAGCAGGGTCAGACACCACAGGTTCCTCCCACCAGTGTGGGGCATTGAAGATCTCCATGAATGAAGACTCCATACTCTCTCTGGACAACCTGTTCCACTGTCTGGTCATCCTCAGTAAAAGAGTTTTCTTATGTTCATACAGAATTGCCTGAGTTTCAGTTTGTGCCCACTCCTTCTGGTCTTCCAGTGGGCATCACTGAGCAGAGCCTGGCCTCCATCTCTTTTACTCCCTCCTCAGTCAGGTACTTACACCTAAAGGTGAGATTCCCTGAGCCTTCTCATCTCCAGGATGAGCAGTCCCTTAGTTTTTAAAAATAATAGTCTGAGTTACGAAGAACAAACCACACAATATAATAAATTTCCCACTGGAAAAGTATTTTCTATTGGCATCCTTCCAGTATTCAAAACAAGCAGCTGACAGGAAGGAGGCAAGGCCAGTATGTTAAACTAGGCAGGCTCGGTGTAGTCAGCCTCTTTTTAACAAAATAGTCCAGATTAGATAGTGCCCAGGTGATATAAGCAAATTTGTAAATGGATTTAAGCTCTGTTTGAAGAAAACAAAAAAAAATCCCCACCATTTAACTGTGAAGGAAAACTTGCTGCATCTACTACTGATCACCACATCTTATCATCAAAACCCAGCAAGCACCAGAGGGAAGAAAGAGACTGCAGCATACCTGCAAAATACCTCCCTGCAGGATCCACCTTCCCATCATTGAATCGGGTGTTTGCTTTATCCTTGTCCACTTGAGTAATGGTGGTTACCAGCTCCTCTTTCCATTTCAAAGCAGCAAACCTGGTTCCTAGGGTGATGACATAATCCCCAGACTTCCGGAGAGCCACGGAGCTCACAGGAGCATCTGGGAACAGGGTGAAATTGAAAAGTGAGATGTGCTATGAAGAGACATTTCTTTCCTGCCCTCTTCAGATATGCCAACTGAACTCAGCAAAACCACAGGCAAGAGAAACAACCTACTTTTCTACCAACAAAAACTGATGTTTAAATACATAGAAACAGATTCTGTCACGTGAATTTGAGTATTACCACTGCTACAAGGAGCTATAATCATTACCAGCACCTAGTTGTGCTAGGTGCTTTATAAAAAGGGGGACAGGAACATATGCTTTTTACAATAGTTTACTGTGTGGGCTCTCCTCTCTACAAGGGAAAAATCAATTGCCACAAGAGGTCTAGAGCCACAGTGTTTATTTAGCACAGCTCCTGTGTAAATGAGCCGTGAAGAGATGGAGGGAGAGTATCTCTGCACTGGACAGGTCACACAGGGCAGGAGAGACACGCCTGCACCACACTCTGCTGTGCCGCTCAACCTCCAGCAGCACCAAAAACACACCAAGGAGTGGCAGAGCTTCCCAAGAGCTAAAACAGTGCAGAAAACTAGTTCACACTCACTTTCCATGATTCCACTTGAGCTATTATGCATAAAACCTCAATTACAGGTTATTACAAAGGAATTAGTAAAAAAAAAAAACAGTGAGTGTAAAGACAACATTTCTGGAAAAGCCAACAATGAGATGCAATCCAAGGAATAATAACTTTAGGCAGGGCAACCAAGTCTGGCATAGTATTTTCTATAAATGCAACTAATCACTAATTTTCTAATTTAAAACTGAAACATTTCTTGTGTTTATAGCTTTGCAGGGGTGTAATTAGGTAATACTTTCACAAACACTTATAACCACTAGCAACCACCACTGGGTGACAAGAGGAACTGCTCCTTTCCAGCTGTTTGCCCATGGCTCAGGATGCCCCTTCCCTATGCAGCCCTGGCAGCAGCAGCACCGTGACAGATATCTGAATGCTATTTTCCCCAGCACTGGAGATGAGCACCTGACTGCAAGCGCAGCTCTAGCAGCTGAGGCTGCTGGTGGACTGGGCTCACTTACACTGGGGTGTCACTCCTTCTTCCTGTGCCAGCACAGAGGGCAGCAATGTCCCCTCAGCCGTGTGTGGCACCTGCCACATGATGTAATTTTGCTGCTCTTAGGATTGCCAGTAACCACACTAATAAAGTGGTTTTCTGCCTGTATCAGCAGCAGGGGCTCTCCTAGCAGAGCATGGGATTGCAAGTCTACCTTTGCTCTCCCAGGAAAACAACTGGGGCCGTGGCTTAGCAGAGTCCTTCCTCCTGGGCAGCACCCAGGGCGTTCCTCCCAGCCTGGGGGGAGCAGCCCCCAAGCACTGCTGTCCACTGGAGGTGTTGGACATCCAGGTGCCCCTACAGCCACAAGAACAGCTCCATACATTCCTGACAAATCACCCCAGAGGACAGGGGTGCATGAGGACACAGCCACCCTACTGTTCACTGCACAATCACAGCACAAGGAGGGCCTCAGCCCATGCACCCAGCTCAGTCTGCTGTGACCCCAGAGGGATTTGTCGAAGCAGCATCTGCAGGAATTGATTGATATGCAGCATCATATCCTGCACCCAAGAGAAAACTGACCATAAGGTCTCCCCTCCAGGCCCAGTTATGCAGCTATGGTGTTCCCCCTGTAAAGTTATAAAGGGCATTTGAAGTTGTTTCTAAGCATGGGGTTGTTGCAATTCTCTTATTAAAAGCTTTAATAGTGAATAATTTCTCTTAGTTTCCACTTTGGAAGCCCACTACTATAATCTCATGGCATTCTTTGGTTGTTTAGGGCTTGGCTTTTTTTTCTTTTAGTCGTGGCATTCCCAAAGACACAGCTATTATTCGTAACTATTTTATTACTTAAGAGAGGAAACAATTAAAAAAAAAAAAGAATAACAGGAGTTACTTCAGCTGCTCTCCCTTCCACATCTCCAGAGAGGCTACAAGCAAAAGACTACACCTTTGAGAATAGATCAGTTTGGGGTAAAGGCAGGGAGAAGCACACTCCCTCAGCTAAGCTAAGAGGAAGTAAGTTTGGGCAGCAACACTTCCAAAATCATTATCAGGCCTTCTCTCATCTTGAAATTGGCAACGACAGTAATTTGGAAGGCAGATAAGTCCAGATCAGTTTCTAGCGAATAATCCAAACAGCTTATAGGTAGGCAAAATTGATTGTCACCAAGTGTTATTGAACATGAAAAAATAATAAATTGTACTGAAACCACTTAAGGAGCTGTCTCCCAACACAAATATTTACTCTATCACATCCAGCAGTAAATCTGCAATCCTTTTTAAATGTGAGTTAGCATATCTCTTCTTTTATGGAAAAAATACTTGAACCATTGAGACTCTAGCTGGTGACACCACTACCTTAAAAAAGTACCAACTTCTTAAATCATTGTTGGAAATCGTCT
The DNA here is from genome assembly GCF_015832195.1 of Motacilla alba alba. NCBI lineage: Eukaryota > Metazoa > Chordata > Aves > Passeriformes > Motacillidae > Motacilla > Motacilla alba. Next base: position 91,268,864 of record NC_052016.1, read on the forward strand.
TTCAATACAGAAAATGTGATGAGCATTGATCATTCACACCAGTACTACAGACACCAACAGAAGAACTGTGCTTCTGGGACAAAGTACAAATAAAAGAGAGCGAGTGAGGACAACTTACAGGGAGAAGAAACTGATCAAATATAACTCAGTACTAAGGAAACTCCCCAGGACTGTCTGGTCTGAATCTAGTGTTTCCCAATGTGGTGGCGACCGAGGAAACCCAGGCTGTAGGGAAGAGTCTCCAGATCTGAGCACCGTGCAGCTGCCGAGGGACACAGCCCGAGTCCAAGCGCGCAGCTCCCGCACACAGAGGAGGTTTTCCAGCGGCTCCTTACCCACGGCAATGGCCTGTGCTTGCCCGGTGAGCGGGCTCCAGCGGCACACCTTCCTACCCGTGATGTCCACGTAGAGCAGCGCGCCCTCCTTCTCGTCCCACACGGGCGACTCCCCGATCCCGCAGCCCTCCCTGGCCACGCACTCGATGCTGACCGATGACATGGCCTGCGGAGGAGCCGGCACCGCGTGTGCCTGCGGGGAGGGAGCAACCAATGGGAACGGGAAAAAAAAAAAAAAAAAAAAAAAAAAGGGGGGGAATATTAAAAGAGAGGGGAAAATTGAATGGGGGTGCGGGCGGGCGCAGGGAGGCAAAGGCCGCTCCGCCGGCGGGCCCGCCCCCGCATGCCCGGCCGCTGGGGCGCAGCGTGCGCGCCGCCGTGCCGTGTACACACAGGCGTGTGCGTGACCCTACCTGCCTACGAGCACGGGAGAGAAGAGCAGCAGTAATGAGGATCAATAACTCGGAATGACAAGGAAGCGCGCCCCCAGCACGCCCCGGCCGTACCTGTTGCAGGAGCGCCGCTCTTATAGCGGGCGGGCAGAGGGGACGCGGCCGCCCTTGGGGACCCCGGCGGGGGCGGGCTGGCCTGCCGGGCCCTTCGGGATCCTCCTCTCCCTGCACGGCCAGCGCCAGGAGCCAGCGGTGGCGGCTGTCCAAGCAGCAGCGGCTCGGCACCCCTCTTCCAAGAGCTGCAGGGAGGGAAAAGAGGGAGAAAAGCTTCTTTCCCACGACGGTGGTCAAGCTTCTCAGCCCCTGGAGAGGCTGATTCCCAAAAGGCCGGGTTTCTCCCTGCCTTCTTGCTCTGGTGTAGGTGGCCACAGAGACTTGGCCCCGAGTTCCAGCACCAGGGATCCTTCACAGCTCCTGCAGCAGCACCTTGGTTATACAGATATCCCAGGCGCTCAGCATGCCCTGTCCTCTTTTACTCCCACCACTGTTTAGTCTGAAAACCTTCCGAAGGCAGGAGGCAAACAGTTGGCAACAAAAGCTGCAGATAGAGTTGGCTGCTGCACCTGCTTATCTCAGTGCCATGGCCACTACAGCTCCCACGCCTCAAGTCTCAAAGCAGTGGATACTTTTTTTTATCCCAGGTCTCCCCTTCATCATCCCATGACATACTGCCTTTTGACTTGGTGATCCCCACAGAGATCAGTGACAGCAAGTGGCTTCAGCGGCCTTGTGTGTCTCTGCCTGGAAACTCAGGAGCACAAGGGTTGCTTGCTGCTGTGTCCCCACGAACCAGAATTAACTCAGCTGCTCCAAAGCTCGCCTCTTCTCCATCCAGACTCAGGATGCCAGCTGGCTTATGCAGCAGCCCCATTATTCAAGGAGCACTGCATACCAGTGATCCCATAGCACCCAGCAGGATCTTTTAGGAGGTAGTCCCCAAACAGCTCCTCTTAGAAATTTTATCTGTTGCTTATCATACATCCTCCTTGCAGCGATTATCTCCTGTTGAATATTTTTATTTAGTTGCCTTTATTCATAGAGCAGGTGGTCACAGCCCAGGCTTCACTTGCTAACATGTATTTCTATTAGTAGTATCTTGGGAAAGTTCATGGGCTACATGACCTTACCAACATGTGTTTCATGCAGGCTTCCTCTGATGGAGTACTGATGTGATATTCATTAACTTATTGTCACCTTATCTGAGCAGTTAGACTTCTATTTTATAGGCTTCCATGATATGCCTTCAGTGTTTGGCATTGAATTAATTTATTTTTCTGTCCCACTGCTTCATTTAAAACAAATAGCAGGATTGTATCTCAGACCTGAGGCAAGCAAATTATTAGCAACAACCGACACAGAGAAACATTCAGAAAAAAGTGCCATATCTCTCTCCTTTTTTCCATACACTTCACAACATGGAAAGAAGATTCAGAAATTAAAAAAAAAACAACCAAACAAACCCATATGCAAAGAATCAAAGAATTCATTAAGTACAATGAAGACCAATTATTGCTTCTTACAAAGCTTAGCCACATTTAATGCTCTCCCATTGTTTTTGCACACTACAAGGCCATTTGGGATACAATGCAAGAGCTTACTAAATCCAGCAGCAACAGGAGATACACTCTCAACCCACCTCAGCAGCCTCTTCTCCTCGCTGACTTAAGCATCTGCCAGCATGGTTTGGAGGCATCAAAACAAGCTGTGTGCTGGCACACACCTTGGGAGAAAATGAACAGCTTCTGTAAGCACTGGGTTACAACACAAACTCTGTGCCGTGTGCAGGGAGCTTGGATCTCTAGCTCCATAGGGCAGCACCCCTGCTTTGTCTTCTCTGTATTGGCTAATCCAAGCTTGTTGAAAGGTAGAGCGGGGAGGAACCCATGGTGGGGTGAAGGCTCACAGCATCAGATAAAGTCTTCTGCCAGTACAAGTTCACTGTGGGAGGGAAGAGCACAGAAGAAGTGGCTGCCAAAGATTGTACTGCCTTGTGCCTTCCCACTGGGAACTCCTTGTGCCTTCCCACTGGGAACTTCCCACTGTTGGACTGCAGCCACAGGCTACTACATGGCCAAATCAGACTGACAGGGAGCTAGCACAGCACCTCTGTGGCTTCCACAGGACACACCAGTAGCTTAGCATTTCTTCCACATGGTGGGAGGGAGCAAGGAAGTGGAATTCTTACTTATCTACAACCATGAAGAAACAAAGAGAAGATCTGTGATGTGGGAGGCCTTGTAGGGTGAAGGTTCCCTCAACTGCCAGAAGCCATTACCCTTCTTGCCAGTCAGGAAACGCTCAGCAGTTCTGGAGAACAGCCCAGAGCACCATAGAGATGGAAAAATCCCCCCACCCTCAATTACTGTAGGCAAGAAGAGGTGCTGGACTATTTCAGGCACTATAGAGACTATAGAGGGTTTTACTTCTGCTCATTCCTGGAATGTTGCAGTTGTTCTTGTCTTCATTTACGAGCCTGATCCTGCTATTTTCTTCATCTTTAGAGCAATCCTTGTCTTTTTTCCTTACTTACTACTGTGAGTCCTCCTTCCTGCTTGAAGGTGGGAGAGCTCCAGGCCTTATCCATGGCTGGTAAGAAGTGCAAATGCAGTGTATCAGCTGTCTGTATCCCAAAAGCTGCCTCTGTCAGGCCACCTCGGCAGATGGGCAAAGTACAACTGAGAGAAGGGACTGTGCCAAGGGCCGTGGAGTCCAAGGAGCCACTACCTCAGTGCAAGCCTGCTAAATCCATTAGGGCAACCAGAGTGGGCATGTAGGAACTCTCCCCTAGCAGATAATACTGCATTTGGGGGTGCACAGATGAAGGGACAAGCAAAAAACACTGAGCAAGAGCAGAGGTAGAAACACAAAATCAGTCACTGCCATCAGTTCACTGGAAAGGAAGAGTTGGCACTGCCATGCACTTGTTTGCAGCCAAGTGTAATTCTTGGAATTGGCTTGTGTATCCAGATCAAGTTTTATTTGTTAGCAAGCAACAAGTAACTCCAGGAGAGATCAAACTGCTGAGAAGTTTCAATTGTTTACTAGTCTGGATGATCACAGTTGTGTATTTAAACATAATAAAACATTTGCCAAAGAACTCCATTTTCCTGTGTGCAAATGTCTGCTTCGGAGAAGGTGGCACCAGCAGATTTGTGCCCATTGACTAATTTATGTGTCTAGCACCACTGTCACACTAGTTAATGCAGAATGGATTAAGAATCTCAGACAGGGAATCTTTTCTACAAAGGATTGCACCAAATCACCATGAAGTCATATTGAAGTATTTAGCCTTTAAAAACCAGTTTTCACAAAAATTACAATCGTACCCGTTACTTATTACAGTTTATTACACAGACTTCTTTCAGCACAATTCCTTCTTTACAGGACACAGGCTCATGAAAAAGCATCTCTCACTTAAGATTACAATGCTTAAGCAAATGTGTGACCTTTCCCTCTGCAGCCAGTCTCCCCAGTGCTTCAGGAACACTCTCACGCTTACACCTCCAACTTCTTTGTCTTGGGAGCACCAACAAGTGCACGTTTCCACTGCTTGAAGCTGCCTCACAAATCTGGAGTTCCCAGCCTGTGCCTCTCCAGACCTCCGCTCTGTACTGGGAGCAGCTGGGCAACAGGGTGCTTCAGAAAGCATTCTTCAGTGGAGCACAGCCAAGACATTTTTCATTAATGCCTTACTTTTCTGGTCTTTGTACCCCATGTGACCTGGATTTGCATTTTGCTTGCCTCAGGATAAAAAAAAAAGAGCATTGATATGTGCCACAGCAGCTGCAAAATTATAGTCACAACAGAGGTCATGCAACAGAGCCAGGACTTGAGGGAAAGGCAGCATCTTTCATTCAAATAACTGATCTAGCAACAGTGCTTTCAGTGTTTGCAGCTTACAGGCATGCAAATCCTTCTTCTGGCCAAATCAAAATTAAATTTCAAATTAACTGCAGATTTAGAGTGACTTCACAGAGCTTTAATTTAAGATGTTCAACCAGACAATTTGAGAAGCCTGGTTTATGTACCAGCCATTTGTAACGAGTGTAAGCTACAGCTTTCTTATTAATAATCGCATCACCTGGCTCATCCAGCTTTTCAGTCTCTGCTTCCTTTTACCAGGAGAGATGTCTGGCTTGTAGTATAATGATTAATCAGGAAAAAGATGAAACAATGCCCCTACTTCATTTTAGAGGAGACAACACAACAATAGCTCAGCCAGTTTTAAGGAGGGAAAGAGCTTTGGTTAGGTTCCATTCAACCAGATGCAAATGGAGCCTAAAATGCCAGTGACAGGGGTTCCCAAACTACTCAGCACCACCCTTCTGAGATAAGGAACTACAAAGGAATGCAACCAGACACCACGGCTTCAGGTGAAGTGGGTGGGCTTGTTCAGAGGTGTTTTCCCCCTCGGATGACTCATTCCCTCACCAGGGCCTGCATTCCCCAAGGTATAACCAGAGTAATTTTCCCAAGTGGCATGTAACACTTTTTCTTTTTATAGGTACTACTCTTGAAGTCTGTCATAACCTCAAGAGCTCTTAGATGACCAGGAGATTTCTCGATGGAAAACTTTCCTTTTATGTTGCTGTTGAGCTAAGTTTTAAATCCTTGCTCAGGATACTGGCCTACTGATTTTATGAGCAGAACAACTCTGGAACTGTTATGGAACTGTCAAAATACAACCTGTGTCCTGCTCCCCAGTGCTCTTTCCTCGGGGTAGGGTGGGTGGAGCAGCACCCGAGGAAAAACAACAGAAACCAGAAAAAAAAAGGTCTTCAGGATGTTTAAGCCAAAAGAAACCATGAAGGTGTCATTATGGAACCTACCCATAGATTTAAAACAATGTATATCAGATAAAGTAGCCAAGGTGAGGCAGATACCCAGCTCCAAGTCTGCTGAGAAAGCAATGGAAGGCAGGGAGGGTCTGCCCAACCTAAAACAAAAGAAGAATCCCAGAGAAAGGGCAGGGCAAGGTGGATCCAGGAGGCTGTCCAGACAAAAGAAGCCTACAGGAAAAAGAAAGATTCTCTGGAAGCTGCATACACAGAGGCAGGGAAATAAATGAGCAAATATGCGAGGCTGCTTCTCCTACAACCACATGGTCAGACAAATTTATCCAAGCTCTCTGCAGAGGGGTGAACTTCAGGAACAGAAATTGTCATGCGCATCCGCTATTTTCAAACAACTTACCCAACTGCTACGTAACATTTTTTTTCGGAAGTCTGTGCTTGCAATCACTTTAATCCACCTGCCACATCCCACTAGATGCACTCACTTGGTTAGGAGCAGAGCCTGACAGCAGCTATCCCAGAATCATCTCTGCAAGAGGTGAATACCGCAGAGTTTCACCTCAGGAGTGACAAAACTGTTCAGCCATGAAACTGGTGTAAAAGGAAGGTTCAGAAGCAGCAGTAGCAAGGCATCTCTCATGAAACCAGAGCCCAGAAGTCTGTGTGTCTTCACTTCTTCGTAAGGAAGCCGCATTGAGGCACTCCATTGTTTTCCATCTCTGCCCTTCCCCGGTATTTTTCCCTTGCATGCCAAGCTCCCCGGTTGTGCAAGCAGCTTTTGTTCCTTAATTCGCATCAAAAGCATATTTTCTTCATGGATGTGTCAATTCCCTGCAGTGCTAAACCTTTACAAGTGCGGGGATCATCCAAATTCCCAAGATCAGAATGAGTGGTTTCGCTGGATTATCTTCGCAGCTCACAGAGGCAGGCTTTGGTTACCTCCCAGGTATCAGATCCACACCGTGCGTCTGCAGCACAGCCTGTACATCCAGGCCAGGTCATCAGAGCAACCACATCAAAATCAAGGGAATGTTTCAGGCTTACATTTAATAGCCAAACATTTGTAATTTCTCCTTCAATCGTTTGGGATTCATGGTGCAAAGAAAACATTCCACAAGTGATATACACAAGTTATAACTGAGAAACGTTTCTTTTAAGGCAGAAACACAAATGCAGAGATGATGGTGCTCAGAACCACTGTGCAGCCCCTTTAGTCCTTGGACCATGTTACCATCAACAAGTAAGCACACTTAGCTATTTGCAAAGACTCTACAAACCAATAGTATCTGTTTCCAAATTAATGGGGACACCGATCTCCTTCCTTGGCCCTGTCTTTCCCACATCCCAGCCACAGGCAGACTGTATGTTGAGAGGGAATTAGAAGCCACCCGTCAGAAAGTCACAACAAGGAAGTCTGTTTCTGGTATCTGTTGCAAGATGCCTTTAGGGAAGAAGAAATCCTGGTCCCGAATAACAACAAACAGTCCAACACTTACTGCTTTTTCCTAGTGCAGGTTTTTCTTCCCTTCTGTCTACACCTTTATTGCCTTTTCCCCTTTTTTTACCTCCTGTTTGCTTTTCAGCTGAGGGATTTGGGCTCCATTTCACCCAAGCTTTCCTTAGCTGCAGTTCCAGCCTGCCTGGGGCCACCTGCTCAGTCACTCCAGTCCTTAAGCCAGTCCACAAGCATGTTGTTGGCTGCTCAGCTTTGACTCACTCTGCTGCTGCCAGACAGGCAGGAGGGTCACTGCTGCCTGCAACACCCACATTGCAAATCCCATCCTTCTCGAAGGCTGCCGGCTGCAGAGCCAGTCAGAGCAGGAGGGATGCTATGGCATCAGCTAGCCCAGCACCTTCCCCTCCACCTCCTCATTTTTCCTTCTTCCCTGCTCTAGCCCAGGGAGCAGCTGCTCTGTGCCAGTAAGGTACCTCACAGCACCGGCCTGTGGGAGCAGGGGGAACTACAGCAGAAGGTCGGGTAAAACCCATGTGGCCCCACTGTGTCCTTTGCAGGCAGACTGGGGGGTGTTCAGCTGTGCACGTCCGCGGGGTACAAGAAGAGGGATCACAGAAGGGCTGGCTACAGCTCTTCCTCTATAACTCACTTTGCCCGACCAGGGAAAACCAGCCATATTACAGCATAAGCAAATACATTGAAAAATGAGGCCAGGGCAGCAAACGGTCTGTTACATCTGCTCAGCTAGGCAGAAACAAAAGCCAGGCTTGCACTATTTGCTATACACAGCAAATTAGTGCTCAGCGACTCTTTTTTGGGAGGCTGAAGGGAAAGGGTTTTCCTGGATACTTAACTTGTTAAAGTATTGCCAAATCGGCAGAAATAATTTACTCCCGATGGACACAGTACTGATGAGTTTTACAACCTGCCAGACACAGAGGGTAAAGCCCTGAATAAATCACAACAAATGAAAATATTGTTAGCAGTTTCATAATTTAATGAAAAAGTACTTGTAAAAAGGGGACATCTGAAAAAGACCGAGTCCATCTTGGAAAATTGAATATATATATATTTATATATATAAAACAAAATGCAAAAACACAACAAAAAATTGACAAATAAGGTTAAGAGGTAATACTTCAAACAGTTAGCCACCGAACGCACAATAAAAACTAGCAAATGCACTTTGGGGACAATACTTGAGAACTACATAACCAAGGGCTCCTTCATATGTCTATTAAAATCATGTAAAAATTAGCAAAACCATTGCCCAGACTGGAAACAACTGAATTGATAACCCCAGAAGAGCAGAAATGCTGAGTTTTGCTGAAGCACCATTTTCCCTCTCTTCTGTCATATGCTTCCAGCCACAAAATAACATGAACACTTTGCTGACCTCCCAGATAAGTGTTCCCAATAAAAGCTTCATAAAATTTCATGGCCAGTGAGAGAGGATTACTAATAAATATTGAAGGAGAACTAAGAGAATCAGAACCAGAATACAAATGAACAGACATTTGTTTACTTATTCTGAATGACCCATGGCTTAGAACACAAAGCATTTCCCATAAAAATAAAATATGTGGAAACCTAAATTGCTACTGCATATTTACACCAAAAGAAATAATTTTGAAGATACAGCTCTAGAAAGATCAATTACACAAATATACATAAAATCAAGAAGAAAAAAAATAAAATAAAAAAAAATGCATGAAGCAAACAGAGCAGATTGGCCAAGTATACTTTTTAAAAATGATTTCACTACTGAAGAGTCCTCCAGCCCCTGACCTGCTAGTCCTATTGCAACTAGGGAGATTTCAAAGTTTAAAACAAATCTAAAAATGTCGTTGCCATTTCCCAACCTAAAAGCAATAAATTAAAACTATGAAGCGAAACTGAGTTGCTGTTCACATCCTGCATAGTCATCTTCACACTGTGGGGGGAACATCTTTTTGTTTGTAGACAAAACTGAACCCTCAACAGATCTGTACAAGGTGCCCTGCACAACCTGTGGGTCCTTTCAGCCAGTGATGGGGGGACAGAGGATGTTGCGTGTTTATGAAATGTACAGCATTTCAGACAAAAATAGTGCAGTAGCTTTGTTGATCAACACAACACCATCTGTAAAACAAGTTAGTTTGCATTCAAATGAAAATCCCCTGTCTTTGAAACAAACAGAAAGGGATTCATTCCCTTCCCTTCTCAACTCCTCAGTCATTACTGGCTGAAATTTAATCATTATTTAACAACTGCTGATTTTAAAGGACATACAAAAAATGTGTTAGACTGGGAAACAGCAACTGATCCAGAGGTTGAAAAGCAGCGTAATAAAATAGTAGATTTTCAGGAATTAAAAAAACCTCTTTAATTAAACCATCATACTCTAGAATGATGACTGGCTAAAATTTTACAGACCTAGATGCCAGAAGACTCCTATGCCTGTGTTCAGGCAACTAGGGTTGAAAATTTGCACCTGAAAAAAAAATTCAGCTAAAATTATTTCTAATTCAGTTGACTTTAAAAACACCAGGTAAAAACACCTCTGGGTATGAAATCTCAGTTTCAAGAGGAACCTGGCATCACCGGTGATTGCCTAAATGTAAGTGTCAAATAGCATTTTTCTTTGAAGTAGTACTTCTACTTTTGTAAACACTATCCACAAAATTAGCCATCTGTACTTGTTAGCTGGGTAAAATATTTACAAGTGCATCCCACAACAAGCATCTATGTACAGAGATTAAAAAACTGAAGTACTAGAAGTTGTATATTTACAAAATAAGCGAATTATTGTGAAGAGAAACACAACCTTCAGCAAAAGCAGGGAATGGGGGGCACGTCTAGAGGTCAGCGAGTTTGGCAGCGCCAGCAACGCCTGCTTCCGCCCTCCGCAGGGAGCCTGCAAACGCCACTGCAGTTCAAAGCCTCCTGCAGAAGGGGATCATCACTTAGTAGTCACTTTGGGCCTGATCCAGCAGAGCACACCGGCATGTGATCAGATAGCTGAGCACAAACGTTCCCGGGGGAAACCAGCAGGACTTTTCACTGCTTAACTTCCTAACACATCCGCAAGTGCATTGCTGGATCAAAGCCATACTGCAGGTGCCATAACAACGCAGTTTCAGTGTTTGCAGTCTCTTGCAACACCTTAACAGCAATGCAAGGACTTCTTCAAAACCTGTCCACCACCACAAGACTGCCTCTACATGAACACGGTGCCTTGCACTTAAGCTGGCAAGGGGGAAGCAGTTTCCTGAATTTTTGCACAATTAACCACTTTGTGCTCTCCCAGATGTTACCCTCTGATAAAACACACAATCTCCACACGATTTTGTGGATAACTGACCGAACCTTGCAAAGACTGCAAACCAATTCACAGTTGAACAAAACTACTCTGATTTCTCTCCCCTCCCCCATCCCCTACTGCAGCTCTTCCTAAATAGGTCCTAGACTATTTTCTGGAACCTTTTGATGCTGAGCTTTGCACTGGTACACTGGAATACATAAAGGCTGAATTACCCCTTGGGGGCTTCTAATCACCTTTGTACCGAACTGTGAGATATCATATTCTTTTTGTTTCTATTGTGACAGTCTCTTCCAAAGTCCTTACTTGGGCTTTCTCTCTCTGAGCTACTTCGTCTTAACCTCACTTGTTCTTTGTTTTCATCACTTTCTGCTTCAGAGTCACTTAGCTCTAAGTCAGGACAGTACCCATCGTTGTCCTGGTATGGAGCACCTTCAAGTGCCTGCTTGCTCCACAAGCGATCTTTTGTTGCAAGTCTTCTCGTTGGCTTTTCACAGCACCGGAGATCTTCCGTGGTCCTCACCAGACTGTTGGTAGCCTCTTTAAAGGACCGGCTGAAATGTTCAATGGTGGATTTTCGGAATCCACTCTGGCTGGCCAAGTGAGCCGTGAGCACGGACTCTTGCTCGTAGGACGTCTGGCTGGAGCTGTCTCTCTGGCTCACATCTCCAGCCCTGCCCATCAGACCATTGGATTTGGACACCAGCCTCGAGTTCTCCTGCTGCACCCGCCCGTTCCCAATGGAAGACTGTCCATGCAAAGCAGCCTGAAGAGCTAAAGGCTTCCCAGAAGGCTGACCCCGGTGAAACTCCATCAGCTGCGTGGGGCCAGAATCCTTTGCCTCGCTCCGAGGCTTGCCGATCCCTGCCAGCAACCCATTACTTCTGCTGTCGTGCTGATACCTGGCATAAGATTTTGCTTTAATTTCAAATGATTCCTTTGACATTGGCACACTCCGTTTGCTGTAAACAGTGCTGTTGTTGTCAGGAGAAAGCGGTCTGTTGCCAGGCTTCAGCGAGTTATTTTTGCAGTCTCCTAATGCTGATTTGGGCATTTTTAACTTCAGGGTGATCCTGGGAGGTGGGTAGAACAGTGTGTTTTCTAGTGCACTTGTCAGGGTATGGCCTACAGGACAAAGAGGTGAGGAAGCAGAAGAAAAAAGGCTTTTTTAAAAAGTGTAATTTCTTTTGCCATCCGTAACAAGTTTTACAGTCCATTATACGGTCAGGCAACAGTAAGAAGCATTTGCAAATAATTAGCGTGAAATTATTTTAGGACACTAAGGAGAAGTTGCGATAACCAAACTGTTCCAAATCATCCACCGCTTTGGAATTTAGGTAAGCATTTAAAAATTTCCATTAAAAACAACGGTGTGCCCTTTTTATGGGGCTTTAAGCCAGTGAATTGAACCAGTTTTGAGATATGACTGAAGTTGTTCCAACAAAACTGTAAAAAAGGTTCATATTGAGTTTTGGATGAAGAAAAAACAATGCTTCAAACTGAGTTTCAATTTGGACTTAGTTCAACCCTCTGCTTTGTATTATAAAATTCTCTAAGCTTTGAAAGTCTTTTTACCTCAACATATGAGTTGTTTGTGGTAATACATGCATACAGCACTCACTGCAAGTATCAAGCTATTATAATAAGTATTAAAAAAACCACTTGTATTTATAAGATATTAAATAAACTTAGTAGACATTGCTGATAAAATGTATTTACACAAAAGCAAGGAGCTTCAGAGTGCCATTGCTTCCATGAAGTACTAGTCTGATCTAAAACAGTTTAAAAAAAAAAAAACTTCATCAGTACTAACGAAACCTATCCATGTTTCAGGGGCAGAGAAAAAAACCACGAAGATTTCACCCTAAACTGGTGAAGTATATATCTAGAAAGACCAGAGAGATCTTAATTTCACACAAAAAAATAGCTGCCTTTCCTATTAAAAAAAATCCCAGTAACTACACTGGTATGCATATGCTCTTCCTCTTTCCAAATGCTGTGTTCCTTATTTTAAAAACTTGCTGTAAATGCGAAGGGCAGAGTGGGGTTTGGCACCTCAGCCTTCCCAAACAGTTACTAGTCCCTATTAATACCCAGAGTACTTAAACTCTTTTGGAAGGAAGGAGAGCAAATGCAGATGGCAAACTAAGAAATCTGTGCTGCTCATGACGTGCACAAAGCACATGAGAACAGCAGCAATTCCCATCAGTCACTCTTTCTCTTGCCTGAAGGAACCAACTGGTGACAGCAAGCAAAAAAGCCTTCTCGGCTGGAGACCCAACCAGCAGGGTAAGCTTGCTGTGGGGAACCAGTGCCACACGCCAGCAGCCTGACAGTGCAAAAACCTAGAGATCACCAGCAGCTCACTTCTGCTATCTGGCTGCCACAGTGATAAGCAATAGGCATATAACAGAAACAGCCATAAAATAAAGAAATATTCAAGTAAATATTTTAAGCAATTAAAAATTATAGAGTTCTGTGTTGCTACTTTGATTGACTATGTACTTGAAGAAAATTCTTAAAGGCATTTTTACATGTTAAAAACACTAATCAAGAACATGAAGAGAATACGCTGCTTTAGTTTAAATAGAGGCAGGATTTATAAATATTTTACATTTATATGTTTACCTGCAGCAATTTCCTGATTAATGAGTTGGACTTGCAAGTTGAAGACCTGTTCGTGTACTTTACTGTGGGACAACTTCAGTTTCTCTCTCCTGCTTACCATGTAGCAGAGATTTCTTACCTATGGAAGAATAACAGGAGACTTAAAAGGCAATAAGAAAATAAACCCAGACACAGCTTACAAATTGTATCAACAACATTACAGGCAAAATCCCTCGGTAAAGTTCTAGTGAATATTACTGAACGTACCTAACTATTAAAAAAAAGTTCAGCCTGGAAAAGAGAAGGCTCTGGAGAGATGTCACTGCAGTTTTTCCTTATATGAAAAGGGATTGTAAGAAAGACAGAGAGACCAGAGCCTCTCGAAAAAGAGGTAATGTTTTTGAAGTGAAGGAGGGTAAGTTTACAGTGGGCGTAAGGAAGACATTGTTTACAGTTAGAGACTGCAACAGGTTGCCCAGAGAAGTTGTGGAGGCCCCATGCCTGAAATGTGGATGGGGCTTTGAGCAACCTAGTCTCATGGAAGGTGTCCCTGTCCATGGCAGGAGTGTTGGAACTAGAGGGTCTTTAAGGTCCCTTCCAACCCAAACCATTCTGATTCCCTTCCACATAATTCTACTTGACTGCATTAATAGCAAAATTTCCACCTAAGGTGAAGGAGAAAGAAGAGACACTGGAAGTTCTTGATAAACACCTAAAAGTGCTTTCAAAACACAGAAACAGCGTAGGGGCTGGTTGAAAGGTATCTGCCAAATAAACTTTCCCTACTACTCAGATCCAGAACTGGAATCTCTTTACCTAGAAGCAAAATTCCAAGATTCCCAAATTTATATTTATCCCGAGATATAAAAGAATAGAAAATCTTGTGGCACAAGAAGTTCAGAAACTTGGAAACGGGCATTTCATATTATGAATCCCCCCCCCTCAGAATAAGTACATCAATTTCAACAATATTTGGTACAAACCAAATGTTTATCAAACAAAAAGCTTGACATGGTCTCTTGAGAAATAAAAAAACCCCACCCACAAATATCAGCCCTCCATCTGAGGCATGTTATGGATATTTTATTTTTTCTTAAAGTAAGCTTCCATATCTAAAGCAGTCTTGGAAAATATCTGAGATTGATTATGACAGATTAAAGACAACAGTTACACTGAGAAGTGCAAATCTTGGCTCCAACAATCCTCCTGCATTTTCATGTTGTTCTCTCCACAATATTGTTTCCCCTTTACTTACAACACTATTACCTCTCTTCTGCTTTTACTTCCTCTCTCCTCATCATATCTATTTTATTTTATTACCTCTTTACATTCACTACCTACCTTCTATGCACTTGGAAACCGCACGTAACTCCTACCCAACAGGCCAACCTAATGGGCAGCCTCCAAGTGGTAACAAGCCTTACTCTTATTTTTTGTTTAATAAAAGTAACATTTTTTCTCATTTAATCTGTATCACAAACTGTTACTACAGTGGGTCAAATAAACTTCATTTTTTTAAACATTTACTCAACTGAAGCTGAAGTCATATAGTCAATTACCAAATATGTCCACTGCGCATAAAAATATGCATCTCAGAACACGTAAAGGAACAACCTTTAAGCAAGTCAGGAAGCACTGCTTTCACCTTGGATTTTTCACTGAGAGAGGCAGCTCCTCAAAGTCTCTGCAGCAGGCAGTGCAGCATATCAAAAGATTGGAGTTCAAGGCCTTACTTTTATTATTTTTTAAATTATTGTTTTTTTAATTATCTCACTTTGCTTTCCCCATTCTCACTTCCATCCACAAAGAAAGACCTTGCTCACCTGCAAATAGTTTGAATTTCAAAGCTTTACAAGTTAATTCTTACCCTCTCTAGGTCCTGCCTCAAATGCATGAACATCCTCATGCGAGTATGAATGCTATCTTCTTTTGGCTGCACCAAGCCATTTTCTTCATCCTCCTTGGGAGGAAACAATGGTTTGTTAAAGTTACTTTTTCGCTTTAATTTCCAGTAATTGTAGATAAAGTCTACAGCAAGTTTAGGAAGGCCCAGCTCTGCTGCAACATCCTCCACTTTTACTAGTGAGTAAAACTCTTCTTCCAGCTCTCGGAGTTTTTGGGCTCGCAGGCTCGTTTTCTCACTCTCTGTTTGCTTCTGCTCTGACACGCTCTTGGGGTGCTCCTCAACATCAGGCAGCGAATTCTGTTTGTTCTTGCTGTGCTTTAGACAGTACGACTTGAACTTGACCTCATCCCCATCATCCAGGATAGTCTTCATCTCTAAGCTATGCTCAAAGGCACAGGTGACATGAAAGGCAGTGATGCAGCTTTTCACAGAGCACTGTAGACAAAATAAAACAAAAAGCCTCAATTACTAACAGTAGCAGCAAACTAGAAAAAAAGGACATTAACTACCTCAACTACATGAAAATCCATCCCTACCAAAACCAATTTCCTACACATTCTCAAAAATATTGATCCCTTTGAAGTTGGTATTACACAATATAGTATCTTCTTGTTTGCAGAGTGTTCAGTGGAAGTTTTCTGTTCATCTTTGACACACACAGTAGTGGTTCTTAAACACCTCAGCCTTATTCAAAAGGCAGCAACTCAGACTAATTCTTCTGTCTAGTTGACTAATTTGATAGCAAATGGCTATGAAGAAGCAGACATCTATCCAAGTCATCTCCATTGTAAAGCATCTCTGAACACAGGAAGAACAAAATGCAAAACCAAAATTGCCCTTCTGACAGATTCACCCCTGCAGAGTCACTATGGGAAAAGTACATACCTGAATACAAGCACCAGTTTTCAGTTTGCATAAACTACACACTAGAGCCCATCGACTTGGTGGAATGTGAGACACCTTTGTGATTGGCTCCATCCTTTCTGGGCAAGCAATACTAACCTGTAAAGAAAAAAAGCAGTGCAGAAAACAGTTATCAAAGGGAAAAAAAACCCCAAGCTCTCCATTTATATCAGAAGAAGAAAGCCATCCATTCATTTTTCTTCCAGCAAGATCTCCATGTACTCATACTTCTCAGAAAAGGATCCCAAAAGATTCCACATGCAGACAATAGTGTGGAATACTATCCGTTTAACCTGGTGACTCAAAGTTGCAATTATTCAAAACATTTGAGGCACTTACAGCACGCCCTTGTTATGAACCGATGTCCTGATTCCAGCCAGGACAGGGTTAATTTTTGCAGTAGCCAAGGGGGAGCATGGCTAGGATCCAGAGGTTATTCTATAGCGGCTCACATCATTTTCTGAGAGTGGGGGGAAGGGCTCTCTTCTGGTCAGGTAAGCGTGGGGAAGGCAGTGGTTGGGTAGCGCTGGCTCCGTTACTGATATTGTAGCTCTCACAGTTCGTTTTAATTTGTTTTTCTTGTTTCACTTGCTGCTTCCAGTAAATTCTTTTCTCGACCCATGATCCTTACCATTTGTGCCTCCAAATACCCTTTCCAGCCTGGTGCAAGGGAGGGTGGAGTGGTGCATGGTTTGAAGTGCTTCAGTGGGAACACTAAATTGGGGAATACCATTCCTAAACCACTACCAGTTTGAGAGACTACAGCAAGTGTTACTCTAAGTTTATTTCCATTCCCTTGTGGTTTTGTTTTTGGTTTTTTTTTTTCCTCTGTGCTGTTTTCACAGGTCTAACTTTAAAAATGCCAAAATACAAGCCCTTCAGAACAAAACAGGAACACTTTCCTGAAAAGTTCCTCCTATAAAATCCCTAGATCTGCTACAGTATCTACTTCTGTCAACTCAATATTTGGGACAGAACCAGATCTATCAGTCAGCAGCCAGGAAAAGCCTTGTTTCCCAGCTGAACCTCTCCACTGAGCACCCCCACCACAAGAGCTAATCCTAACACGCTTTCCTAACTATGGACTGTATCAAATATAATTTGAGAAAAAAAGCCAACAAACTTCTCTTATTACAAAGCAGGAAATATTGTCTTGTGCTAGTTTTCACAGACCTAGTCTGGATGATTGATTTGTCTCTGGTAGACCAGATTAGGGATATTACTAAAAGAAAGGGAAAAAAACCCCCATATATAGACAGAATAGTTTTTCCTATTTGTTATATTAACTTCCACATATCCATTGCGATAGAAGTTTCTCAGTTGCCTGTTGTCTATACAGGGAAACGAGGACTTTCCCCTATGACTTGGAAACCAAAACAGATACATCTATATCTGTAGACATCCCTAAGCCACTCCTGACAGGATTTATTCAAGCACAGAAACAAAACCTTGGCCAACTCTGAATGACTAACATGCAGAACTGGGCCAGTATGAGAATGGCACATGGCAGAATATTTCAGTGGGATAACTGTCCCAAAAACACCAGTCTCCAAAAGCTTGGATTTTGACACTTCTACAACACCTTTTGAATTCAGCAGTTGTGTGCCTTGGAGGGCTACCTGGCTGAACCAAAACCACAATGCTGATACTATGCTGATACTCCACTCTGTCTAAAAACAATTCATCCAAATAGAGCAGACCTCTATTTCCTGTGGTGGGAACATGGGCTTCTTCTCAAAGGGGTCAAACCTAAGAATTCAAAGAAAGGAGGTTCCTAGGTCATGCTCTGTGGCACTGTGAGGCCAGAAGAAAGCTGATGGCTAAAAAAGCAGTTAAGGGTGAGATTTGAACAAAAATTTTGTTTTTCTAAAAAACTTCAAGAGCATTACATTACAGTAATTTTCATAGATGAAATCTACAGTAAGAGACACCCATGAAAATCTGGGTTGGATGAATTAGTTTAACATGTGATAATTAAACTGGCAACTTTACAAGTGCCAGTAGACAAAGCTGAATTTTTTAGCTTTGCTTTGGAGGTACATCATCAATCACTTGATGCACATATTCATTTTAAAACCTGTTTAATCCCTATGGATGAAAAGCTTTCTTTCAGCAGACCTCTTCAGTGAGGTAGACTTACCCAAAGATAGAAGTGCTAAGTCACAGTTGCTATGCTCAGAATATTTTTGCTACTCTCTCCTTTATCATGCATTGCTTTAAGGATCATTTAAGTAGGTGGAAAGAACAGCTTTTCCAGAGACTACTCAGTTCATCATTTCCACATTAGAAAAAAATAGATGGCCAATAGTTAATGAATTAATGAGATAAATGGACTCAAATAAGATAATGTTTGTTACAGCACTTCCCTCTCTGATCTGCCAAGTGCAAGCCCACATCTTCTGGAACATACTGAGTGCATGGCATTTCCAAAAGTCTTCATTAGGAAGACACTGAGATGCTTCAGAAGGTTCAGGTTTTAAAGAAGAACAGTCAGGCAATACATTATGCACTCATGAGACAGACGTGGCTAACAATTTAACCTCTTGTGGCCTTCCTATAAATTGGTGGAAAAGTGACAAGACTGTCCCAGGAATGCCTGAGCAGTTCAACAAAATCATGGTCAGCATTCTTCAGTATCATCAAATGTAGCTTTTTTGCTTCCAAAAGTAAAGAAACTTTCATGAACCTAACTTGGCCATGATCAGAACAGCTGGTTACAAGTTGCACAGGTATTTCTGAAACAATATTGTACAAAGATTGATTGTTACCACTACATGGAGAGACAAGACTTCCTTTAAGAATTAAGGGATTGTATCAATGTGTCAAGTTGTCTATATTCTTTGCAAAAATAAATCAGAATCTACTATGACTTTTTTTCTGGAGACTGAGTAATATCAGCTTTCCACTGGGCTGCCCAGCAGGAGCTGGGAATTGACACAGACCTTTTCCCTGTCCCTTTCTGCCCTCTTAAATATTTTCCCTGCTCCTTCCCCAGAGGAGACTCATAAGGTCAGGAAACATTTATATTGGAAATACTCTTCATTCAGCTTGTAATGCTGACTGTTGATATTACCGTACTTTGTAAAAGCACAAAGAGGCACTTACAGAGTCAGGTGCAATTTATTAATACTGGCCTTGTGCCACCTGCATGTTTCTGCAGAGGAGTCAAGACAAAGTCCATTTGAACTTTGCTGCTCACAAGGGATCCAGAGAGCAGAAGCCAACCTTTTCATCCCCCAAGAACTCCCATTCCAAGGCAGAAATGATCCATCTGCCATAATATGTAGTCATGTTCTCCATTTCTTCACCTTGCATCACGTTACATCTTGACTGCTATACTCTGAAGAAGTTCTAAGAGTGGGAGAGAGTGAAGACAATGGGTTGTTGAAGCCTATTATCATGTTATGCACATGATCAATCACTCTGCCATCCTATTCTTCCCTGCTAACTCTGCCACCAGCAGCTGCACCAGTACACAAGGATCTGCATCAGCGGTTGGGAAGGACAGCCCAATGGCTTGAGCACAGTCACTCACTACAGCTGCTCAGGACAGTAAATTTTACCTTTCCTCTACAGCCAGGGGGGTGTTATCACTTTCTGCTTCAGCTACCACCACATTGACTGGCAGAGGACATACCTGTAATAGGTTATCTAAGGCAGAGAAACACCTTGAATTTCAAAACACTCAATACAGGTTTTCTGGTATCAGTGTTTCCTTTTTTTTTTTTTTTAATTTAGAAAAACACCTTTTAAAAAAACATGAAATAGATGACATATTTACTCTAAAGCAAAGTAAAGGCAGAAGAAAAAGAGGATATAAACCAATGAGTACTCTTTGGAAAGTAAAAACCTTCCATCGTCCCAATCAGTCAAGGGAGCGAAAAGAAAGCCTTTAAACAGCATTAACTCCCAAGGAAGGCAGGGAAGAAAAAAGATTTTAAGACATTGCTGAATGAATTAATGCAGGAGAATACCTGGCACAACTGACTTCAACAATGCTAGACTACACTTGGTGACTCATGAAGGCTCTCTGAACCTTGTGCCACAAGACACGGATGTTTAGAGCCCCTTCCTCCCTGCTTTCTGCCTTGCTTCACTTTGTTAGGGCCTCAAGAGGAAATACCAGTGACTTTATAATTAATGTTTCTTTTAGGGAGTTCCAGCATGCTAGTACCTAAAAAAAAAAATAGATACACGAGAATACACATTCTCCCCTACAGCATCCATCCCCAGGTCTTCAAACTCTGTCTTTCTTGCCCCCTGCAGCACATAAGGCCACTCCAGACAGGAAGTGACCTGCCATTTCAGTAGAGATTTACAAAGGGCTTTCCTGGCTTCTCTGATATCTGAATTGTTTTACAAGTGAGTACACACAAGCCCAAGAGAATGGATCCAAGAGGCATTTCCCATGTCTGCAGGCACGTGCCACCTCTTCACTATGCCTGATATACTTGGCATTGGTGTGGAGAGGAGGTGCCCAAAACCTGGAATCACTGAATGGGCTGTGGAAACACTTGGATTCAAGCTCTCCCACCCTGGGTGTCCCCCAGTAGCTTCTCTTCCTCAGCCAGAGGGAGCTGGGCAGGCAAAAAGCCAGGGTGTGCTTCCTGCCCAGCCATCATCACCTTCCCAAACCTCACTGTTTCTTTTCTGCTGTTGAGAACAGCAAGGCAACCACATGCAGGAAGGACCTCTTAGAAAAACCAGTCAGCTCAGAGCCAGGAGAGCTTCCAGGCAAGACACTTCATAAGCACAAGAGGAGAAGGGATTTAAAAAAAAATAAATATTTTTGGTTTTATTCTCAACTCCTCTCTCCTTGAAGGTGAAAGCGATGACAGAAACTACAAGTAGGCCTGAAAGGAAAAGTGCAACAGCCAAGATGATCTCCTTAAGAAGCAGATATATGTGCCTGAGACAACTAAGAATTACATATTATATCTGGTTGTTAAGTCAAAATAAACCAAACCAAAATCTTAACATCTTCCTCAAAGTTGTGCACACATCAGACCTGTATGCACTTGGGAGCAGAAAATTCAGAAAATACTGGATCCTTGATTTTATGGTGCTGACAGATCTGGCTACTGTCTCACATTAAACCACCCACTATAATGGATTTGTGAATCTTACCAGAAATAAAACATAAATATCCCAAGTGCAAAATTAAACACAAACTCCATCTACACCTAAGTGAACTTTCTGTTTTACAGAACTACACTGCTAAACTTGATTCAAAATGGAGGAGGAAGTGTAAAACTTCATTATGAAACTCTCCATATATGTTATGCACAGATATAGCAAAAAAGCCTTTACTTATAAAGCGTATATAACACGGAGATAAAAATTCTCATCTCCCCACCATTCAGAAAAATTCTAATTCAAAGAAACTTGAAGTACAAATTGCAGCATACATCCTATGGAAATAATGCAGTGCAGGCGACCTTTAAGCAAACAAACAAACTCTGAAAAAAGTGGAGGTACTCATGTAAATTACACGTGTATCTCAGCACACAAATTCATCAAAAAATATGTGACAGTGAAGCTGCAGTTGTAAGATACAGCTTATATCAGCTGCCCTTCCTAGCAGGTCACAGATACCATAATGACACCAAGAAGTGATTTGCTGAGTAAATGGAGGTGACAAAGTGACTCATTAGTAGAATACAATCTGGACTCTGTCCCACACTTCACAGACTGAGCAGCCCTATCAAAATTAAGCCCAGAATTATGTCAAAGACCTTAAATCATGAGAATGAAAAAAGGCAGAGGATGGAGCACGAAGAGGAAGACAGGAGAGCAATTAGGGTTTTACCTCTGGAATCCAAAGAGCACAGCTCACATGTGCCCACTTGGTCCCTGTCCTGGTAGCTTTCATGGCACCTCCTCTTTTAGGACAGAGGAGGCACTGAGGATGTATTCCCAAGACACAGGTGCGACACAGCCAGCTCCCTTCAGGTACTTTTAAGATTCCATAGCAAGCCTTGGAGAAAAACAGATATTGGAATCATTGTGCTGAAATTATTTCACACACAAGCATTCATATGCACACAGAGCAAAGCTTTCAAAAAGTAAAGGCACAATCTGGTCTTCACTTAATCTGTGATTTCTTTACCTTAAAATGAGCCAATCAATCCAAGGAGAAACAGTCTCAAAAGCAATATTTTTTACACCTGTTTATAAAACATATCCATTCAGACTGCACAACAGCACTGGTGTTACAAACCTTCACCTTTGCTTTTAGGGAGTTTTAAATTTCTCAACTAAACACTATGGATATTCCTTTAAATTAGCTTCTGTATATAATACTTTCTAAAATCACAATTTCCTACTGCTAAAAACGTAACACTCTAGCATAATTCTATTAAGGGATAGGGATATGAGCTGTTTGACTGAAAATAATTTCCTGCAAGGTTTGTGGTTACAGTTCTGTGAACTATTCTTTAAATATTTATATAATATAGCAACAAAAATTACAGCATACAATGGAATTATAAGATGCTGGGTTTTACACCTATTTCCCAAGTATTGTACTTAACCACATGGAAAGTGAGAGATTTTTTTAAGTTTGACAATTAAAATAAAGGAAAATAAATAATTTTGTTTCCAATTCAAATTCCTCATGGTTCTTAGTGGAGCCAATGGTGGACCCTGCTGTACATCTCCCCTACCTCCATAAAGCTGAGCTATCTGAAATCACTGGCTGCCACCAAGGTCTAATTTCTCTCAACCACTCCAGATAAAGGTTTTATCAAAAGAGTGGTTGTCACAGGAAATCTCATAATTTCTAACACTATCTCTAGTAATGATAATATTAAGACTCAAAAGAACGGGATCATTAGTTGTAACCATTCTTTCAGATTAAATCTAGTATAAAATTCCCATACTTGCCTTCCCAGACTCCTGCATATAAGATTTCAGTATTTAATATTAAACAATATCATAAAACACTGCAAATTTGTGTCAAGCTTGTAGGGAGGGGGAGTTCCCTGAATTAAATGCAGCAAGACTGACTAACCTGAATGGTTTGATGCGACAACTCCTGTAAAAGCCCAACAGGGGGAGCTGCAATCCAAATTTTACAAGTGTTCCTTTCCTCCTCTGTGGCATATTCCCACCAGAATTCTTTCTGTCACTAGAGCAGAAGTGGCATTACATCTAAGATCATATCTAGGGTGTTGGAAATGGACTGAAACGATTTTCTAATTTTAACTGATAAGCAATGGATGCCTAGACTACTAAAACAGTAATTTCACAACATGTTTGAGCCAGCACAACAGGGTACCATGAAGGAGGAATTTTCTCACACTCCTCCTCCCCCCCACCTCCAAACTTGTGATGACAAACAGACCTGAGGCTACTCGTAGAACCAAAGGTGATCCAGATTAATAATGAAACAAGTTGTTGTTATAGTTAGGATTTGCTCTAGCCCTCTTACAGTTAGGATTCGCTCTAGCCCAGACACACTCTCTAGTTTGTTTCTGGCAGATCCAGGACAGGGAAGAGTGAAGGGCAAGGAGGCAGCAGACTATCAACTTAAGCTCAGCTGTCAGCAGACAACCACGAGCCTTTGACTGCAAATCCATCATTATTCCTTAACAGGCACAAGCAAGAACTGAAGCAGGCAGCTCAGCTGCCAGCCACATTCCTGTCACTGGCCACCTTACTGCCAACTCGGGCTCACCGGCTGCTTCACACGGGGACTCAGGTCAGGAAAGCAGCCAGGCTGGAAGCCAGCCCACTGTGAGCAGGGAGGTGACAGGTCTTTTTTCAGTCAGATATGTTTTCCAAATATTACTTGCAGTCAGTACAAAAATACATTAAAAAAAAAGAACTTTCTTGGTCTCTTTTCAATTTGTAGCAAAACGCCCTTCCAGAATAGGATGCACAAAAACCACAGGATTCATACCCCTTTTCTGATCATAAGGATATCTTTACCTGACCATGCTGAGCTCAGGCAGTGTAAAGTCTTGACTACATCTGAAACACTATAAACATGAGCATCATTCAGACTGAGACTATGGTTTTTGCAGGTGCTGATGGCTTTTGAAAAAGATCACTCTATTAAGTGCCTACATATGGCTCCAGATGGCTAAATTTGGACAGTCTATGTCTGACTAAATAAGTAGTCAGTAAAGGAAAAAAAAAGCTCTGAAGCAAATGATCTTTAGATTTCTCACAAACAGGTAAGCCAGTATTTCCTGTCCTGTTTATCTTCAAAGGCAGATTTAGTAATAGGGGGAACAATTATTTACAGTCACAGAGGAAATACTTGCATGTCCCAAAAACACACTTTGCATTCCTGCTAGACTGTAGCTGTCCACTTATTAACTATGCTAGGCCACTTAATCTACTGTAATTGTTATAGTCCAAAAATTCACCTCAGTATCGCACCGCCCTTCATATGTAGAAAACGTCTAAGTCCACCACTTAGCATTTAACATCCCGTCAAATTCCACATTTGCCTGGGTAAACTTAAACCACAGGAGAGTGTCAACATTTCTGTAGGCACTAACCTGATGGACGCAAATGTTACACTTGTCACAGAACACCATGTCATTCCCATCCTCGCTGTCTGGGGACCGGCACACATCACAGATGACGTCCTCATCATACTCGATACCCAGCCCTTCCTCGGTCTCGATGGCGTGATTCATATTCTCGTGGCAGTGCCGCTCCAGCACTTCAATTGTCTTTTCCATTGTGTTCTCATCCAGGAGCCCACATCCTACAGCAGAGAAAGGGAAGGGCAATTAGAGGACAGTCAGATGCTTCTGAGTCAGAGAAACAGGAAGAGAAAAAAGACAACTTCTAGCAACTAATGCAGTAGACACAGCATCTAAAAATAATATAAAAATAGACAAGATTTGTCACTCAGACTAATTATAAGATTGTTTTATAAATACAAGCAGAACTACTACTTGAGTAAAAATTTTACACAAACCACAAGATTGCACCTGGAAGAAAACACTGCAGCAAAAGACAGCAGTTGCTGTAACTGCTGGCTGCTCTCACACAACCCTTCTTGCACCTCCGTAATTTTACTAAACACTAATGAAATCCAAAAATCACACACTGTTTTCTTCTGAAGACTAATGCCCTAGGAAACAAAACATATCAACAATACTTCATATCTTATAATGAAAGTTGCACCACCCAGTACCTCTAAGTCCATCGTGATGAAGTGATCAAAACATGATTATGAAAAGTGGTCTTATTTTCATGATGCTTTTTTAAAAAATAAAATAGTAAATAAATATACTGTTGCAATCCATACTATCTGTTCATGTGAACACTACACATGCTATATATACTCACCACTAATCAAATTTAGCATAAGCAGGACCACTTTAAAACTATTTGCTATGAGAGTGGCCCTCAGTTTGCAGCTTCAGGACATGCACTGCATTAGAAACCCCATGATGTTCACAGTTACAAGACCTCTCTAAATTGCATCTCATCAAAATCCTTGCTCAAAATTGATCTTGATGTTCACAGCTTACGATTTACTCAGGCCTTCAAATGTTGAGATATTCATGTAACATTAATTGCAGAGGCTAATACTTTAACTAAGGCTCTAATTGTGACTCCTTGTTACAAACAATAAACAGGTAGAGGTAAAGTGTTCTCTCCCATGCCCTAACACTTTTTCATTGCCCTAATTAAATGAATTACCGAACCATTCAGGTGGGAAGGGTCCTACAGAGGCTTCAGCCTCTGCCTGAGATCCAAGCAGAGTCAATAGGAAATCCAAAAAGGCTGTTGTTTAAGAGATACATGTAGTCATATCTTGAAAATCTCCATGGATGGAGATGTGCCCCCTTGAAAAGCTAACAGCTTTTGCTTACAGCTTCCTGTACGCCTGGGAAGTTATTGTCCTTGCTTCTACTTATGTGCATCCTTTGGCACTGGAGCTCAGTCATGAACTCCCTACTTGACCAAACCAGTCTCCCAATACATCTACTCATTTTCCTGAATGCATAATTGGAACTTTCTTGTGCTTGAAGGACAGTGTTCTCGAAGGCCTGCTAGCTCTCTTCAGTAATTCCACCCTTCAGAGTTGCCTCCCAGATCCCACCCAGTACCTAAGTAGAAACATACTGTCCTTAAGTCCAGGACCAGAAAAACTACTTCCCCTCCTCACCCCCTTCTGGATCTCAGTCACCACTATTTTATTCATGTTACAGACAATGCTGCCATTAATTATCACTTCTCTATAGGTACTTCTTATTTTATTAACAGCAAATGCAGGAGATGCCAACCTGTCCTTCCTAAAGGACCTACAATCACCCATGGATGAATACTAGCCCCCACAGGCTATTCCACCACAGTTCAGTTACTCCAGTGATAATTGCAGTATTATTTTCCATAGCTCACTCCTGCTCAGAGACCTCTATACCCACAACTTGCATGGCAAAAGAAAGTTTACTTAGCTGATTTTGAATGGGCTAACATGTGTGAAACTTAATTACTCTGCTGAGAACCCACCATGCAAGTTCCTCAGAACTCTGAATTTGTAGATATGTTCCAAGTTCAAGAAATGGAAACATCTGCTTTCCCTACATAAAATCTTTAACTTTTGAAGTCCTAAAATTAATTCCACCTGGTGTGGGCTTTTTCCTCCCTCAGTCTGCAGAAGCTGCAGATGATTTTGGATCAAGAAATTTTTAAGCACAACAGGTAAAATATAAAACTTTAATAGATCAAGAAAGTAATTACTTTATTAGCTCCTGTTTCTCTTAGCACTTCCATTCGATTCTCATTCAGCAATCTTTCAGAAACCTTACACAGCAGACTACAACTCAAACAGCAGAAATTAAGCGCAGCTTTTAAAATGAGAACATGTTGTGGAATTACCCATTTCTGTAAGCTCTTCATTTAGTTCCTGGAGCCAAAAGATGTCCATGTCATCCAAGTCATAGCGACACACAGATTCTGCTAGTTCTAAAATGTTGATGTAACCTGGTTCTGTGGGCTCTTGGCTGGAACAGTGGATGTATTTCCTGGGTCGTGTATACAGTACTTCTTTTACCTTTTCTGCTACAACCCTGTGAGTGAAAAAAAAAATACTTACAGCTTTTTAAGACCCATCCTTGAAAGACATAAAATACTTGCTGTAGTGCAAAGAAAGCTGGGGTTTCACAGATTTTAAACCAGCCAGAAAGTATAGTCAGCCTAGGGAGACAAAATTCTCAAAATGCCATTTTTTCACCCAAAATGTTTCAAGGTTTACGACACATATAAAACCCTTTTTAAAATGTAAGCCTGTTCAAATGACTTCAATTTAAAAAATACTACTGGTACGACAAAGCAACTGTTTCTGAAACCCACAGAAAGTATTATGCACAAAACCAATACAATCTTGTCCTATATTCTTCCTAAATGATATAAGGAAATCTTGCCAACTGATGTCTTGAAAACAGCAGCTTACTGTAGTAATTCTACTGTACTATCGGGGTGGGGGGGGGGGGGGGGGAATCCTTGCTCTCCATTTGGCATACTCAGTCAACCCTTATTTTTTAATGACAACTTATCCACATTACAAATACATGATTTTTGTTATGCAAGAAACATTCTGATGCCAAGCAAAAATGTAAAGAGGAAAAGTCATCCAAGAAGCAACAGAGAAAAAGATTTGTGTTCCCTCTGTTGTTTCTTGCTGTCTTTCTTTCAAGTATTTTCAGAGATAAGACTCTGTCTTTAATTGGTTTGACTTTGGAATGGAAAGAGTAATCTTAACTAGAGAAAGATTGAACTTTCTCTGAATTCAATGCAAAAAGCCCTACATGTGGAAGGAAGCCAGAGAAATATAGAATGGAACAGTGCCATGCATGAGCAGGTCTGCATGCTTTCTGGAGCTCACCCTCCACAGGACAAGGAAAAGATAAAAACTCTGGAAAATAAGGCAGCAAAGAAGGAGGAGGCAGCTGTCAAGCTGTATCCCACATAATTCTAACTGGACAATGTGGATTATCAATGTTAGTACAAATAATGTCCTTCTGCCACTCCTCATCCCCCTTTACCCTGCTCATTTTTTCCTCTAATTCCCTTGTGTGCTTTTCTTTTTTCTGTTCCAATTTTTTCCTCTAATATTATACTGCTGGTATGAACTGCAATATACTTATTTTTAATAACTTGGTGGTTACAATAGCATCAGTGGCAATTAAATTCTGCTGACTCAGCACTTTCACCAGACAATTCATTTATCTTCATCTTGAACAGCACACTGGCATTAACCTTTCTGTGTAGAAACACGCTTTGTTTCCACCAGGAAGGGCTACAGGAGTACTGTACTATGTTTCCCTAGTCTACACATAGTGTGAGAGAACAGAAGATTCTTTATCTTCAGAATCTGAGCTCACTGAACTTCTATAATGTTAAACAGCCAACTGCGGTGAGAGAAGGTAGAAAAGGTTAAAACATTGAGAATAACCAAAATTCAATTATATGAACAAATAAGTAATTTTATCAGGTGTCAGTGATTACTGCATGCCTAATGCTCTATATCATCATGCACTGTAGGGAAACCTTTCAAGTAATATGCATAAGATATGGGTTTATTTTTAATTTATTCAACTCCCCATGCTGAAATAAAAAACAGCTTTTAATCCATAGCACCATGTGCCTGAGGAAAAAAGATCTCTTTACACTCACAATGCAGATACTGTAACAGCGTGCAGACAGTATGAGATCTGGATTGAAGCACCACAGAAATGTTTTCCAAATTGGCACTTGTGTGGTTTAAGAACATGTCTGAAGGCTGCTACACTGAAGATTTAAACATACCAACAGAGAAAATCTGCACTTAGACAACTTGGTTTTGAGAGACCAAGTTCATCTTCTCTGAATTGCCATTTTGTACACATGATCCATGTTGGATCACCAATACCTGAGAGAAGGCTGCGGAATAGTTTCTGGACTGGCTGGAACCTGAACCCCTTTCTCCCATTCTTGTTTCCACGTGTCCGCAAAGACGTAATACTCATCAGGGTTGACATGGTGAGAATCTGGGAGTTTCATGGCACTAATGAGATCCTTGCGGAACACCTGCGGGAAACACAGAATGCAAAGATGGATTTGAGAAAGAGCATTGTGTTAAAGAATGGGGCAGGTATTTTTCTTATCTACACTGAAATAGTGCATATACATTGAAAATTTTTTTAAAGAGTATCAACACAAATCAATTTGAAACTACCTAGATTATTAATTTTTAGTGCATTAGGTACAGTATGATAAGAAGTTTACACTAATTCTAAACCATGCCGCTGCCCAAAGGCTAACCAAAAGGAAGAAGGTTTTTACAGGTAACCAGAGAGAGGAGAAAGGAAGCCTTCACCTGATTCAAGACTCCTCACCATATTTTCAATCAGCTTATTGTCAGCTTGTAGGTTATACCCCATCTTAGACACAAGGTCTATCCTTTTCTTTCACTCAGTTCAGCTATTTTAAACTGTCATATTCATCATGGGCTACAAACAGTTGCCATGGTAAAACTGATGGATAGGCACTTGCTCATTTATTAAAACCACTTGAAGTTTTATTGGTTGGGATCTCTGAGATCGAAGATGAACAGCTGCCTTTTCTGGAACACAAGACCTGTGTTGCTCTGTGTGTAAGCAGTGATGGACAAAATCCAGCCTCAGCATCTTTCAGCAAACCTATACCATGACACACCATCCTCATACAAAGCAAACCATAGCAGCAGATCTTCAGCCACAACACTCGGCTCCAGAGAGTTAAGTTTTTACAAGCATGTAAACATGATTATCAGTCATTTCAAAGCTTACTTAATGTCATTATCTGTCAACTACAGGTGCATACAATTTAAATAAAGGGCACATTTATCCTCTGTGGGCTTTTTCCATCACGGCTACACTGCACCAGCTTAATGTTCAGTACAGCAAAACAGTGATTGTGACTTGGTTTTAGGGAGACATTGCAACTAATTAACTGTATTATTGTAATAAGAAATCAAATCCTCAAAGGGCCATAAAACGAAATGGAAAATATCCCTGCAGTAAGTTGTGACAGGTTGAATTCTCTTCTAACCAATTCAGTTTTATAACCTGAAGAATAATAAACAATCTCAGAGCCCAATATCTTTATGTACCCTTTTCAATTTGACAGTACCAGATCAGTTATGCCTACTGCAAAAATTCTCAGCTGTTCTTGGAAATCATCAAGTAAATATTACGTTAAAAGTCTCTGTGCTAAACAGGTATTGAAATAGTTGCTGGTGACCTGGAACATCACTGTTACTTCATTATGTTCTTCAACTGCATCTCATATGGGCGGCCAGGAGAGCAAGCTGACCGAGGGTACTCAAACCCACAGACTCAAGGGTTGTGTATTTGCTATTAATGTGTTACCTGCCTTGGTTCAGAACAGATTGTTCACTGCTGCCTTCTGTATAAAACTGCTCAGGTACATAACAGGCCCATATTAAAATCTGAATGTCAAGAGTTAAAACATTAAAACTGCAAGCATCCTTTTTTTTTTTTTCAAGCACTATATGTACACACCAAAACAAAATGTAAAATTATTTATGCCACTTAAAAGGTATTTTAGTTTTCTGCATTACAGGTACAGAGCCAGAATTATTACTATTACTAGCAGGGTACAATTCCAAAGAACACTGGAAGTGAAAAGTATGATACAGGGGAACTGCAATGACTGCTTTAATTACCAGAAAATATATTTCTCAAATCTTATCTAAGTGCTTTACAAACTACCTTTTAAGCCCCTGACAGAATATAAAAGTGAAATATTTCCTATCAAAGCCACTATTTCTTAACCACTAGATGAAAAATGCTATTAAAGGCATCAGTATTCTAACTACATTGCTTAGCAGAAAATCTTCTGATCATCCATTATGTATGCAAACTGTATCTCTATTTTCAGAGCACAAACCCCCTGGAGCATGAACTTCTCCTGAGTTTCTTTTGACTGTTGTAAGTACTGACCACACCATCACCATGCCACAACATTAAGTTTTCTGCTTCAGATTTCTACAGTTTATAGTATAGGTACCACTGAAGGTCAAAGATTTAATCAATAAAAAGATAACTGTTGAAACCTTAAGGGACTCCAAAACTCAGCTCAGACTTATTAAGAAATGCCTGTTCATACTTGTGATTCACAGTGCAATTGAGGATTTCTTGCAGACACTTGAAATCATTACAATCTTTAGCTCTAGTCATTCTTCATTTCTTCACGTGTGGCAAGCAGGATCTTTCAACTCAGAGGGCAACCTATGAGAATACTCAATCTGTATTTCTTTCATTGTGGAAGTAAACCAAAACACTCAGGGGACCAAAAGAGTTTTCTGACAAATCAAGTAAATTCTACTTCAGCAGTCAGCCTCAAGGCTATGAACTAAGCCATCTACACAAAGAGCAGCACACACACCTTCAGGATTTAGATAGCCAGCCTCTCCTCATGGCTGTTTCTTTCCAACATTTATTTGAAAAACAAATAAATGCTGCTCCTTTACGAACTGCGTCCAGAGAACAACAGCTAGTCTGCTCCACAGCCCACACTCTCTCCTCCTGGCAAGAACCACCTGCATTTCCAGTTAGCCCATGAAGCTCAGTGGTCACCTTTCAATCACCCCAAAGTAGTTCTACTTCTTACCTTACATAAAGCACAACCCCGCAACTTAATTTTAACATCACCTCTAATATCATATATATTGAAAATAGGTGAAAAATGAGCATGCCAAGGCTCATCCAGAAACATCACTCCTCACAACCAGACTCAGCTGGTGCCAAGTGTCTTTAGCACACAACAGAAGAAAGCCTTGCAGAGCTAAGCTATGACCAAGTGCAGCTCCCAGAGCCACACAGAAGTGGGAAACTCCCCACTACTCAGAGCATTCCACAGTAGTTACTGTGTGACAGTGGGATTTATTAAAAATAAGTTTTAGCAAAGGGAGTGTGAAATTACAAACAAGTTTTAGCCTTACCACGCAAGACTGCTTGGTCTGTACTTAAAATTTCATTTTGCTGCCAGGAATTTTTAGCTTCAACCACAAACAGTGTAGCACTTGGAGTAAATTACATCAAGTGTATGCTTATGTCATCATTGTCTCATAATCCAATCGTTACCATTTCATTGAGAACTTCTATTACATATTTCATGCTTTAGAACTAGGGCTTAAATCTGGAACAAAAGACCTTGTTCTTTAGTTATATTGTGGTTTTAAGCTCAGCTAGAAATCAAACACTACTCAGCAGCTTGCTCAACCCTTCCCCTGTCTTCCCCCCCAAATCCGGTGGAATGGGGAATAGACTCAAAGTAAAACTTGTATGTTGATATCAGAACAGTTTAATAATTGAAAATAAAGTAAAATACAATAATAATGGTAAATAATAGTAACACTAATGATAATAAAAAGGAAAAACTCAAACAAGTGATGCACAATACAGTTACTCACCACCCACTGACCAGTGCCAGACTCCGCTTCCCAAACCCAGATCAGCTCCCCTTCTGGGTAACTCCCCCAGTTTATATAACAATCCTAAGGTGTAGAATACCCCTTTGGTCAGTTTGGGTCACCTGTCCCAGTTATGCTCCCTCCCAGTCTTTTTGGTTTTGTGGTCTGTTCATTTTTTATTGCATACCTCCTCCCTGACAGAGCATGAGACACGTAAAAAAAGAAAAGTCCTTGACTTGGGATAAACACGAACCAAATAACCAAAGCATCACTATGTTATCAATGCCACATTAATTCCAAATCCAAAACACAGCACCACAACAGCTATTGAGAAGAAATTAGCTTTACCCTCGCTGGAACCTTGACAGATCAGTATTAGTGGCTTGCTCTGCAGTAGAAGTCTGCCTGCTTTTGCTGAGGAAATGAGAACCTCCCAGACACATTGCCATCTATAAAGCCTTTAAAAGCTGAATTCTACAAAAAGTATTGAGAAATATGGATGCTATGCTCCCCCAAAGCACTAATACACCAAGAAACAATGATATCAAAGATATAGTTTGCGCATTATATTTGTTTTTTAGACTTCTGAGTCCTATTTGGAAATTATGTTAGAACAGTATGTCCAAGAAAAATTAACTTCTCAGAATTTATTTCAAAATGCTTCACCAAAAGCCATCTATGATTCGAACCCAAAGTCCTTGTGGACTATGGAAATGCACTATATAATCTTCCTCACTGGACCCTGCTGTGTTTACTCTGAATAAATCAGGTTCTGAAAAAAAGAATACAATTTTGCATGAAGTATCCTTATCCACTAAAGATATCAGGGAGAATACAAGTTATGCTATAGAGAATAACAGTAAAATACTAGCATTGAAAACAGAGAATGGTCTTGACAATAAAATGGCCTTCTACAAACCCCATCTTTGATGAACAATTCAAATATCAGATCTGCACAGACTGCCAGGCACCTTCTGTTCATGACCACGGCAAACTGAAAACCACATTAAGAAAAGGATGAGTGAAATACCTTTTCCAATACCCCTCTCTAAGCTACGACCGAAGCTGACTGACGCCACTGCTCATCCACCATGTCTTGCCCAAATACATGTGTGAGGAAAAATAAATGGATCGTGTCATCTCTTAAAAATTAAATGTAAGCCAATATTTCTTCTTGTGGCACTCTCCGTGCTTTCAAGTACTTTGATCAACTGCTTACGAACTCCCAACACCGGTAAGTCACTTGTCACAGGCATCTAGGCCATGACTGGGAACCACACCTCCAAGGCCTAAGTACATTATGGGTCAACTACTCTTGTTACCATCAAATGGTAACATAAATCCATTATGCTGGATTGCATGTAATTGCTTCAGGCTTCCCCTGCACCCAGCAGAACTCAGCAACTCAGGCTTTTCAGTTCTCACCCATCACCTGGGAAGTCAGGAGACACACTGCTCAAATACACAGAGCTATGATTTTTTTAAAAGCAGGAGAGAACTACTAGGTCCTGTCTTCCCTGCAAAAGTATATTAGATCTTTTACCACAAAGAGCATGGAATGAGGGCCAGCATCCTCTCTAACCAGACAACAGCTAGCATTTTCCTAGATTATTGGTGTCCCTCCCAACCCATCTCGAAGGCCACATTTGAAATTCTATTGTCAAACACTTGAGTTTGTGTGAAATGTAAATTACACAAGAGTTTTTCAATCGTGTTGAGGGCAAAATAATCTTTCTTTATTCTCCTTTGAAAGTATCTAGTAACTTTTATTCCCATAAGCACTCCCAAGCATTAAGGCTTACTCTACTATTATAGCTCTCAAGCACAGGCCCTCAGGAAACTTATGAAGCAGCAGGTTTACACCTAAAGTCACCTCATAAATAATAAAACAAAATGTAAATTATAATATGACTTATTACAAGTGTAATACAAACCACATAGTATCTGAGCATACTTTATCTTTGTATGGATGTTTGACAGCATGTGCAAAAGACTGCCCATCCCAGAGGATGAAGCGCCAAAAACAGAACTTGGTGAGCTTATTCTGGAAAGGTAGAATTTTTTCTTGTTAATATATTGCAACCTGGGCAAGAAGTTTCTGAACTAAGAAACTTACCTTATAGAGAAGTGTAGAAAGTTAAGGCAGGTTTGCTTTGAGTTTTGGTTGGTTGAGCGATTTTTGGCAGCAAAGTAAATAAGAGGCAACATAAATTTCAAATGGAAATGAAGCTACAGTTCCAGGCACATATACCAACTAGACTGAGAAACTTAAAATGTTAAAAATGCTGTGATTGTCAGGAATATGTGTAGAATTAAATTGGTAGTTCTCAAACATCCACACAATTCGGACAAGCAAGCCAGTAAATCCTCATGTTAAAACCCCTTACTCCCTAAAACTATCTTAATGAATTATCCAGGATTTAGGTAAATTAAATATTGTACTTTTCATTTAAGTAGCCATGATTCTTCCTAGCCTCCTTTTACAAACATGTATGGGAAAGCCAGGAAACTGGATAATAAATCAGCACTACCTAACATAATGTCTCTGACAGTATCTCATGAGCCAGAAGAATGTGCAAGAACACGTCAAGTTTCCTTCTGGTTGCTAATCAGACATAAGCTTTGGATTTT
This sequence comes from Motacilla alba alba, assembly GCF_015832195.1. NCBI lineage: Eukaryota > Metazoa > Chordata > Aves > Passeriformes > Motacillidae > Motacilla > Motacilla alba. Next base: position 91,303,677 of record NC_052016.1, read on the forward strand.
GGGGTTAATCCTAACAATCAATTTTTAAAGTGGTATTAATTTATATAGATATTTTTAAAAATCTGTACTTGTTATCATCTGTCCAATTCCTTTTTTAATCTTGTTTAATTCTCAGTCTCAACCACTTCCTGTAGCAGATGAGCTTCCCAGCCCAATTGCAAGAAAAGGATATCCTTTTAATTGCTACAGATTTTCTAAGTTTTGGCCTCATTTTTCAATGCTCACATCTGCCTTTTCTGTCCAGTTCTTCCATCACAAGGACAGGCAGGACTGCAGCACTCCAGCTCTGCTGTTTCCAACCCATTCACACTTCACTGTTATGCCTGCTCATTCACTTCAAAGGTAAAATACCTCAGCCTTTTCCCAAGCAAGTTCTTCCACACCTTTCTGCATTTGGGTCACCTGTTCCTAAAGAGTTCAAATAGCCTGAGACAGTATCTCTGTACAGTATATAAAGGAAAAAAAATCATAGAAGTAACTGATGAGTTTGCATCTCCAGCCTTTCATATTTTTTTTTAAATCAACTAACCCAAGCAGGCTAAAAAGTAGCTCATGGATAACACATGCTTGCCAGAGGTCTTGATAAGCCTGTAAACGTCCCAGATAATTCAGAATTTTTTAAGGTAAGCATGCACATAAAGTGGCAGGCTCTCATTACACATGGTGCATGCAAAGCAATATAGTCTAACCACGTCGCCCATTCAGTCACAGAACAAAATAAAGCACTTTAAAACTGCAAAAAGAGTCCATTTGCTGCCAAGAGTGTAGTCTTACAGGCTGCTTCTCAGGATCAAGACCCACGATTTATGTGGCAGTTAAATGCCACTAAAAAGAGTTTCACGTACCCAAGTAACAAATGCAGACCATTTACTTTTGGAAGATAAGCTGCATTTCACATGATAATACAGCTGTCACAATCAGCAATGAGGGATTAAAAATTACTCCTGCTGTGAGATTCGAAACCCTATTTGCAAAGGGAAGTAAAATATTACCATGTTATGTGGAAAGGGTTTAAAAAAAAGCACAACACTAACTTAACTTCTTCGCACTTTCAAGGAGGAGACGGGATTGAAAAAAGATATACATCAATGTGAGTGTCATAAAGGTCTCTTAGGCTCTTTCGTGACCCCACAAGCATAAAGGAAAAGACATGGTCAGTCATACAGGCCAGTCCAGCTAATGCATTTTCCCTGCAAAAATTATTCCCACTACTCTGCCATCATTTTCTGCCTCAGCTTTCATGGAGACAGGAAACTGCCAAGTACAGGCTTCATGCTGAGCCAGACATCCAAATGTCTCCTACCCTGCTGCTCCCACACAGCCTACTGCAGAAGGCTGTGAGTCTCTCCTGTCTACATTTAAATCCACTGAGGGGCAACACCACAAATGGTATGTGGCCAACATCATCATAAAAGTCTCCAAACCAGCTACGACTTTGAATTACTGGTGTGCCTCTAACCTCAACACAGTTTATTTATTCACAGTAAATGCTAAAGCTAATTGGATAACAGAATTTTTAAGTCACCATTTCAGTAGTTTGTGATAGACTGTAACCCAGAAGGTGAGCAGCGAGAAAGAGACACAGCCCTGCTTTTGACATTACCTACAGAAGCAACATGGTCTGAAGAAGCATCATTACAGGCTTCCCTTGTTCTCACCTTCTTCTCCAAGGAAGAGACAAGGAGTAAGTTGAAACCAGGTTTAACCCAGCAAGATCAATCGATCCCTTCTGGATTGATACAAGCTCTGGAAATGGGCTTTGATATTGGCACTGCAACACACACCTCTTGGCCTGGCATTAACACCAGATGACCTCGCTCCACTGAGGCCATTCCCAAACCCGGATTCTAAGGCACCTGGAAAGGAATTCAAGCAGTCCTCAGATGCAGCCACTCATCACTATTTACAGGCAACCTCAGAGGACACAGCATATTTAGATAAGTCCTGAACTGAACGTATACTCACTACTTGCTTATTGCAGCACCAAACTCAAGCTTTTGTTTGGAGAGAACCCAGGTAATCAGGTTGGGCTGGTGATGGTAGAGGAAGGGGAAGAAAGCGTATGTATTCACATGCAATTTATTTGAAAAACCAAGGCTTGCTGGCATGAAAAAAAATTTTAATGTATGAAGACCATGAACAAAAATATTCCCAAACAACTATTTATAGCTTTGACCTTCTAGATTTTCTGCATCACTAACTCAAGAAGCAGCCTGCTGCCTGGCAAGCAGAGGTGAATGAAAGGAGAGCAATGCCAACTTGTTACAGAGAAGCCTTGCTAAAGAGATGCTGTCAGCCTGAAAATTTAAATTTCTATCTAATAGATATTAGATGTGTAGTGGGGACCCTTTTCAGTATTTGCTTTGCTCCCCTGTCACCATTTGATGCATAAATAACCAATTTCAATGCTCTGCTGACAAAAGCATTTCGTATACTACACTTCCCAGCATATGCTTTTCAAGGGGTTGGAGGGAGTGCTTGCTTTTAGTGGAACAAAAGCAAAACATAAACAATAGCCAAAAGTCTTATGTTCAGTACTACTGTCACCTTCCCTTCCACTCCCTATCCAGGAGAACTTAATTCATTTCAGGGATCTTTTAAATATGGTATTTAGGACGCTCTTTCCAAAGTGGATATGTTCTAAAGTTTGGTATTTCTTTCCTTTTTTTTTTTTTCCTCTTTTTTTTTTACCCACAGGAGAATCTGAAGTCAAATATGACAAAGAGATTCCAGTATTACCAGAAGGATTACATTATGAAATAGACTTCTTAAATTTCAAGTGTATATTTCCAATTTTGTTCTTCAAAGTTTCATATTTCAAGCATTAAAGGAATCAAGATTTTGCCTCAGAACTGGTAAAAGGCAGCAAAGATGATCTGAAAAGGAGGAACTGAAAAAATTGCTCATTTTAATTCCTAGAAGGTATGTAAACAGAAAACTTGCATGCTACATAGCTGGACCACATCTTGATAATTATTTAATGTAATGTACATATGCACATAGAGAAAAATGGAGCAAACTCAAAGAAGGCTGTAATAGGGCAATCCCTAAGATGAAGAGATACAAGAAGAAAATTGGATGGCTGGGCAGAAAGAAGGGATTGGTAAGGGACTAGCACCGACATGTATCTGAAACAGCAACAAGCCTGGCGATATATGTGCTTCAGCTCCCATTTGCACAGCTTGACTGGTAACAAAGCTACTGCTTAGGCACACATGAGCAACATTTACAAGACCTCAGCAGCCACAAGCTGCTTTAAGATTTAAATTCTTACAGAACCATAATCCTCATAACAACATCTTAAAGGCAAAAAGCTTAGTGGGTTTTTCTTAACCTTTTTGGTGGCTGCAAATAAAACACTATGTAGCTAGCTCGTTCTAGCCAAATTTATTTTTTTAAAACTTTTTTGCATTTTCTTTTAGAATTGAGTTTTCTTGAATTGACTTGCAATAAAAATTAAACTTCCAAAGAAATGACACAGTGTGTATCACTGATCTTGTTCTTACCACACCAAACCCACCTAGTTAGCAGCATTTAGAAAAGAAGCACAAAGCATGCTTGCTGAATAGCTTAAGCTATAGGAGCACAATCTACATATTTCACACAACCTTGCACAGCAGTAACTACTCAGGTGAAAAGCTGCTGGTATAGTAAATAACCTTAAATTCTATAGAAATAAAGTGGGGTTTGTCAGTCTTTTTTCAGCAGTCATATTAAAATTCTGAAGGACTCATTCAGAGGCAATGTGATAACAAGTAAGGGGAATGAGCTACAAGCAATATTTCTCAAATTTGCAGTTAGTATCTGATTTCAGACCTTAAGAAAGCAAGCATAAAATCTGGAGAAGGCAGCCAAAAAATCTTCCACTTAGAGGGGCTACCAACGGCATGGTTGACAGGATGGCTTTGGGCACCAGATTGTGCATAAATGTCAATTTATTAAATAGGTCAGTACAGGCCCAGTGATAGTAAGTGTTGAGGTTCTAACAAGTGGAGATGGCAGAGTAAACAAAAAAGCTACATTGACAATAAAAAGCCAAGAGTAACAAAGTAGCAAACACTGTATATCCTACTCACTTAAATGTCCTGCTGTTTCATCCTGAAGCAGAAAGACAGTATCCTTCCCAAACACATACATATGAACCACGTTTTTTACACTATGCACTCAAATCATAAGACCATACCAGCTTTTCCCAATTTCAAAATTATATTAATATTCCAGGGAAAGAACAAACTACATGTTACCATCTGCAAATGCTGTAAGTCATTTTGGTCCATTAGAGTTCCTACAACACTCACACAGTGAGGAAAATGAGGGTTCACAGAGGATTTGACAGGTGACAAAAGGACTCACCAGCACTAGATTCATAGCTCACTTCTTCAAGGCTTAGAAACATGAAAACTGCATGAAAGAAAACTACCAGTGACCAACCTAGTTCTTACCTCAGCAGGCTTCTTTTGTTCATTTGCTGGTGTTTTTGACTTGCTCCTGTATTTCGAACAAGAAGAAAAGGAAGTGGAAGGACCTGTTTAAAAAAAAAAAAAAAAAGAAGAAATAAAAAAGGATCATTATAGCTCGGTTCAATTCATTTAATTTTCCAGTGAAACACAAGACACTCCAATCTCTTGAATTATAATTTTTGACAAGATGTGGGCAAAAAAACCTGTTAGGCAGTCTGTAGGCTTAATTTCAGCTCTTCCTGTTCCACTTGTTCTTTATAAAACCACAGCACACGAAGTTTATGGGTACACTCTGCTCTGCCCAATACAAGCATGAGTAAACAGAAACAAGCAGACAGACTGCTTTCTTTCACTTAGTTCCCTTCAAATAAAGTGGAAGGAAGAGTAAAACAGAGCTTGAAAATGCTCAAAAACAAACAAAAAAAAACCTCTGAAAAAAAAAGCAATGATACTAAAATGTGCTAACAAGAGATTCAAAAAACTCACAGTGTGATATCTGAGATGTTTCTGGCAAAATGTTACTTCAGCAGAGGATACATCAATGACTTGCAGTGAATATGACCATGAATCATTATTATATAAAGAGCTACTAGATAGGCACAGGTTTATAAGAAACAAACAAGACTCTGTCACACAGAGTTGCTCTGTTCTGGGTTTCTTGCAGATAAAATGGGAAGATATTCAGGTAGATGTCTGCCAAGGAACACTTAAAGTGTAACTTTACTAAATTGTTGAACAGACACAAGTGGAGTAGATCAAGAACCAATATGAGACAACATAACAATCAATATACTGATTATAATTCTAACACATTAATGCTCAAGTAGCTTGCTACCCCCAACAATTTTAATGTTGAATGAAGCTCTGCATACCACGAGACGACAGGATTTTTAAAAAAATAATCACAGAATAGAGCCCTGGGTGGTAAAATTTTTCTTGATTTATAGAGTTCTTCTTACCAACTATGAATGAGAAAGATACATAAGTTCCTCTTGAAATTCTACGTATACTCAAAACTCCCCTTATAAGATCCTTTGCCTTACTTTCCTCCCATAACATGATTCAGAACACCGAAGACCACAAATGCAAAAAGAAACCAATCAAGAAACATTTTTTTTTTTAATTTTAAGAGGTTAAACAGTTTGCCCTCAAACCACAGAGGGAAACCACAAGGGGGTGATAGACCTAAGAAAAACTAGCAGGTACTACTTACTCTCATTGTCTGAACTGTCACTGGTGCTTAGATGCCTGTGGCGTTTCATCCTGACGCATCCTAAAGAGAAAAAAAAACAAGTTGATGGCAACCGTTCTACCAGAAAATCACTGGCTGCTGGCTGATGCCAAGTTCTTCAAACTAAAGGGAAAGCTCCTCTGAAGAGGTCTTGGGCATAGAAACAATCCCAGTTCAGTCACTATGTTTTATTTCTGCAAGCAACTATTAGATCACAGTACTATTTGTGAAACTGAGCACCCTGAAAACCAGCATGCCTCTGCTGGGCAGAGCCTGCCTTGAATTTTGCAGAAAGAAGTGCAACCCGCCAGCTGATTCCCGGCAGGGCATGAGCGGTGCACTGCTCCACTCAATGTCCCATCTGTTCAGCTGGAGGAAGAGTTGCCATGGCGGCAGCAGCTAGCTGAGAGAGGGGTGGAGGCCAGGAAATAAGGTGGATGCACAGCAAGGCAAGGATTTAGAAATATAACACACCTTAAAAAAAAACCTAAACAAACAAACAAAACACAAAGAAACCTTAAGGCATCCATGAAAAGCAAAAGGCAAATTTTAAATAGCAACAATCATAGGAAGCAGTGACTGATGCCATTTAAGTCGTCTGATAACCTTTACTTCACAAGCAATGCGGTTTTCAGAAGTTTAAGAAGTGATCAAGAGTATCACTGAGGCACTGGACCAGTTGCATTAAAAAAAGGTTTTGAACTTTTTGAAATTCATTTTTGAACATGTAATGCTACAGAGAGGAAGAAGAATTTTCTGCACCTCTGCTTAATAAAAGAAAAATCAAAACAGTTATCAGCTATATATTCTAAACAAGTGCCAAGAAAAATCCATTATATAGTCTTATTAGTCGTGCCACTCTATAACATTCAATGTCATGTTTGTTAACTAAGGTTCAATAACAGTTTACAATTCATAGAAGTAAATCAACAACATCCCCATGTTTGTAATGGATTCAATGAGAAAATCAATAAAGAAAAGTAGTAAAAAGTAATTCTGCAGAAATATACAAGAACTCTATTTTTTTAATTTGCTTCTTTTTAAGCAGAAGACATGCTCAAGTAGGTTACAGATAGCTAAACCTGAAATGTCTGCAGTACTCTAAGTGCCAGCTTGGCTACACCTGAAGTGTAAACAGCTTCACTGCTTAAACATAACCACATGCCATTAAAAAAAGCAACACAGCTAAATATCCCATTTGATAAGCACTCCACATTAGTTACTGTACAATGGGTCTTGAGATTATCCAAATACCACGGGATAAACAAGATCTCCAGATAAGAGAAGCCTGCCCAAAGGCTTTGAAGAGATTGAAATTGAATTGTTTGCAGCACAAGTGTTTAATTTAGTGGAAAATTTCAGCAGTCTTTGGATTTAAGAGTGTGAGTTTACTGAATCTAAATGCAGTGATCACTCGAAGTTTAAATCAATCCTTTCAACCTGTTGTACAAAAAGACATTGTCCACACTCCTGAAAGCTGACAAAGGAAGCGATGCTTCCAGTTATCAAGAAAGCAGATACAGAATTTCTGAGTCAGGTATTTAACCTGGGGGGAAGACAGAAAGACACAGGACAAAGGTCATTTGCATCATCACTTAAGCAAGGTAAAAGATTCCATTACATAACAAATAATTTCACATTGATTCACCTTCTCACAGCTCAGGCAACACAGGGGAGACAAGGTAGCCATGCTATATGTGAAGACCAGTGTCCAAGAAAAGAGCAACATCAAAAATTAAATAGTCAAAACACTTCCAGCAAGCAATGTAAGGTACCATTGTAGCATGTACAGATGAAGAAACTTCCATGAAGCTCTTGGATAAAAGCTGTTTGACATGTAGCAGGCATTTGGGTCAGAAGGACTTGTCCTTTTACATGTTTTGGGAGCACCAGACTTGAAGTTTGCTGCAGGGTACTGAAGGCAGGTCTAGAAGACTATTTTCATATTGCCAACTTGCAAAATGTAAAGGCATGGATTTCAATCAAGAGCCAACAAAACTTACTCCACATCTGAGAGCTTCCACTCCAGGCCAAACCCAGCCCCCTGGAGCATGCAAGTCTCCCTAAAAAACACAGGTTCTGCCCATGACAACTTATCTGCTGGCAGGTTTCATTTCCTGCCTTAAAGACCATCAGGTACATTATGGGAAACAACAAAAAGAAGTGTTTCGGTGAGCTGAGCAGGATTCCCCACTTCCATTTCTTAGCAAGTAGCAAGCACTTCCATTTCTTAGCAAGAAATGGAAGTGCTCGCTACTTGCTTTGGTTTTATGCTCAGGTGAATTTCTGAGCAATTGTTAAAAGGTGTTGAAAGCTTATGGCAGGCGATTCCCGTCTCTTAGAGCCTATATAAACATGCAGCAATAAAACCTTTTCACTCTGTACTAAGGACAGCTATCTGCAAAGTATAACATGGGCATTCAATTAAAGTAGGGTCAAACATGAGGCTGAGAGAGACAGCTACAGGACAGAACACCCAGGAAGCCTGGACTTCTGCCTGGGCAGTTAGGAAAGAAGAGTGGAGATGCCAAGGCTTCAAAGACAGCTTACACAGAAATGGCAAGTGTAACAAAACCTTTAGCAGAGAAAGCTCACCTCTGCCAAAAACTCCATGAGAGTAGAAAAACAAACAAACACACACTAAACAAAAGCAACAAGCTGTTATTTGAGAACTGGGTTTGTAGCAGCTCAGGGAAGAGATTTACGCCTCCATGATAGCAGAGAGAAACAGAAAAATAGTCACTGAGGGCAAAAAGCCCTGAATAGTAATAGTACTGGATTCTTGCCTGATTTTTTCAGCAATATTAACTACATCAACAGTGTATTAAAATCCACAGTTACAACAAACTACAGGTGTGGTGTGTTTGGTAAGTCAGGTTATTTAAGTGCCTAACAGGCTACAAGTTCACCCTATGTCCCCACAGGATGTAGGAGGACCCAGAGCCTCAGCACCATTCAGCAGAGACTACCTCTACAGGGGATTTCACTTTTAACAGAGAACTGCTTTGCTGTCCCCTTGCGTACACTGGGACTACCACACAACTTCCAGCTCACTTCCACCCCAAGGCATGAGGACTCATCAGAAAGGCTGTGATAATAATGCTTCCATTCCCTAGACACTAGAGAGCGATCCCAAAATATCCACGCAGTGGGAAAGCTCCTGCCTCACTTCACCTGCCTTTGAAGAATGGAGAAGAATCAGAAGCTGCTCAATTCAGAAAAACAGGGGACAGCCCCTCCTCCCCACCCTCCCCCATGAAAATTGATGTCAACCTCTTCCAGCTTCAGTCCAAAATCCCCAAAGCAGACTGGCATCCTTTAGATTGTCCAGGCATTTTGCAAATGGACGTGATGAACTTCTTGACTAAACAGACTTAACCTTGACACTCTCTAGCAGTTTCAAGGAACAAGCTAAGGGAGCATTAAAGCAACTCAAGACCGAAACATTGTTGCGGAGGGGAAGAGACATGGCTTTGCCCCCCTCCCCCAAAAATGCCTGGAGAAAATCCTTGCTTCCCTGTCACTAGATCATGATTCTCACTACCTTAGAAAGTAAGTAGGGTGCTTTGGCTATGGACTTCGAGAGTGCACAGGCACTATAGGCAAGCACAGATGACCTCAAAAATGATCATTAAAAATACAAACATAATATATTAAGTGGTTTTGCCCCTCTTTTTTTTCTTTCTTAATCCACAGAGGGACTAACATCTTATTAATCATTTGTATGACAACATATACCTTCAGGAATCTTCTAAATGAAAACTGAAAAACGGAAGCAGCAGTAAGAAATCATCATGTCACTGTCGGAAGCCAGGACACCCCTCTGGGTGCCCTGGATGGCCCGAGCCCCTGGCAGGGGGCTCTGAGACCCTGGCATGCAGCCAAAGATCTTAGCCCGTGGAGCAAATTATCAACTCTGTATGAAGAATTACAAGCCACACAAGTTTAGGTAGCATAGTAGAGATAATCACAAAGTGAAGGAAAGAGTTTTTGAGTGCTGTACAGTGGGGTTTGAATTTTGTACATGGGGATCTGAGGCTCCAAGATGGAGGAATGAGGGCATGCCTTGTCTTTCTTCTTCCTAGCCTCCATGATTTGGGTGATGTTGGCACTTTTAGATTGGTTTAGAATAGAAGCTGACTGTCTAACATAGGTGATAGCTATTGGAACGGAATTGTAAATACAGTACACGTAGGTTTTAGTATAAAAGATAGCACCAGCCTCAGGGGCGGGGAGTGTGCCTTTGGCTGACCTGCTGAGCGGACCTCAGCAGCTCAAGAAGAAAATCTTTTAGATAACACACAATAAACAACCTTGAGACTGGACAACTGAAGATTACTGAGTCTTACTTTGAAAGCACGGGTTAGAACAGAGACTTTTCCACCTTTTGGAGTCACCCTGACCTGGGGGAGACTCCGACATGTCACAAGGAAAAAGATGTTCAACTGTGTAGGCAATTACTGCAATTAAACATTTGCTGGCATTATTTTTATTATGAATTAGTTGAGTTATTCCTAAACTTGAACCATATTCTACACCTGTTGCACTTGTAACTTGCCAAGTCATGGCTGCACATTTATGCCCAATCTGTTTGAAACAGCTTAAGACATGAACCGCAACTTTGCAAAAGAGAAATCAGCACCACTGCCTGCTGTCACCTTAACAACTGAATGCAGGTCAAGATGCCCTGAACCTTTTTGAGTGTTTAAGCAGAAAACAACTCAATGAAAACCTCAGCCACAGACAGCAACACTGTGCTGCCAGCTTTCCCTGGCTTCTGCAAGACTGATGTGCATATTGGGAATTTTGCCCTGGAGACAGAATCGATGCTTGTATCCAACACATCACTGCACTTTCAAGGAAAGCCAGGAAAAAGCCATCCTGCACACACCTGGCTGAAATTAAAACATGAATCCCAAGCTAAGTGGAATCAACACCTCAGCCAGCACATGCAAGAATCTTTAGTAATAATGATATTTCCAAAAATCGAAGAGATATGTTTTGTAATTATTGATTTCTAAGTTATATTTGTTCCTTTTTGCTTATTCACAAGTATTTGTACTGCTAAAGTGAACAAGAAGCAGCCACTTGCCTCTACCATCATTCTCTCCTGCCCCTGAAGAAAATCGACGTAGCACCGACTTAAGGACTTCCCACTTTTCAAAAGCTAGTTACCATGGATTACTCAAAAAAACAAAAAAAAAAAAAACAAAACAAAAAAAAAATCACTCAAGCAGCACGTGTAGGTAGCAGACAGGTAACAAAATTCCAGAGCCTTATCCAAAACAAAAACCCATTTCAAATACCTGCAGAAACAAGACAAATATTTTTTCATTTTCAATTTGCATCAGAGTAAACAACTAAATTTACCAAATCAACTATTACATTTAGCTTCTTTTTCTAATGCATTCCTCTGGATAGTTCATCAGTAACAGCAGACACAAGGATGAGATATCAGAGTCTGAATTTGTGCAGCATATTAGGCAAGGCATCAGTGACAAGCACACAAAATGAATCCTTACAGCCAGCCAAGATTTCTGAACAAAACAGTATCTCCAAGGAATAGCCGTGCTTCCTGGCTTCAGTTTGTTGCAGACAAAGGTTAAACACATCCATACACTACTCAGTACCTGTTAAGACCTATAAAGATGGAAAAGACAGAACCAGAAAATTCAAGAAACTGTTAAGCAAATATATCCTAGACCTGTGAGATTTTATTTCTTCACATCCTAAAATAGCCTGACAAAAATGGAATTGGCCACAACACTATGGAAATTTTCAAGTGGGACAAAAAGTAACCTACTTTATTTTATTAAAAAGAAAATCAGCATCTATGTATGAAAAGCAAATGACAGGCTAAAAGCAAATTTAAAATTAAAATTCTGTACTTACATTTTTACAATATGGCTTGTCTACAGAAAAAAAAAAACCCCAAACAAAAAAAACAAAAAGGCAGAGGCAGTAGGTAGCAATTTCCAAGTCTCCAAAATGTGGTTTATGTAACTGTTAAATTTAGATTAGAAAGCAAATTATCTTGAAAGGTCTCCAGGAAATGTAGTACAGTAAAATCATTTAAATAGGTCAGATTTCATAGTCAACTGCCAGGGAAATTACGAAATACGAATAGAATTAATACAACCTTTCAAATAACTGGAGGAAGAGAGATCACTCATGTTTGGGGTTTTTATTATTATTTTTTAATATCCTATCCAATCTCACAAAAAGCCTATATAAACTGGAAAAAATACTCATTTAGAACCTGGTGTAGCAATATTTGCTACACTGAAAAGGTTTGAAAGGTTAAACATTTCACAGAAGAAGATGATCAGCAAACAAAGTAACAACCTTAATAATTCTGTGATTGCCTTTTTTTATTTCACTCTAACCAGAAAATTCTTAAAAATTTGTAGTATACTCTGACTGTATTCAAGAAGTCCATAATAGAGTGACTACATCTATCCTAGTCTCTCCTAATGCCCAAAATAAAATAATGAATTATTTTGTGAAGATCATTCTGGACCCATCACAAAATAAAATTTTTCTTGCTACTATTCCATATTTAGTCTTGATTAACATAATAATCTGTAATTCAACAAAGGAGGAACACACCAGTTTTTAAAAGCAGCAGTACCAGCAACAGCCAATTCCTTTCTCATTAGGCAGTAAGTAATTGTAGCAAGCAAGGAAGTGCACATTACAGAAATCTGGCTAATATCATGGGTCTAAATGAAATGCAGTAGCAACAAGACATAGTCTCAAACTCTGTCTTCATTGTATGTTTCATCTTTAGATAAAGCAATTCAGCAGCTGCCTCAAAGGTACTGAAGGTTTAAAAAGGAGAAGAAAAAAAGAAGTCCAAAATACCATATTCCAACACGACTTATCCCCTGAAATGGTTAAATTCTGAACTGGACTGGAGTAATCTGATAGATCATAAAACTTGGATGAAGAAACCCCAAATATAATCACACACACACATTCACTGTGGATTATGGGCCAAAAGGGAACCCTGACATCATTTCATGTGCCCTTCTACCATGATGATCTATCATTCAGCCTAGTGCAAAGTACTTAATGACCATCACTTTGCCTTCCAAGTAAAAAAAGAGGGTAAGCAATGCTACTTCACATTAGTAATGTGCTTTGATGACACAATAAAATACAGCGTGCCCCAAGTACCTTTCCTACCTTGAAAACAGAAGTATCATTTTTAATTTCTGGTACCACATCCATGCATTGACCCACTGCAAGAGCAGGGGAGCAGATTTACACCAGAGGCCTCCTAAATTGCCTCACACCAAGCAGCTCGTTAAAAACCAGAAATCCTCAGAAGAACAAATCACCAGCAAAACGCACAGTGCCACCATTACCTCAGCAGAAACTCTCCAAGAGGCTACAAAGATATCACACTGCACTGTCTTCCCAGTGCTTTCCTGACACCCAGCAGTGACTGAGCAGCCTTTTTTTCATCTTTGAGACAAGCTACACGTGTTGGCCTGTGCACAGAATAGCCAGGTGGGCCAGGCTGACATGGAAATATTTCTGTCCAATAAACATGCAGCTCTAGCATTAGCATCCTGAAGACAATACTGATCTGGGCAGTCAATTCAAACAAAAATAAACAACAGACTGTCATTAATTCAAACAAATACACCACTGTGTACGTGGTTCTGAGCTACTCTCTGCTTCAGTCCTTATTATCAGTTTTCTACTCTTGAACACAACACTGGTTTTATACTAGCTGTGTATTAACAGGACTATCATTTTCCTAAAACAGCAGCAGAGATTTGGACACACAAAATTATTTTCTTCAAAACACCATATTGCATTTGATTGCAAGTCTGCTTTTAATATAAAAGAAAAAAACCCCAAACCCCTTCCTTCCCTAGAACCACAACTGGTCTGGTGCTGCCTGGCATTGCCATGCTTACACACCTGAAGTGTGTCTGGGTGGCTGCAGCCCAATGAACGCTCCTCACACCCACCTCCCAGCATCACTCCCAGGCAGAGAAAAGGCTAAAAGGAGGGTACATCCCCCAGAAAAGGTAGTCATGCCCCTCAGCAGGGTACTGTGCCTACCCACCCCAGCCAGGTCCATCTCACTGCTGTAGGTCCCTCCCTGGGGGAGCAAGGAAGTCCCCAGCATGATGAAACGAGGAACAAATTCCCAACGGGAAAGTCACAGCGGGAAGTGGTGGTGCTTGTTTGATACTGAACATACAAGCACCACCACCTGCTGAGGTGACCAGCAGGACATTGTAAACAGAGGGATGCCACTACAGCTCTCACTTCCTCTGCTCAGCATCACATAAACTGCCTCTCGTCAGGATGTTGGAAACAACACAGCAGCTAATTGACCCCTGAAGGAAATGCTCAGGAGGCAGGGGCCAGCTCACACAGGACCCTCCAACTGCACATGCACCTGCACCAAGTGCCATGGAATAGCACCTACCCCAGTTCCTCATGCTCTGGAGGCTCATCAGCTCGCAAGAGCCCTCATCTGGGGAGACACAGTTATTGAACACGTTCTGTCTGTTTTACAGGGCTTCCTCGGAAGAAAACTCATACCTGAGTTAACACTAAGACATTCAAGAACCAAGGGACAACAGAAGAAAAGAAAACCCCATAAAGCCCACTTACTGAATGAAGCTAAGGACAACACTGACTTTGAAGAAAGACTGATGTGGGTGCACTGCTACTAAAAATGGACCAGAACAGGTCATCACACCCTATGCTAAGCCAGGCAAACAGGGGGCTGGCTGCCCAGGGGGTTCGACACCCAAAGACAGCCACGTGCCCTGTATCTGCAAGGAGACTGCAGCCACGGGCACGCCAAGCACTGCTGAGAAACAGGAGCAGCACATGCTTCACCAATATGACTGAGCAGAAAAACCTCTGAGCGCTTAGCTGGGCTTTCTATTTTAAGAACTGGTATGATTCACGTTACCTTGGCTCTAAGTGTTTTTCAGTCTTCACCATATCTACCCTCATGATGAGCTCATATTAAGCAAGCACTAAAAGCCCTGACATTTCAGAGCTGCAGCACAGAGCAGCCATACATTACGCTGGAGCCTCCAGCATCAGCAAGCAGCTGCATCCAGGTCTCCCAAGTGCATATTCTGTGACCTTGCCACTCACTGCCCTTCCTGCTGATGCACATGTGGAAACAAACAGAAGAAAAATCCCTGTGATGCACTAAGTATTGTTCTGCTGTTGCACAATGATGAAACTGCAGGGAGAGGGGAGATGAGGCAAAAAAAAACCCATAGAAATATCCCTACTTAATTGAAAATTAAGCAATAACCAGTATTAGACTAGTTCAAGTGAAGCCCCACTTTGCCCTATCTGCCTGATGCTGCCAGCAGTTGCCCACTTGTATCTTTTTCTTTTCTTCAACTGTACTAATGCATGCTTTCATGACAAAATACAGTACTAGTACTACAGCTAGGATCACAGGCAGGAAATATTATCAAAGAAGGAAGGATCTAGAAATGGATGTGCTATTTGGATTATGAAAAACAACTTTTCTATTAATAGCATAGGAAACAGTTCTTATATTCCACAAAACACTTGCTTAAAATAATAAGATTTTTGTACTTGCTAATAAATATTTTAAAGTAGGTTTCACTGTTCTTGCTTTGTTCTTTTCAAATATCAAATAAAACAATCAACAGCAGCCTGCATTAAATATGTTATCTGTTTCGACTCATTTTTTTCTTACTTGTAATGCTTTCAAGAGGCTAACCACTTCACTGCAAAATTTTGCATCACCAACAAAACCTGAAGGATTGTAAAAGGAAACGTCAATATGCATCTTTATACCCTACACAAAGAAAGTAACACAAATATTTTCCTGCAGGAAACATTAGGTTGATAATTTCTTTCCTTATCTGACAAGAAATGGCTGTCATTTACAAGTTGAAATAAATCTGGATGCTAAAAGTTGTCCTCAAGTAAAAAGAGTGCACTGAGGGGATCATTGGATAGGAACAATTAAAAGGAATGTACTGTACTGTCACAGCCAGAACTCTATATAGTATTTGGACTATTTCGAATCTCTGGTTGAATACTTAACATTCTTCTACATTTTCCTTTCACACAACATGTATATATGCAATTGCACTATTATTTTGGTTCTCCATGTCAAAACATCACAGCATGAGAAAACATTTACTATAAGGTTTTTTTGAATACTTTTTAGTTTAGGTTAGTTTTTTAAAAAACCTTTTAAAGAGATAAAAGATCTATCTTAATAACCAATGACTTAAAATTAATTTTAATGTCTGGTTAATTAAATTAATGTTATGTACTACAATCTGTAATATACAACACATCAGAGGACACAGAGGGTCTTTTAGTCAGAGATTTAAAATAGATTTATAAAAATAAATACTATTCCAGGTTTCTCTATATCACCCAACTGAGGGGGGGAAAAACAATATGAAAGATGAACTGTGGCCAGCTGATGTTTGTCCATTTTTATGTACAAAGTAGAGGTAGAAACAAGCATTTTTCTCTGTCATAACACGAGCTGCAACAATGACTAAATAAGTAACAGACTTGTTCACTGGGGCTGATGCTTCCCTGAAATGAGGAAAGGATGATTCTATTTGCCCAAGGTTTCAAAAATGCTACATCTTGTTAGGGAAAGCAGTCAAGAGATGCATCCTGAAAACCATGTAAGGTTTAATTTTTCATCAAATGGCCAACTTGAAGCCAAAGTACTTTCACATTCTTAATGAGGGGACACACTCATCAGGACTGATCATTAACAGTCCTCTAAATTCCTCCTTCCTCTACTGTTCTGTGGAAATAAACAAGATTTAAACAAGACTAGATCATCACTATTCTACTGTTCCTCATAGAAAACATGTCCTTCTCAAGCTGTGCTGAAGCTGAGCTGATGCAGGTGGCTTTTTTGGCACAGGAGAAAAGGTGCCAACCCCACAAGGCGGATCACAAAGAACATGGGGACTTGAACAGGGGGAGTCAAAGTAGAGGAGAACACTCTCCATCACCTGAGGATAAGGAACTATCCACAGCTGACCTTCCAAAGCTGCCAAGGTGTGAGGAAACGAGTCTGTCTCCAAAGCAGGTCTCTAGTCTGCACTCCTGTACTGGCAAGAATGGAAATGCCTACAAGCCATGGAAGTAGGAAGGTGTTTCACTACATGTTTACTCATATGGTAAGAGCTACAAGATGCTGCAGCTGCTGCAATTGAATCCCATGCTGTCAAGAGCAGTACTAAAATCTCTGCTGAGAAACAGGGAAAGAGGTTCCAACTGAAAGTACAACTATGAAACTGAACAAAACAAACAAAACCACCTTTAGAACAGCATCGCTCTTAAGACTTCACAATGCAATGCAAAACCTGCAGCTGATATGTTTTGTACGTGCAACTCCACCTGGCCAGGGAGGTTTTCATAAACCTGTAAAGAAGCTGCCTTCTCTGCAGACTCTTACCTTGCCCAGCTGCAGGACATGGGGCAGACTGCAGCTGTACCAGTTACCAGGGGCTCTGCAAAGGAGAGAAGGCACAATCAAGCCTGCACTTGGACTGGGGCAGAATAAAACCACCCCAGACTCCAGCCATCCATGCCCCCAGCTCTGCAACACCAAAAGTGACTGGCTGTTCACAGAGAAGCTGTGATATGGTAGCAGATCATAGATCAGGCACATGCAGCTGCTCCCTCAGCCATCCGTGCCAGTGAGGCAGAGTGCTGTTGGCCTGTCCCAACACTGACTATGGATTCTATTTAATACATACACAGCCACACCACAGCACCTATGAGACACTTCTAGGTCTGAAGAAGATGGAAACATGCACATTAATTGGATGTCTTTTAAAATACAATACTTGGACATTCCCAAATCACCTGTAGCAAACTACTGTAGGAGGAGAACAGCACACTGATGCAAGAAAGGCATTCTCCTGGGAAGGCCCAAGAGCAGCAGCAACAAGCACCAACACAAGCCTGTCTGGTTTCATTTGCTACACCCACTCAGCAAGACAGAGAAAGCTTTATGGATGAGCAACATTAGTGGATCACTCATTCACGCTATGTGCAAGGCTGTATCACCTAGCTCCCTCAACACTGTTGGAGAAGTATTTGTAGAATGTGAACCCCCACCTACAGCTCTAAAGAAAGTTTGCCATGGCTTTAGGGTAAGAGATGAAACAGACTACCTGTGAAAGGAGGAGGCAGAAGAGGGGAGATATTTTTTAAGCAGCAAAGAGAAGCAACAGAATGAAGAGACTACTCACAGCTTCTCATGGCCCAGGAGACAAGGAAAACAAAGTTACAGAAGAAACTTCAAGGGAAAGTAATTAAATGAAGAAAAAAGTAGTTTTGTACAAAATTACTTTGAGAAACTCCATGCTATGGCATATTACAGAGGTTGAAAAGCAAACAGATGGAAGAAAATTCGGCAAAATGAAGAACAAGGGCTATTAAACAATGTCATGTCCATCTGCTGGAAATCCCAAAATCAAAATTTTACAAGACATGGAGTCTTTAGAACTTTAAGCTTTCTTTCCCAAGGTGTCCACTGCTGACCATTATCAGAGACAGCAACTGGCCTGAGTAAGGTAAATAATCTGAAACTACACATACTCATAATCCATTAAATCCTCTTGTGCTATGGATTTCATTCTTTTTTAATTCATCACTTCCTAACCTGATCTCTGTGGACTACAGATCAGAGAGGTGTCTGTAAGGCCGTGCTAAATATTGAAATGAGTATGTTTATCAGATAAGATTTTGATTATGATGAGCACAATCAGCAGAGATTCTGACACTTGACATACCGTTGCCCTTACAATTTGTTGATTGCTGTTCACAGAACTACTCTGGTCAAAATTATTAAGTAAAAGATTAGATCATTCCCAGTGTACTTGAATTGTTGATTTTTAGTTTTTCTTTTTTAAGGAGATATCAAATAAACAGTCATACAAATACAGCCTACATCCACCTTAGGGCCCTAGTCACTTGGGATCTTCTTTTGGGTTGTCTTCTATTCTGCAGAGATTGAATCCCCTTAATAACTAGACTTCCAATTCCATGTCTCAAGTTTAAGAATCCACTACGCTTTCATTTTCTTACATTTTTCCAAATCTGGATAACTAACAGTGTTCTCATGTGATTCTTACAGGTTTATTATCTCAAACCTTTCCAAGATACACATCTGAAGTTATTCTGCCTCTCTCCTCCCTCATAAGGAAATAACCCAAAACCTCCAGCCAGCACTGTATTGCTGCACGCTTGAATTCTGCAAGCTAAACGCTGAAAAACCTACCTAGACTACTTAGAAAAATGTAACTATGCTTAAACTTTTGCCTGTAAAGCCCAAACATGATAGTGATCCATCTCATCTGAGCCATCAATTTCATTGGTGAAATCTATCTGAGGTCGTTTTCTCCAACTGCAATGGCAAAGCACAATGCATCACAGCCCTGCTAACAGTACAGAATCAGGTGGGAGGAGAGGCTGATGCTGGCTTTGTGTAGAAAAGAATTGCTAAGCCCTGACCCCTCGAAGACAAAGCAATGGTGCAAGAGTAGTCAAGGCCAAAGCTCTATTTGCAGAAAATCAATGGGCTATGCACAATAGCAGCTGCACTCAGATGTTCACAGCTCAGCTGGAGTCTGTAGATCTGGTCTCTAAATTCGGACTATTTGACATTGAAAACTAGAATAAAAACCCCAAAAAACAGTCCCCCCCCTCCCCCCATTTAAAAAAAAAAAATTAACAGTCATAACAGAAGCAAGCTTTGATCTAAAATTCCTGAAATTGAGATGAGTGAATCCCTTCTCTTTGCCACTCCTTATGATCTTTGGTAGCCGGCCAAATGGCTCAGCTTAGCTTTACTTTCCACATCAGTCCAAAAGTTGAATAAGTAATAAAACTTGCATGAGGAGAGGGCTTTATAATCACATTAGAGACATGCAAGGGAGACCGGTTACCTCGGTTCACCGGACAGCTTGAACAAGGCTTCATAATGAGGGACAGGTGTTGGCACCAATTAGGAACACTCAGCTCACCGCTGACATTGGCCCCTCAAAGCACTGACTGCACTTTAATCCTCTAAGCCACATAAAAGAAAAGCAGAGTGGGCAGACAAAAAAAAAATCTAAAAATGCCTCTGCAGAGGATTGAAATATTTTTGCTTACTTAAGGGAATAAAATACAAGAGTCACAAAGCTGCAGAAAGTTCACTATGAAGTATCTTGAGTATAGCAAGAATCTAAATCTTCTGCGCAAGCAGAGTATTTAATTTTAGGAAGGGTATCACCATGAGTAGTATGCATTCATCACAACTATGAGAATTTATATCCAGAAAAGAATCACAGAATAAAAAGGAGCAGAAGCAGCACATGTAAATATTGAGGTAAGATAAAATTATTCCATCTATGCCTACTAGCATTTCAAGCATTATGGGATACATAAGACAGATTTTAACTGAGGTTATTAAAGAGTCCTGCAGGCTGAAATGTTACTGTTAACAGCTTCTTTTATGACTTCCTCCCCTTTAAAAGACTTTATATTCCTTTAAAATTCAGAAAGCTTTCATTCAAAAGGTGCTATCTGAAAGTTGAAGGTATATAGATTCAATTTACACACTGTAAACACCAACACACACATTTATTTATTTATTTTAAAGTATCCGTTCCTCCTTCACTTACATGCCAGGTCATGAGGTAGATGTTTTCACTTCAGCTGATGACATCACAAGCTCCTAAAAAAATGAAAGGAGTGCTTTTAGGTAGTAGGAGTGACATCAGGCATTTCATGTTTGAGCTACAATTTAATTTTTGGCAAGTAAGTGAAGGTTGCATTAAATTTTTATCGCAGCTTTCCCAAGCAAATGATATGTCCAGAATATAAAGCCCTAAATTCCACAATTCTCTTTTGATATGAGGAAAAATGAAATATATCAGCTATATGTGCACATACTCTGATAGAAATGCAATAAATACTACAGCTAAAAACAAATTTATAAAAATATTCTCAAAGTTGATTTTGCCATCCTCTTAACATGGATGGGAAGCAACTTTACCAATACCAACAAAATGAAATTTTGATTAGTATTCTCTCTATCCTGTTTTGGGAATAAAAACACTTCAAAAAACACATTCAGATAGATGCACACTTATTCAGCTGGCTTAAGGTGTTGATTTCTCCTTATATACTGACACTTTCTCCATTCAAGAGGGTCTCCTATGAACCACGCACGCTTAGAAATTCACAGGAGGGCGAACAAAATAAGCATAGAGGGAAAGCTCCATGTGGCTCCTGATTTAATTCCCCACGACATTCCTCCAGACCTCTCCTTGACAATCCCGAATAGCTTAGCTTCCCTGGCAGGGATTCTGCTTACTCGCCCTTTTTAATCTAGTCCTGAGCCTTGAGCAATAATAAATATGGGAATAGAAGGAATTTTTCCCTCTACCAACTGCCCACATTCCCTCCTGCAGGATCATGCACATGTACGTTTTGTGCTCTATTGTAATGCACATGGCAAAGGCATTAAAGCCGTCACACCCAGCAGATGAGTTGCAGCACTCCTCGGAGATGTCAGCAGCCCGACCGAGGGCTGTCCTGGCAGGCAGTCTGCCCCACGCCTCGGAGCAAAAAGTTAACAAAAACAGGACAACTACGAGCCGTGGAAGAAAATATTAGAGAGCAAAAATGCAAGTCTAAAACCAAGGAAGCGATAACTGAATACCCTGCCATTAGAAAAAGAATTTAAAAAGGGGATATGACAATGTTTTTCTAACTGAAATAAGACAGTTTCTGGCCGAAGTGTCAGCACCATACTCTAACATCTGTGCTCCTCCACCCATCTGGAGTACAAGAGAAAGATACAACCACCCATCCACTGAGGAGTGGCACAGATCCCATTACTTATTACAACTATTGTTGCTCAACTTAGGCTGTGGCATCAAAAGAAAACATTTCTTTACAATCTGAGGGGGGCAAGGGGGTGGGGAAGAGAAGGGGAACACATAATATATTACAGCTCCTGTATGTTGACTATGCAAAATTTTGAATCTTTGGCTCTACTAATTCTATTTGATTTAAAGTTTCACTTTTGGGTGTTTTTTGTGTTTGGTGTTTTGTTTTGGGTTTGGTTGGTTTGTTTTTGGGGTTTTTTTTTTTTGGGGGGGGGGGGGGGGCAAGGCAGCAGAGGTGCTTGGTTTGTTTGTGGGTTTGTTTCTTTTTTATAATCTTCCTAAGTTCCTCTTCCCATCTTCCTGACATTCTCTGGCTATACCCCACATTAAGCAAATAACTTTGAGCAACACAAGAAGATCTGTAGATCAAAGCAGTACCAGAGCCAAGGTTGTTGAAACATGAATCACACTATGTGGGTCGGGTTTTTAACTCGAGATAAGCAGACACACTGCCACCACACACATGGCCCGAAGCAATCCACGGGGTCCCTGCAGGAACCTCCCAGCTCCATCCAGAGGGACCCGGCTCAGGGGCAGCAGGAACACCTGGCACACAGGGAGTGGGGGGTGACCAGAGGGGCTCGCTTTAACAGCTCACTGCCTGGTACTACCCTGCCTGGTACTCTGCCTCTACCCTCCAGCTAAGAAATGCCAAGAGCCTCACCCACAAAATGCACTGGAGGAGGGAGGGCAAGTGAAGAAAATAAGTAAATAACTAATAAATGGCTGGCTAAGTTTTCCAAACATGACTTCGAATGAATTTTTCTTGTGACATATTTCATTAGGGGATAATTCTTTAATGTCCTGATTGAACCCACTTAATGTAAGTTTTCCATAGAAACACAAGCAAAGCCCTGGTTGTGGCAGCTCAAATGGCATCATTAAAATGCAACACAGCCTACAACTTTTAAGTGTGAACAAAACCACAGCTTTTGCCTCCCAGCTGAACCACAAAACTAATATATTTTTGAACTCTTCATTAAAAACACATTTATTTGCTCAGTCAAATGCCAAGATGAACTCTGAAATACTGGAAGGTTCAACTAAAAACTGTTTTCTTTCTCTAATCCTGACAGTATAGTCATAATCTTCAGTCCCAGCTTTACTTATGTCACAACCATGAACAAATATACAAAATGGGATGAAAAATACAGTTACCCCCACAAAATACTATTTCCCCCCTCCTCGTTTTAAAAGATTTAAAAGCTGTCTTAACATATTGATGGAGAAACTCTAAATTAAGTAACCTCAAATTAATGATCAGGGGGTTCTTCCTCAACAGATTATAAAAAATGGAAGAATACCAACCTCCCCATGAGCAGCAAGCTCAGGAACAAGGTAAAGAATGCACAGAAGATGCTCACCCTCCCTTCCACACAGACTGCAAACAGACTTACCTCCTACTCTCCAGATGCATTTGAAAAAGTAATGGGCCAGCAACAGAAACTGTTGCATGAAGAAACACAAAAAAAATTATAGGAGCTAAAGGACAGTGTAGACACAGAAAACAAACTTAAAAATGCACAGTAGCTTTTCATAAATACTGCCTGGAAACTAAGCGTCACCAGGGAAAAAAGCATCAGCAAGATTTATTTCTTAAAATACAACTTATAACAACAGAAGGCCACTTGGAACACAGATCTATTTTTGTAGTTATCACTACTGCTATACTATCGCTCTCTCTGTAATTTACCACAGTGCTTACCAACAGCTAAGCCACCAAAACAAGAATTGGACTGGTTGAAAATAGAGCTTCGTGCTTTTCTCATCAACCAACCCACACACGGCACTGCCATTTGCAAAAACAGAGATGGTCACAGAATAAAGATCTGCCAGTGTCCTGAAAAAAGACAGCCAGGTAGGACCAAGAACTCACACTCTGCATTACAGAGGCCCCTGAGCCTCTCCAGGGGAGCTCCTTCCATGCTGTGTGACCCTTACTGCCAGCAAGTTTGTCCCAGCACTTCAAGCACACCTTTCCCCATGCTGCTTGAGCCTTTACCAGGTCTCTTCTAGCACTGGACCCTGATGATCTCACCTCTTTCTTCTTGACACATTTTGAACACCAACTTAACTCTTTTGTCAGTAGGTTCTTGTCTTTTCTTCAGACTAAATAAAACCCAGTTCTCTCACCCTCTGCTTATAGGACATGTCTTCTACATTTCTGATTGTCCTAGTTGCTGCTGCCCGCCACCCTTTCCAGGACTGGCACACAAAACCAGTATGAAGTTGCGATGTCCTTAACAAAGTTTCCCATCTGAATCCTTCCCTACACAAAAAATGCTATTCTCTTTTTATAGAAAAATATCCTTTACAGTCACATGAGTTGCAGATAATCTTACATATAAACTCCAGTGCATTTGCTTTTGCAACAGCATGACTGTTGTCTCAAGTCCTGGCTGTGAGCAATTATTGCTGCTGGGGCCCACTGCTCCCAGCCTGCAGGCATGGAGCCAAACCTTTGTGTCACAGAGCTGCCCCTCCATGCCCTGCTCAGCCCCATCCAACCCCTCCTTCCAGACTCCATCTCCAATCAGTCAAAGTAACTCTGAGTTCAAAGCATCTTCTCAAGTAGACATGCAGCTCCACCCAGCTTGATTCAGGTATTGAATAACAGAGGCCTCATTCCTTCACCCACACCATTAATTGCAAATATTAATTCACCTGTCTTGTTTGAAACTAATTAGCAATCATCCTCTCAGTTTCTCTCAGCAGCTACAAACATTCCTGAGAGCATTTCAGCTAATCCATGCTTCCTTAGCTAGCTTCTGATAATATGGATTGCCTGATAACTTGCATCATCTACTGTGCAATTCTACCTCACAAATTACTTTCAAAACTGAATTAGAAAGCTGGTCTTGTGATGTTTCACATCTCCTCCATAAATAATCCCAGGGATAGAAAACTGCTTAGGTGGGAAAGGTATTTGAAAACTTTATCATTTCCTTTTTTTAAAGACTGTTTTGGATATCTAGCACATACAGACAACTCCCTATGGACTACCAATAAACATCATCCAGATCTCTTACAAAAGGCAGGTCAAAAAATTAATACTACCAAGACAGCAAAAGAAATAAAGCAAATAGAAATAAAGCAAATAGTCTTTGAGATTATAAATATAGTATGAAGCAGGAAGGTAATGGTAGTCTTCCCTTATAGTTCTGAAAAAAATCATAACAGAACAAGTATCCAAATACCAAAACAGTACCCATCATATTTAACTGAAGAGTTATTTCCAGGCAATACTTATCCTACAGTGATTAGAGGTAGCAAAGAAAAAGTCTGTAAGCTTTAAGAAAAGTCTTGTAAAATTCCTACAAAGTCTTTGAAGCAAACAATGTTGGATTTCTACTTGTAATAAACTGATTTGTTGTTCATTCTTCCTCTTCTTCACAAGCTTCTAAACAGTCCTGACTACAGTGAGTACTGTGCAGCTTCTCGATTTTTATCCCTCTTCCACATTGACTTAGCCAAAAAAGTAATTCAGTATAAATTCACAACTTCATTGTAAAAATCTAAAGACAGTCCATCTCACCTTAAGGTAGATCAGAGACACTGAAAGCATTTAGTAAAGCCTGCAACTCTCTAGCACCTTCACTTCTTTCCATTGCCACAAACTATTTTGTGACACCTTTACGCAGCAACAAGCCTATTCTTAATAACAGCCAGTGATTTAGTAATTCCCAGCAACCAATTAAAACTTGCTGGGAAAAAAATTTCCCACAGCGGCTTACCCCACCTTCAGACAAACAATGCAGCAGGATGTCTAGAAGGATAGGTTTCATAAGGCAACTAACAAGTAACATCAAGACATTTTATGAAATGCTCTGAAGTCCTGGGCCCCAGGCACTCAGATGGTGACCCAACACAGCAGTTATTTATCTTATGTGTAGTGCCAAGCATTCTGCAAAACACTCAAAACATCTTATCGATTACTTGAAAATTATTGTTACACAACATAAATAACATACACATGCAAAAAACTGAGTCAGGCTGAAAAAACTGCCCTTACAGGGAAAAGCTACTAACACCAACATAAACAAACACCTACTTTAAGATGCAAACTTGTTTACATTCTTCATACACAGATAGGAGATCATAATTAGTCAAACAAAAGCCTGCATATGTAAGAGGTGAAATGTAATGGGATAAATTTAAGACAAAACCCAAAAGGTTTAGGCTTAGCATTAACGAAACATCCTGAGAGCGAGAACTGCGGACCCATGTCCCCAGGGGGAGGATTGGAGGCTGCAGCTCTTGACGTTTAAACAAAGATTGGACAAGAGTCCTGGCTGCTGTGCTGCCAACACAACATGCTCCGCAGAGCTCAGCTCTTCTCAACGCAGCCGGAGGGCAAGGCAACAATAAATGGGACTTGAGTCTAAAGAGCACTGCACAAAGTGGTTTGTTGGGACTGTCTGCGCTGAGGGCTGCACCTCAGCATGTAGACATGTGGAGCAGCAAGTACTGTGCATCAGATGCTCCACAGAACTCACGCGTATCACTGCATGCTGGTGAGAGCAAAGCAACCCCAGGTAGCTATTCCACCATTCCATCTCTCTTCCTTACATCAGAGACTGAGGGATCCCATCTGTCTATCTATCTATCTCCCTGACAGATGCTACAGTGTACAACTGCATGCAAGGACACATGCATGTTAGCGCACAGCAGTTCAGATCCCTGCTCCTCTTTTGTGGGATGAAATGTTAAGGCGATGTGCTACTTCAGCCTGATGCAGGATGCATCTCTCTCTGAAGAGCGGGTATTCCCTGCAGCAGGATGCACCTCAACACAGAGGAATGTAGCAGAAAGAGAATACAAATGCATGAGGCAGAAGGCTGCAGAACAAGATCTAAACTGAGATAAAAACATAGGAAACTGGCAGGAGGCTTCCTGATCCACAAAGCCTGGAATGGGGTACAGGCAGAAACAACAAAAGTATTTTGGCACTACCTGCTACCAGAAACTTGAAAACAGGTCTGTGAGCCACAGAGCAGCAAAAACAAGCTATTTATGAGGATCTGGAGCAAAACAAAATGGATGCAGTTCTTGAGGAAGGAGATCATTACAAGTCCTGCTGTTAGCCACAGCCACATGCTGGTCAGTTGGATTTTAAGTATCAACCCACCTCATTCAACTTCTACCTCCTCTACTAAACAGATGGGCTCGTGTGCATTTTCTGTAGCTGAGTGATGGCAGTACTGTTCCATGCTATTTTCTGAAGGGTGGTTCAAACAAACATTTCAGAAGCAATAATCTAGATGACCTAGAAGCATCCTTTCCCATAGCCAAATTCTATTATTTGATACAACTATATTTGTACACAGACCTTTAGTGAAGATCTTAAAATAAGAAATAAAACTATTTAAGTGTGAGAACTTCTAAAGTATGGTAAGATAAAAGATGTATGCTTCTGATGGCACAGCTATGCCACTTCCAGATTCTCCACAGCAAGTTCCATGACCCCACCACACACACAAGAGAGTTACAAATGCTAAAAGCAGCATGTGGATTCTCCACACAATGACAATCTAAAATATGAAGGTACATATTTAAACTTTGGACCAAAGTAATACCAAACTGTGCACTTCAATGCACTCAAGCCAGAGCTCTAGAACAAGAAACAGCAAACCCCACAAGGTTTTAACTACCTATGCAGCAAATTGAAAGGTCTTTACAGTGAGATTCAAAGTGCCCAGCATGCTCAGGACAGCCAGCTCACACACCAAATAGGGAATGATGCCAGAACTCTCTCTTCTCACAGATTCAACTACTGATTTGCAGTCCTGTAAAGGATACCTTCAGGAATCAGACACAGGCTGGGACCTTGCTTCCTCCTCTGCTCATATGCACTCTTCAGGCATCAAAATCGGCATCACATAAAGTGTCAGCAGCTGCCACACTTTCAAAGGCTGTCCTTAGTTTTCAGCCCATCTTCCCAGTCCTCCTCTCCGGTCCACCAAGAGTCTGCCCCAGCACTTTCTGCCTTTTCCTCAAACCTTCTTCCATTGCACAACTCTGCTGCTGCCTACCTACAGCACTTAAGCATCTATGGTCATTCCCATCACTTCACCACTCTGTGCAAGCATTTCTTATCTATGTTGTGATATTTTGCTTCAACCATTTACTTGCAGGATGACCAACCACCAGTTGCTGGGGAGTGTCAGGAGGAGCTTGTGCCTCAAACCACCACCTGCTTTTACACAACAAATGAGCCTGCTGAGCCTCTGTTCCTATCCTAGCCAAAGCAAATAGAAAAAAAAAAGGAAACTACAAGCAAAAAGATTGAGAAAAATTTATGCTGGATTACAGGAGGAAAGTTATGTCACAACTGGATGACAACAAGAAAAGATTCTGTCTTCTTTTCTGCATACATTAAGTTGTGATGCTCACCAGTATACAACACATGGCTTCAGAAAGGCTACAGAGCAAACTTTCCAGTTTCTTCAAATGCTCCAGCTATGTGGAATTTGAGTAAAGAGCAGTACAGATATTGAATATTCTCAGTGGCCACAGAAAAATAACCCTCATAAACAGCTCACCTCACATAAAACCATGTAGTCAGTATGTAACCGAATGTCAGCTCCCAGTGGAAAAAAAAGGGGGGGCAAGAAAAAAAGTAACGGTGTTAACTTCACTTGATTATCACAGTGATTTAAAGCACTTTTAACATCCTTTATCAAACCTGGCACATCAGTATTTGTAATTTTTCATAAGGAAAGCCTCTCTGTTCTTTCATGGTCAGACATCACACCAGCACTTAAACTGTCACCTTCCCCTGCAAAGAAACTGCATAAATAAATAAAGCACCCAAGCTTTGCCCTTAGACCGCAAGAACACAGGGCTTGGAGCACAATCAAATGACAAATAATGAAGCAGCAAACACTAAAACACAGTAAACAAGACTTCATCACCTTCCTCCTCTGTGGCTGCAAATCCCATAACAGCAACCAAATATGCCTTCCTCATTGAAGATGATATTAAATGGTTGGAAAGGGTTGTGTTGGGTTTTTTTTACTGCTATGAAGGAGAAACTTGGGTAAATCCCTTTCCAAAGTAATTCCTACTCAGTAAGACAAAACACATGACAATCTCTGAGAAACAAGCAGGGAAACTTTGGTCTTGGTGGAGTCAATGGGAATAAAAGCCAGTGCCAAAACAAAGCTAGAAATTAGCAAAACCTTTATTTGATGAATTTGTGATCAGAATTCCTAAATTACAAAACTGAGTTTATTTCTTCTTAAAATCTTCTGATGCAAATATACTGGGGAAGGGGGGGGATTGCAAGACGAAGTTGTAAAGCAAGAGAACTATTCTTTTTTAAAGCACCCACTGTCAGAAAAACTTACTGTCAAAAGGAAAAACTTTGAACAGAATTGTCTAAAATATTTAGATCCTTCTGTTTTCTTGTACTTTATTAATGTAAGACTTCCACTATACACAGCTGTTGCCTTTACAGAGGCAAAACTTCTGATATTGTTTAGCAAGGGATAAAACTAGACTTGGATAGTCTTCCAGACACGTCATTATGGATGGGCTTCCACCAGCTCTAAGAAGGACAGCAGGTAACATTGCCCTTCACAATACACTGGCATTGAAAAAAAAATAAAAGAGAAAACTTGCCTTAATAGGTTTGCTCCCTCAAGGGTTTTACATTACTTCTGCTTACCTTAAGCACAAAAACATCAATAATCCTGCCAGACCTGGAAAGCTCAAAAGCAGAAGTAAACAAAGGAGCTGAGCTTTGTCTCCTTTGAGAATTGCCATCATGCAGTTAAATCCACAATTCTGACTGATTAAATCCCTGTGAACCGATAAGAGACCACAAACAGGCAGAGGTGACACAGAGTACCCTAATGTGACATTAAAACCTCTAAAAGATAGTTCTAAAGACACTTTGCTATGGCCAAAGGAATCTGGTACAGGAATGAAGGTGGCTCAACCTGTACAGCCCTTGTGCAAAGGCTGACACTAATGCCCCTTCAGAATTAGGTGTACATGACCACTTGGATCATTCTAACAGAGTTACACCAGAGCAACACTTTCAAACCGTTACGAAAGCTGACTTCTTTGATAGAATGAGCGTAGGATAGATTCCCTAAAATTATTTAAAGAGGGAAAGAAAAATAGCAAATTTGACAAAAAAATTACCTTAGGGTAGCAAATGGTTAAAAAAGGGTTTGATACAAGTAACCAGGATGCATTAAAATGTTTTAAAAGTTACTCCACTAAACCAATTCTTTACCACTGTCTCACTTTTTCTAGCAGTTCCTCCCTATATAAAAGCAAGTTTGTTTTGAAACACTCTGGTTATCTGTACCAAAGTAAATACAATTGCTGATGTGTGTTTAAGTCCAACATACAGATTTAACTTCCTTAACCAAGCAAAACTTACCTATGTGCAGACCTAACACAGAAGGGATTTTGTTAAACACTAGCTAAATAGGCATCCATCACACCAATATCAGCATTCATCAGGAAAAAACTTTTATATCACAAACACTTCTTTTAATGAATTTTTAGAAATACAACTTGAATTTGCAGTGCATAATGCTTTTGTACATAGACATATGTAAACCCCCACAAATGTACCAGCCACGAAAAATAAAACCTTACAAAAAAACACTGAAGAAGGAAAAGGCCCCCTTTATCAGACTGAGCAAACTTACACCAAAAAAAAAAAAACCAAAAAACCAAACCAACAAGTCTGCCAAAATACTTTCAGGTTGACTGCAAATAATCTGCAAGTCCGTACTGTCTGTAGTCTGGTATAGGAGACAAATTAAATTTTACCTAGATGATTTATAGGGTCCCAAGTAGACTGTGAGACATTCACTGGAAACACTGTTTTCTCCAATAATAAGGCAAACGTTGGAAAGTTAAGTCAAAAAGAAGAAGGGACGGCCAAAGGGAGACTACAAATGCATCAAAGACATGGATGGCTGAGAGAGATAAGTAAGAACTACAAATGATGTTCAAGTTCTCATCTGCAATTGAGGCTTTACTATTTCCCTTAAGTTTCTTCAGACATTTTTTTCCAACTCTTAACCCATTCATACTTGACAAATGGACTGATCCAAATGTAGAAGTCAAGCACACAGAAGTGAACACAGAAAAAAAAGTAGTTCAATAATGTTAGAGAATGAAATGGCACCTGCAAAAGCTACTAGATTTCTGTAACCTAAATTAGTCCACATCCCTTCTGCTGTTACATATAGAGGCTCCTGAAAAATCTAGAACAAGTACATAGAAGATGCCAAACAAAGGATCTAAGACAGCACTTAAGCCAGTTTAATCCACGTAATGGGAGTCACAGGGCTCTGACTGATACTGAGCTGATTGGCAGGAGTGTAAGCTTTCTAATAACTTATGTCCCACCTTCTGAAGTCTTATGGCATTAACAGAAGAAGAAAAATGAAAACATCATGCATCAGATCCATATATATTCAGTTTTAAGCAACAGAGGAAAGACTACTAAGAACACTAAGTACTGAAACAAAGTTTAGCCTCCTCTTTCTTGGAGCTCAGAGCAAAGTCCCATTTTCTACAGTATTATACCACAGATATTCTGTCTCTGTATAGGTGTACACAACCAAACAAGGCAAGTCAGATCTCCATCAAAACTGCAAAAACACACATGAATGTAACCTGCCAGTCACCAGTAAAATGTCATTCAGTTGCCATTTTAAGTAAACTCTTTGTAAGCTAGGTATCTATGTAAGTATTTGGATCAAAAATATGTTTACAACTAACTTGAGCAAACTTAGGCATCTGAAAAATACCTAAATAAAGAACAGCTTTCACAATTTTCATAAAATATCACTGGAAATTTTAGTATGAATCATTAAAATTACAAAACTACAAGAATCAAAATGAAACCGCCTGAATTTATGGATACCAGTTGCAAAGGGCATACAAAACCATTTTGCATCATTTCTATTTAGATAAAAATATGGAATTATTTCATCCCACAGGTTTTTCCATCTTCTTCTTCTGCCCAAAAAAGTGAACAAGCACTAACCAAAGAAAGTGAAGAAAATTAGTATCTGTTATACAGACATAATATTTTGAAAAAATATCTTCCATAAAAGAATCAGTACCACAAGAAGTGAATTTTACTTCCTAGGTATGCCAACAGCCATTACAATATTGTTGTTCATAAACATGCACCTTAAGATCAACTTTTTGGTTCCTCCCTCACTCCTAGCATGCTCTGTTGCAGAGCTACAAGTTCAAATTTGTTGAGCAAAATGCTTCACTTACTTCTCAAGATTGCTCATTTCATGCTGCAATGGAAATGATTACATTGTTAACATAAGGAAGGCTGCAACTTCATTATCAGGTTTAAGTATCTCCCTTTCAGTTACTTAAATGACAGGCAATTTGATTTTAGTAAAAAAACACAACTGCTCTTGAATTAGGCAAAGAGTTGCTGGAACTCCCCCAGAAAAGGTTAATGATGTCAAAGCATAGCAGCAACACTGACAAGCAGTACCCCTTTCTTTTTCAGAGCTCTGGTCAGCAGTTCTTGGGGAAAAAAACAAAACAAAACAAACAAAAAAAAAAAAAACAAAAACAAAAACAAACCTACCATAAAAAACTGTTATCTGTGCTTGAAATTAGCATTTTTATCCTCCCTCCTATCAAACAACATCTAACAAGTTTACATTGCACTGCACAGTAATCACTCATTATCACTATTTCAGTCACTATTTTCCTGCTGGGAAAAGAGTCTATTAGTATGAAAGCAGGAAGAAGAGCACCACTTTATTACTGCTCTTTCTATGCAAGTATTAATAAAAGTGGGAGAGGCATTAGTCCTACCTCTCTGCTGAGGCTCTTCCTGACCAGATAATTGCTGAGCCTAACATTTTCCTGTGTGTCCCTAATGCACTCACATACTGAGTATTTCAGCTCCACAAGGTCCTCGGTTGGCTTGTTTTTTCATTAAAGCCAAAACCTGTACAGGACATGGACACTATTTCCTATGATGAGTCCTCTACAGCCACTTTCATATCGAAGCTTGCAAATTAACACTGAAAAAATGTTAAATAAGTACAAGCAGTTAAAGGCAGAACAAATAAAGAGAATTAAACACAACGAGTCCCACCAGGGACATTTGTTTCCTCCCTTGACAGGGTAGACATTTCTCCGATACACTTGTGTATCCAGTGGTACAAGATGTCAGGTTTTCTGACATGTCAGCAGATAGAAAATAAAACCTTATAATTCTGCTACATTTTATATGTAGGGGAAGATTTAAATATTTGCACACTAAAGGTAGCAATTTTCTGAATACCACCACAGTCTATAGAGGAATCATTATTTAAAAACTGTCTAGTCTGTTAACCAAGACTTACATTTTTAAGTATGAATGAAAGCTCATAGTTCAGTTATGGTTTTCAAGGGCTTGTGAACAGCCATGTTACTGTAGTTCTTGTCTAGCACTTGTAGTAAATCCATAATTTATCTACAGATTTAAAGAATTTCAGTCATTCAATACTACATGATAAACTATATAGCACAATTGAGAGACAGCACCCAGGCAGAACTTCTTCTAGGCAGATCTCCTCTCATTATTCTGTCATCAACCCAACAGCATATTCTAAAACAAGATCTACCTGAAAATAAAACACAGCTTGGAAAACTCTTCATAACACTGTCAAACAAAATTACCTACTTCCAATAAATGTTCCTGGTCAGTTGTTTCACTTTGCAGCTCCTGGTGTGTGGGGTATCACCCCCCCCATGGAGGATCTCAGGCATCCCAGCCTCTACTCACGCACTGCACTACACTAACTGTCGGAAGCTGTGCACCAAACCACTTGTGCAGGCATGAAACTGCTCTTTAAGACACGAGCAAGAGCCCGAGCCTTTCACCAGCAAAGGCTATCAACAGTCAGGAGCTTTAGGCAGGTAAGACAAACCCTCAGAAAATATTCAGGAATAACTTTTTAGAGCAAGGTGGCAAAAAAGGAAAAAGCAAAGAAAGGAGGCTGGGGGAAGCCCAGAACAGTAGATTAGCAAAATAATACATCATTCCCCCAAGACTGTGTGACAAGCATATTCAGTTTAGCAACCAGTCAGGCATGTGGCATAAACCAGTTTTTTAACATCTCGTAGAGCTCTAATTAAAACACAAAGAGACATTAACAACACGATTTGTTATGTTCGCCATTCAATTCAATAATCAGGAAGCACAACTCTTTAATCTAAGCCTGTAACAGGTGTACTTTGAAGAAGAAAAGCACTCCGAAGTTTTCAAACAAAGTTTAACAAGCTAAGGCAAGCACGCCAGTATTTAATCCAGGAGAAAGTTATAACAAATAGCATCAGCAGTCACGAGCTTATCCTCCCACCTTCTCCTGCTTCTCTGAAGAGGGCGACTAAGCAAGTGCCAGTGGAGCCTCCGCAGTCATGCTCACAGCTTGGGGTCTCTTCCATTCCTTTAAACCCGAGTAAAGCCTGCATTACAGCTCTACAAACGTAGGAGCTTTCCTTAGGTCCAAGATCATGCATCCCAGACTGCTCTAATCCCTAAATTCTTGGTCTCCTACACACTGAAATAAGATATTAAATGTTGGAAAAATTCAGATGTCATCTAGAAAAGGGTAACTTGGAAGCAAATGAACAAGAAAGAGTGAACAGCCCAGGGAAACAGGGAGGTGCTTGGTAATTACATCAACATCTTTCCACAGAAAGCAACACCCGGTGGTTTGTCACATTACATTTCTGAAAATTATTTACCAGATACCTTCTTGTAGTCAAAATAAGTTGAAGTATCAATAAAAATAGTACCTATAGAAACAATTTTTAGGGCTTCTGAACATCAGACATGCAGTTGTAGCTGGAAAATAGCATAAAGAAAAGTACTTTCAAAGTGACAGGTGTAATTGATAATTTAACATGAATAAATATAAAAGAACTCAATTCTCAAATCAAAACTCTATTCTTTTTATTAGCAGCATTAGATTAAAATAAGCTATGTGCTAAAAGGCAAAATTTCATACAGTTATCTCACTTTTCAGAGGTGCCATCAAGCTCTCCAGATCTCCCACTCCCACCTGACCCAGCCTCCACCAGCAAAAACCTGCCAGGGCCTTGACATAACATTTTGTACATCAGCTCTTCAAGATGCAAATAGCATCTGTTGGCTTCCATTACATAAATACCCCCGATAAGAGCTATTATTAACTTGTTAGTTTCCATTTTAAGTAAAGTATGTAAAAATTGTATTTATGTCTCCAATTACATGAAGCCTTGAGCGTTACAGGCACTTCAAATCTTCAGAAAAGAGAAACACCACACAATTTCAGAGGTTCCCCTCTCTGTAGAATCCAAAAGCCCCCAAGTCCCCTTAGCTATAGCTCCCACAAAAATTGTGGGAGCAGAGAGATTAAGCAACATGTGCAAATAGCAAGTTTTGGCTCAGTCCATTTTTGTCCATAATGAAAGAAGTCAACAACTAAAACATAACACTACCACTGATCCAGTCAAAACAGTAAATTTTTGGTTATAAAATGCATTGAGAGAAAGATATCTATACTTAACTCAATATTAACTTTTATATTTCGGTTGAATACAACATTCTTTGCTATCAAATTGCCTGGGATTTTCTGAAGAGTGGTCGTAACACTACACCATCAAACCCATTCAAGTAATAGCCCCCCAAAGCACATACCAACTTCTGAAGGAGACTTCTAGGCACTAAGGGAGGAAGACAAACCACAGAAACAGATGTTTACATGACATTTCCACCCATGG
The DNA here is from genome assembly GCF_015832195.1 of Motacilla alba alba. NCBI lineage: Eukaryota > Metazoa > Chordata > Aves > Passeriformes > Motacillidae > Motacilla > Motacilla alba. Next base: position 91,339,088 of record NC_052016.1, read on the forward strand.
ATGATAAAAGATGCACAACAGAAATGGGTGCACATTCCTTTTCCAGATGCATCCCATGTCTTGCCAAGCTAACCAAAAATATGCAGGCACCATGCCCCGTTTCTCACCCACTGGGGCATGATAGTCAGAAATCAATTACAAAGATTGAAATAAGCTACCTAAACAGACCACAAGGAACACTGCAGGAGTGTTTCAAACTCAAGTCAGCTTGTACAGGGTTTAGCTTCACTTCTCCCCGTCAGGTCTACCAAATCCAGCCATTTTCACCATGTCCTTGGACACTTGCCAACACACTAGCTAGGAGCTGAGGTCACCAGTCAAGACATCCCCCAGGCCAGCTGCAGCAAGCTCTTGGGGAAAATGCTCTACAGCATTCAGCATGTGGTAGCTACTACAGTGACCATGCACATGTGACTCTGCCCATGTGTATATACATATAAAATTGTACAGGTAAAAATAATACTCAATTGTAGATAAGAAGGTGTCATATAAATGCTTCTCCACAAGCGAATCATCCAGGTCTATGAAAAATACACATATTTTAAAAATCAAAACAAAAAGCCCACAACAATCCCAGGTATCCCAATAAATCCCAAACACAAACTTCCTGATTTTCTGCCGCTGAGAGGAAGTGCACAGAACCGCAGAGAAGAAAACAGCTGGGTTTATTCTACCACTACACTGAGACCTATCTATCCCAGGCTCTTACATTCACAGCAGATTTCCATGGTTTTAATGAGATCCCAAATGAACACGCATCCTTGCCAATAAATGCCACTGCATATGTTCCTACATCAGTTCTCTAGCAAACCTTTGTGAGTATCTGCTACATGTACGTAACACAAATATAACAAAAAAAGACCTACAGTCAGACCCAACTCAGAACAATTTTTGCCACTGGGGGAGGGAGGCTTGTTCTGTAAGAGGAACCTAGAAAGAGGAAACATCAAAGGAGGGACAGGTAACAGAAACAGTTCTGCTATTTTGATTACTTTTACTGCATCTAAAGTCCAAGTTTTGCAAATAAAGCTTTCGAGTTGTTCTCCTTCTCTCTGCAATAAAAACAGGGCATGTCATGTCTAGTCTGAAAAGAGGTCAGACGTTCAGTCAAAAAAGAAAAACAAAACAACACAAACTTTAAATCCTAAAAGTACTCATTTGCTTTTACTTTGAAAAGGTCCATTCTTAACCAAAGAGACTTCAAATTGCATTTTCTCCCATTGGTAAGTGCCGGTAAAGACTTATCTGATGTCCCCTCAAGGAACTCTGTGGCAAGCTGGAAAGTTATGCAAACGTGCCTTCATCCAGGTCGACCTTTCCGACCTAAGTCTCTCACAATTTCAAGCCAGCTCTCTAACCATCACTAAGATGCGGTCTCACAGTGTAGAGATGAGCAGGTGTGCTCGAGATGCTCAACAGAACAGCCTGAACAAGCACCAACCTGATGCAAAAAGTCGGCTGCTGATTAAGCATCTTGCAAGCACCAGGACAAAATACATTTCTCTTAATCTTTCAGTTTTAGGGCAAAGGCTCTTTTACATTAAGAGAGAAGCACAACAGCTTTCAAGTATCTAGTGTGTAGTAATTGAAGGTTTTCAAATCATACTTAGATGTTATCTTCAGCATCCCTTTTCTCCTGAACATGAAAAAAACCATTGGGCTTTGAAGCACAGCACAAATTTAGTGATATTTTAATAAAAATACATAGCCACTCATTATAACAATTTGCAAACAATAGCTGAACTCCTCAAGTAACTACAAGTGCTTTTTACAAAATAACTCCAGTTAAAAGACATAAAAAAGTGGCGCTTATTTGCCTGGTAAGATGTTTTTTAGGGTGCCCTGTACCAAATTCTCCCACTAACCATCCCATTATTATTTGCAAGTATAAATACTTTTACTACATCCCCAGCCGCTAACCACACCGGTCGCGGTACATCCGCAGAACGAAGCCATGCCTTTGCAGAAAGATGAACAGCATTAAAGCAAACACCACTCAAAGGAGGAAGGTTTGATCTGGAGAAGTGAAGCCGGGACCTTCCCGCTCCTCTGCCTGCAGGCACAGGGGGCACCGGGGGGCCATCCGCCCCCGCCGCTCAGGAAAAAACTTACCTTGGCGGCGCGGCCAGGCAGGCGGGAGGGCTGCGCTAGCGCTTCATTGTCAAACTCAGTTCTAGCAAGTTCCTCGACATACCGGCGGAGCGGTGCTCGGCGGCGGACAAGCGCCCGGCTGTCTGTCTGTCTGCCCGCCCGCCAGCCACGCCCAGCCGCGCTCCGCAGGGCCCCGCCGGCTCGGGCACCGCCGGGTCGCCGCCTCTCCGGGCTGCGGCGAACAAAAGGGCGCTTGGCCGGAGGTCGTCCGGCCCTTGCCGCCCCCCGCGGGTGCAGCGCCCGCCCGGCTCCGGAGCCGCCGCAACTTTTCCCTCCGGACGCGGCCGGGGCCGCAGCGCCGCACCGGACGGGCTGCCCGCCGCGCCGCTCGCCCTCCCGCCGCCCCCGGCGCGGCTCCGCGCGCTCTCCGCCGCTGCCCCACGTACCCACAGCGCCCGCCGCCTCCCGCGCTCGCCGCCGCTTCCTCCTCCGCCTCCCTCCTGCCCGGCCTTGGCGCCAAACGCCGCCGCCGCAGGCCCGGCGCCTCCCCCGCACAGGCCCGGCGCGGCGGCCCCGGCGCCCGCCCCCCGCCCCGCCTCCATGCGGGCAGCCCGGGCCGCGCTCACCTCCCGCCGCCGGCCCGGCCCGGCGCGCCGCCGCCTCCTCCTCCTCCTCCTGCCCTGCTCGCTGCCGTGGGCGGCTGCGACCGTCAGGGCTGGCGCTCCCGCCGCGGCGGCGGCGGCTGCTGCTGCGGGTGCTGCTGGTGCCGTCCCGCGCCGGCGCGCATCGCCCCCGCCCGCCCGGGCCCGTGGCCGGCGGCGGCTCCCGCCCTGCGTGCCGGCTGCTCGGCGCGCCCGCAGCCCGGCCCGCTCCTCCTCCGGCGGCGGCGGCCGCACAAGAGCCCTATTGTATTATTGACACTGCTGGGCTCCAGGCCCCGCCTCTTCCCCTTCCCTCCCTGCCCGCGCCGGGCCTTCCTGCCAGCTGCGCTGGCAGAGCCGCCCCCCGCCCGGAGAGCGAGCGGGAAGGAAGAAGGGCAATGTGTCTGGTGAAGGTGTGGAGCGCATGTCCTGTGAGGAGCCGCTGAGGGAGCTGGGGTTGTTCAGCCTGGAGAAGAGGAGGCTCAGGGGTGTCCTTATCAGTTTCTACAGCCACGAAAGGAAGCTATAGCCAGGTGGGGGTCGACCTCTTCTCCCAGGCAACCAGCGACAGGACAAGAGGTCATAGTCTAAAACTATGACGGGAGTTTTAGATCGGACATGAGGAAGAATTTTGCCACAGAAAAGGTGATTAGATATTGGAATGGGCTGCCCAGGGAGCTAGTGCAGTCACCGTCTCTGGAGATGTTTAAGAAAAGACTGGACGTGGCACTCAATGTCATGGTCTATTTGACATGGCAGTGTTTGGTCATGGGTTGGACTCAATGCTCCCAGGGGTTTTTCCAACCTAATTCATTCTGTGATTCTGTGAAGGGGCTGGAAGGGAAGGTCACAGTCTCAGCCCTTCCAGTGGGTGTCAGGGCTTGAGGGGAGAGAACCATACCTGAAACCAGGTGAGGGACAGGAACTGGCTCCCGCCACTCCCACGTGTTACTTTCCCTTTGCCAGTTCAGAAGATGAGCCAAGGGGCAAAGCCAAGGGTCTGCATCCCTGAAGCCACTGGCTACCAAGACTCAGCTTTGGACTGGGCAGCTGATGGCAGCAACAGAGTTGGCCAGGCACCTCACCACATCCCTTTTACCTTCCAGCAGCTTCTGAGTGCACCCATCTCAGCCCAGCCCAGCATTAAACTGAGAACTCAGTGGCACAATTTGTAAAATAAGGAGCATAAAGTTTACCTTAAGGCAGCTTTTCGCCAGCTATCAGTGTTAATCATTCAGCCTATGACATTGAAACAACATTGGATAGAAAGCACAGTAGGAAGCGTCAGAATAAAGGAAACAGTGGCAGAAATTCAGCAAACCTCCTCCATTGTTACGCCCCACACCCACACTCATTTCCCATACTGCTATTACAAAGTATCGCTTGCGTCAAACCCTCTGGAAACCCTTTTGCCTTCCTTACCAGAAGGACTGCTGCAAAGAGTCTTAGCTGGAGATCATCAATCGGCTGCTGCAGCCCCATTTCTCCACGCACACAGTAACTGAGGCATGGAAGGGCTATGGAAACTTGGCAGAGAAAGAAATGGAACCCGGGAACTCAGATCTGGGGTACAGGCCTTGTCTTTAGGCCATGTGCAGAGAAGAAACAGCAAGATTATAATAAGGAGTACAAAGGAAAAAAAGGAAGAGATAAGCAGCAAGCATGGAAAGGATAGTTTGGCATGCCTGAGCTGCATTTCTACAGTGTTTTCTGACAGCAAGCGAAAGGTGAAGAGAAACAGATTGTAAGAAAGGAGGCACTGTTTCAGCCAAATGTTCCATCTAGCTCAGCCTAGCCTCCCACCTGCTCTACCAAGTCACGGGCAACTTGCAATGACTTCCCCTTGGCCCATGTGGGCATCCACAGTAAGGTACTTCCCCTGAGTACTGTCCAAGTACTTAATCACATTTCCCAAGCAGTATGTGGAGCGTCTGTTTAGTAACCCTCAAGAAATCGCTTCTCCAAGTACTTGTCCAAGTCAGCTCTCACTGAATTCTTGTAGGCTTCTGACTGTAAATCACTGCTGGCAAGGATTTCCATGCATCTACTACCTGCTTCAAAATGAAAAAAAAAAAGTCTTTTTTCTTTGAAATAACTTGTTCATATTACTGAATGTAATATGAGGCATAGCTTTCTACAAATGCAGTTAGACCACAACTAAACAGCAATGCTGACACATATGACTTCCTTCACACACCAGCAATCACCTCATTTGCCTTCAGTTCATTTACCTGCCAAAAAAGCACTCTGAGCAGCTTCAGAAAACCACACAATATCGAGTAAAACACCAAGAATGCTGCCCCTACCACCACCACTTGTGGAATCCTTTATATGAAACCAGGTGGAACAGGCAGCAGGGCAAGCAATATTGAATTTAAGACAAGAGATTTGAAGACCCAAATGAAAGGAATTCATAGTGATAAAACCAAGTTCACGTTCTGAAGACCTGTTTTCTTGTCATAAAAGAAATAAAGTCTGATTGAGTTAAACTAAACAAAAACAATTTTCAAGTACTAATATCTTCATTAAGATTTCAAAGCAATTTATATTTTTTGTGTGTCCATGAAACCTGCTTAGTAGAGTATACTCACAACAGACACACACACACCCCCACATACAGGGCTTAAAGTGTCCATCATTCTGAAGGACAATCAAGAATGTATATTCCCATCAGTGAAGGAAACATCCTTACAAGAAGTTTCCTGCCAGATTACTTTATATATGAGTGACCTCATCAGGAGCAGATGCAGCCCAACCCAGGAAAGGTGTTTAGCAGCTATCTTCATTTCCCATGTCTGGAATCACACCACACCTCCCTACACTGGCTGTCGCATGTCAAGAGAAAATGGCATCCAAGCTTCTAATTCTATAGTAAATCCACAGCTGTGCGTGGTGAGCTCATAGCCAAAAGATAAGCAACATAGAAAAACTTGTATCAGAAAGTCTGTGGGGCTACAAATTTCAATAAATGCTTTACATTCATTGTGTATTTCTATAGGAACACCAAAGCAAGACGAATAAATAGGAAGCAGATTGTACACTTTTGTTCTTTTTGAAGACGTATGCAACACGGTTTCTACATTTGCTCACGGAAGGATGAACTACAGATGCTCTTATGCACCTAGAGAATACAAGGAATTTACAAAGCCAGATGTTAACATGTTGATAAAATGTAGCACGAACAGGAAGTCTTCCCAAAGGAAGAATGATCTGGAGACTAGAAGAGGTATGATCAGGGTAAAATAATGTATGCACATATACCATACCCAAGTTGAGCCGAGTCCTAACTCAGCTGTACAAAAGCTGCCTGTCGTATATTAGGATATTAAGAAAGTTACACTGAAGTAGCATTTAACATTTGAGAAGATGGTCACGCAGAGTTTGGCATGGATCTGAGCCACAAAAGAAGCACCTCTAACTGAAATACCTAGAAGTATTCCAGTAAATTTGAACAACAGCAACAAAAAGTATTTTTTAATACTGCATCTGCTATTGCTGATCAGATGCCAGAGAAGAAAAAGACAACAAGTATGTCACAGAGGAGTAGTTGGGGGAAATAAGCACTGGAAAGGCCTAGGAAGTTAATTCAAACCCCTTACCTCCAAGTCTTTGTGGTATTCCCAGCCTGCACATAGACGCCTCCATGGCCAGCTATTCTAGTTGACTCTGATAAAAGAAATACACAGATATCGAAGGCTGGTAATTCCTCTTTTCTTTGAAATGCATAGATGCTGCATTAAACTCCCATACCACTGAGCTGATACCATTGATGAAAACTTGATACAATGTCCTTGAAACCACAGCAAGCATTGGCAGTTACTGGCAAGAGACAGAAAAGCTTTACTTCTTTATTTTCCTTTCACAGTGAGCAAAATTATTGAACTGTTACCATAAAGCACAAACATGCACCTGCAAATGAGAGCATTAATTATGACTGCAGAGAAGCATTCATTCTTCTGTGTAAAAAAATGCAAAGCAGAATCTCAAATAAGGATGGCTAGCCATGTCTAAACCCTTGTGACTAAAAATGCTTCTGATACTCACTAGCAGAAATAGAAGCAAAGAACACTCAGAGCTTCAAAAGATAGTCTTTAAACACTGAATCCAATACTTTAGCACTTGTTGGGGCAGCTATCAAAAGATGCCCTCAGGTCATAGTACAGCCCTTCCATTTTATCTCCAGGACCCTATAAAAAAAGGCCCCTGAAGTGTTATTTTTTTTTGTGGAGGGACTTCAGAAATGGGGGGGAAGATCTTTCATAAAAAGATCAGCACATTCAGACAAAAAAAAAATAAGTACTTTCACAATCATGAACGATTTACTCTCTTAAGAGCAAAATGTCCCAGCTTCCCTTCCCAGGATCTGACAAGTTCAAAGTTTTGTTCTTAGGGAGATCTTTGATTTATCTTTCTCCTTCTAAGATAGTAGCACAGAATGGAGAGGGCTGCCAGTACCTTTCAAAACCAATTAGTATTATAGCTCTGTACCTTAAATGCATGGAAGTAAGTACCTAACAAAAAAAGAATCAAAAAACACATCTTATGCTTGTATTAGTGAGGAAATAAAATTGCCTAAAAGACCTGGAAAGTTAGCTTCCTCTCTGGTGATGTACATCAGTTTGGGGGAAATCTCACCACAGCAGACAGCATCCAGGTAAGTAGGGGAGAGTAGGGCTGCTGCTCCCTTCAGTGCTCAGAAATCACAGCTCTGTGGTCACCCCACCTTTCCATATCTCCCCAAAAGGTTTAATTATTTTTTATTTATTTTTGAGACACAAGTTTAATGGCTTAAACAGGAAAACAAAAAGGCAAGCCAAAATAAAGAAACAAACCCAAGCTTTCCAAGTTTTCTTCCCTATGACAAAAGGTTCCTAAAAATTAAAGTGTAGATTCTCATATGACTCTATGAACTGTGACTTCACTACCACAATGCTTGTGCTAAAATGAAGTTGGAAAAGCAGAGAAGCATTCATTCCTGTCATCTAGACACAGAGTCCTTTGAGCTCCCAGTGCTGCAGAGGTTTGCCTTAAATTTAGCCTCATCATTTGGGTAGACCTTATAATAGCATATTGCTTTCAGCTTTTGCAGTTCGGGAACATCAGACAAACACTCATTTAAACACTGTTCAAGAGCCTTTTAACATCACTGTAATTTCCAATCTATGAACTTTGCCTGTTGTTTGAAGGACAAACTTCCTACATCTTTTTTAGCAAAAGGATACAAGTAAAATCCACATGTATTCAAAAGATCTCCTATACCCTTGCAGCAATGGCAATTTTAAAGCCTTGAGCAATTGAAAAGAGGATGACTTGTACTTGACAGATGCTGGCCACATTGCTTAATATACATTCTGGGAAAATGCTCTGGCCATGAAATTGTTATAGCTGGGGATTATCTCTGAATGAATTAAAAAAAAAAAAAAAAAAAAAAAAGAATGAGCAGTTGCACATTTTTCTTTATGTACTCAGAAAACTTCAGAGTTTTTTTAAAAGCTTCTCTCACTTCCCCCTCCTTTTTTTTCTTTTTTACTCAGAAGCAGTGATGACTACGTGTGCCTCAGGAAGACTCTGACCACAAACATTACCAGCAACAGTCTTATGGCAACTGGGTACTGTGAAGAGATGAAAGCAGTAAAAAGAATTGTTCTGTCAAACTGGACACCAAGATATTAATATCTGGACTGTTAACGCTCCGTGAGGCCCAGGCATTCAATTAATCCTCCTGCACATCTTGTTTCTAGCAGGTTTGATGTTTGCAAGGTTTTGCCATATGTAGATGGTTGAGAGACAGAGCTCAGAATAGACAGCTTTAAGAAAAACCTCCATGGCAATACAGCAAATTATTACTTTTCAGAAATTGTTGTCTTCAGCAAAATACAATAGTTCATACTGTAAACTCTGCAATCAATGCCCAGGGAACAGGGTGGACTCCCAAAACTTAGCTGCCTTCCAACACATACTGCAGCAAAATGCAGCACTACAGCACACAGCTTCAGGAAGTGCTACAGCCAGTTGCACCATCCCACTCAAATCCACAGATGCTAGAGACAATACTTGCAATTGGCACTTATTCACAGCTTTTGAAACGGTTGGAGTAGAATTTACATGGTTTAGATCAGATTTAAACATGCCTTGGAAGAGCTGTTCCTGCAGACCTCCAAAGACCTGTATCACCCTTGTGGACTCAGGAGGCTTACTCATCAATTCAAAAAATAAATGGCACAAAGGTCCCAATGAGTGAACAAGGAACTTGATAGCAAAAGACCTAGAGTTTAGGAAATAATCAGGCAGGCAACTGGGCTACTCCTTGCTGTTGAAATATTTATTTCATTTTTATTTAATTATTATGTCCTGCATTAAATTTTTAGGAAAACAGCCTTTGAAATCAACATCTTTTAGAAGACACTATTGTCAATGCTGATTTAAATTTGTGGAGAACACTGAATTCCATATTAATAAAACCTAAATACTTAAAAAACAGCATCTAAATAAGAAAATATTCAGTTATATAGAGTGTTACTCATGCTTAAGTCAATAAAACTTTTTCCCCTTATTAGTCAGAATGACTTAAGCAAGTATTTTGTAATAAGAGGTTAAGGCTGCTTTATGGAATTGAAAAAATTCTGTCCAAGTTATATTAGTGCAGCCTGGTATGTGGATTAAAATCATGGAAAATAATGCATGTATATTAGATATGACAAAAGAAATTGGGTGATCTGATCTTCTAGCAACTGGGGCACAGATACTTCTTCATGTTTGTATTTGAAGATGTGATTGGTAAAATGGCAAAAATACTTAAGGGCAGCTTTGCTATGATTCAGACACATAAAAGAAAAGATTATTAGGCAACTTGGATCCAACTGGGGTAACAAGATGGTTTTCAAACAGTAAAATGGTACAATAACAGCGAAAGGTGAACCAAAAGCTTTGATACTTTAAAGCGTCACAATTTTACACTATATAGTCCAAAGACAATTATATTAATACAGTAATTTATATTCTTTCCAAACATTATGCTTAGTAACAGTTACCCTAGACCATCTCTGCTTGGAAGAGTCACATTTCTGATGAGTTTAAAGCCACATTTGGAAATGTATAAAATATTTACCTATTTTCAGGAGGATTTTACTGGTTTTCAGATATTAAGTGGACCTGCTTTCTAAATTATCTATCTTACTACTATAACTACCACAATCTCTGACTGAGGAAAAATCCCTGCTGTCAAAAAATCACCTTTTTCAGAGGATGAATGCCTAGAGAGTTAAAGCTTATTTTTGATTAGCTATGAGTATCTATTTCAAGATATATCCCTGGTTAATATCCCAGTTTTTATACTTAATATAATGCAATTATGTTTTTCAATATACCATAATTTTAAAAAGTCTTCAGAATCCAGAGTTAAAATATTTCAAATGTTTATTATGAATCACATTCACAGTGTAATACAAATTACATTAAAAGCTACACAAGAAATGTACAAAGAATACATTAAACACGTACCATTCAGTAATGCAAAGAATTCCTGACTCTTAAGCTAGAAGTGTTCTTAACACCTGTTAGCAAGAAATGGAAATCAAAAGATAGATAAATAATTGGATTGAGAAATTCCTTCATGATTTAGGGATTTTTTATTAAAAATTCTTGATGTCGGTAAACAGACCATCCATGTTAAAAAAAAAAGCAATACTGCTCTTTCCCAGAATGTAGAAAAGTTATTCCACTGTTTCCAGCCTAGATTAATTTTCAATTAATCCTCCTGTCCTCCAGAAAAAGGAGTCACAAAAGTCCATTTAGCACTTTGTTTCCAGGGCAGGTTGATGATACAAAAAATAAGCTATAAACATACAAATAATCATGTGTCAGCATGTAACTTTGGAAATATTATATGCAGAAGTTTAGAGACCAAGATAGTCTGGTATATGTACTGCTGATACAAAACACGCAATGCCAGCTCTGAAGTACATTATACAATTTCAATGTACTGTCCGTACCAAAATAATACATTTACTGCACATGTCTAGATTAACTCCTGTAAATGTTGACTGATGAGTTGTGCTAGTACTTTGGAGAGCAAGATAAAATTTTTTGCTCTTTTTACAGGCCTCACCTCACACTTACCAAAAAAAAAAAATAAAACCCAAATTCCTGGCTGCCTAAGTGCAAGTAAGTTGTAATTTCTGCTACCAGTTGAATTCTGGTGGTGGCTTGACTTAGTCAAATAAAAGCATTTCAAAGCAGTGGCAATTTTCTTACCTCTGGTACACACCAATGGTTTAGTTTATTCAGGACACATTCTTCCTTATTTAATCTATGCATAAGTATAACAAGAGGTCCTAAGGACATATTCTTGAGTTTAAACTAATGGCAAGCATTTGCCCAGTAGCAACAAAATGACAGTTCAGAACCTCTCTTGGGCATTACAGAATTATGAATTTCAGGAGAAGAGATTCCTTCATGTGCTAATTCAAAATAAATTAGAGATGTTTTTAGCCACCCACTTTGGAGCTCCAGAGCTATGAAACTGATGAGTAAAGACTCATCTTCAGTTAAAATTTGCAAGATCTTCCCTTTTGATGGATGACCATAGTGAGGAAATGGCTTTAGCACCTCAACACAGCCCCAATCCTTTCAATAAATTGTAAAGGCTATGCAAACTGGCAAGCCATGTTTTGATTATGAAATTTGGTTTTGTGTGTCTGCATGCTCAATTGGTTCAAGTATTACAGAGAGCTTGTAAACCTGGACTGAAGCTTTAAGTTCATGTAGAAAAATCAGTAAGGATGTACTATGCAAAAATAAATCAATCGTGTATTTAATACCCATATAGATTTGCATTCCAATATGCATTATTTAGCAATAAGCATTATTACTGAGCACTATTCAAATGCATCTCATAAAATGCTAGTAGTACTTCTTCAGTCTGTCTTTAGAATTAATACAAAATAAATCCTATGGCAGTGTGTAGCACTTTACAGCACTTTCTATATTACTTCTGCAAGTAAGGGGGTCTATCAAGGAAGAAGGGGTTTTTAATGCCATCAGAGTCCTTCTCTGACTACTGGCTATGTCCCTTCTAGCAAACAACAATATGCCAAAGGTTTATTGCTCAAGTGCAAAGAAACCTCAAATATATCCCATGTGTGAGCTGGCAATGCCAGAGGCAGCTGTATTGCCAAAGAACCTGAGCAGACCTTAGAGTAGCTTCAGCAGAGCACTCATGCTCAGGATTCACCCTAAAGCAGAAAAGCCTGGCAAGTGCTCACTTACCAGAATGCTGTTGTGACAACTCTCACCACAAACGCTGCTGCAAACAACTTTATTCAAAAAGCATGCTGAAGCAGAGTTAACCAAAGTCACAAACTGCTTTTGAAAGCATGCTACAAGGACAATTAATTTCAGACTAAGCTTTCAGAAAAAGTAAATGACTACAGCTTCCTTCCTGGACCCCCAGTAAAGACAAATTTGCATGTGGGAAAATTTTGAAGGGTAAATTTCACATAAATACACTTTCTAAGCAATGTGTCTGAATGAAAGATTACAATTACTACTGCATCAGACTTGGATCAGCATTGCACTTTTAAAATATGTATAATCATCAGATGTTGTCAAGAAACATTTAAGTGTCGATAGATGTTTAGAAATCACTGTAAAAAAAGTTAGTAGAAAAGCTCAATAGTTTTTGAAGTTAAACTTAATTTTCAAACACAATGCACATGGCTAGCTATGCAGCTTGCTCCAGTTCAGATAATATTGTATTAAAAACCACCAGTGGCTGTATAAAAAGGATACGTGAGAAATACAAAACTAAATGACAAAACTACTGCGATAGTCAAGCCAAGTGATGTCCAAGTGCTAAGACAAACCATACGTGAGCACCTTCATGCTAAACTTCACATTCCCATCTGCATGTCAGCAAAATTGTAGAAATTGTCTACATCTTGAGATGCTGATGCTTTGCTTTCCGATACAAAAACCTGTTTTGTTAAACAAGAACATAGTTATGCATCAGTAAAAGCAGTTGTGCTCATTTGGAACCAGTAATGCTTATTTTTAGTTTTGCATTTCATGAGAGACACAACTCTGTTGGTTCCCACTGTGTGACAGAACAAATCCTAGTATTCTCTCAGCCCTGATGCATCCACCATTTGTTATTGTCACCCTTTCCTAGCACACATGCTGGCTGCATTAACCCTTGCCTTCAGGATCAGGAGCTTGGGGTTTCATTATTCAGGGGTCACAGCTTCAGTTAGTGTCTATATAGATGTATTTTGATTGGTAAAGTCAACTCTCTCCAGGAGAGCGGGGGAAAAATAAATACACAAAATCCTTAGACTACTACTTTCCTTTAACAGAAAGGGAGAGCTTGTAAGAAAGACTTCCTTGTGCTATATTACCCTCAAAAAATCTTCATTGCTTCTCTAGCAGATGACTATTTTTTAAGAAGTAACTTCAATTACTTTTTCATTTTTCAAAATTGATCATTGTATGTGAAAGTCCAAGCTCCAGCTACAAAATGACTGTTTCCCAGAAACTGGGCAGCCTAATTCCAAGTAAATCTTTTGAAAGGAACTGAAAGACAGCAAGGAGCTGCATGGATGCTAGAAGCCTTAAAGATATTCAAGTCTTCTTTGAACAACTGCCTGAAAGCAAAGGGTTTGTCACGCTCCTGTTATCAGCAGTGCTCTAAATGTTTCCATAAACTTTCTCAAAACCATTACCATTTAGAGAAATGGAACAGCAAGGAAAGAGGAGGTGTGGTGTAAGGAAGCTAAAGTGAAAGAAGCTGACAGAAGAAAAAAGAACACTGTCTTTGAAGGATGGCATTCTGTGGTATCCTACACAGCAAAAGTAAACATGGAAAAAAGTTGAAATCCCATCATATTATCTTCGTCATGGTTTAATAGACAGGCCACCTTAAAGTTAAGTGACTAAATCCAAGACTTAAGTGGAACTTTTTTGTACTACTATTATAGAACTTGATTTTGTATCATGTGAAATAACAGTTTTAAGTGGAAATCTTGTATTTTTTAGTGGATATGGGGATTCAGAACTCTCTTTCCTAGGACAATTTTCTTCTCAGCAAAAAGTAAACTCATGTTTTGAGTACAAAAAACCAAAAAAACAACAAAAGGATATTCCAATTTTACTACCCATGAACCAAAAAAGATTGTGTAGTATGTCAACACTATATCTTGACCTTGAAATAGCTTCTATTTTCTATGAATAAAGCAATACACCAGCTTACCTTGGTGCCATTAAAAACTTCATTTACAGTGCTTCGACATTGTTCCACAGCACCATCTCCATTGAATTCCAAAGCAACCACTGGACCTAGAAAATAGGTTCATCTAAAATCAATAATAATTTTAAGCTTGGCATAGAAACAGAAGATTTCTCAACCCATAGGGAATTGTGAAGCTTGCAAGAGGCTTTTGCTTGAGCAGCCCCATATCAGCAGATAAGGAATTAAAAAGACTTAAACATGTTACAAAATTCCATGCTCTTTTTTTTTTTTTTTCCCAGCAATTTGGGCAGGATTCCAGTTTTTCTTCTTGAAAGGCAGCAATAGCATAAAAATGCTAAGGAGTGCAAGGCATCATGTCATGGAAGTGAGTCAGACTATGCTGCTCAAATAGTGAGCCATTTCACAGACATCTGGAGTGGGACTGAGTCATTCAAGCATTTTTGCTTCAGTCTCAAGATAGTGAATTGCCTGATTTTTAGACGTGTTCTCACCCACTGTTTGCAGATCTGCTTTCTCTGGTTTCATTCTGAACATGGTATTTCTTCCCACATGACTGCAATACAGCCCATAAGCTGGACTACCATCTTACAAGGGCAATGACTTTTGTCCTGTTCCTGCAATGAGCATCACAGACCTCTCATATCACCATGAAAAAACCTGCATGTTGCTACCAAGTTTGGGAATATGCAGTGAGCTTTAGCACGTAACAGATAACAAGATATCAATCACTTTTGATATCAAGCACTTTTGAAGGAAGAGACTGCAGTCATATCAATAGAAAGGCTTTTGAAGTACTCAGACAGTACACCAGTTGTAAGCAAGAGTTTTAAACACTTATCTGCTTTATGTACACCTACACTGATTTGCTTAAATAATTTATACAGAAACATTGAACAGCTCAGTGGTTGAGCAGCACTTGTGACAAGTCAGAAACAGTCTAACAGCATGAGCCTTTTTGACCACTCCAGGCAGATCTGCATGTGCCACTGCTCCTGAACTATGCAGTTGGACCACTAGAGGGGGAGCAGAAACACAAAATACATGTGAAATAACTAATTTCTGATGCCTTCAGGAGTTTTGGCTAGTTTAGGGCCTCACTGAGGCTTCCAAAACTCATCTCAACAGGTTTTACAGTATGCCCGTGAAGTAAAAATTTGTCCTTCATTCCTCTTTCTTCTCCAGAACTCGCTAGTGACAGATTTCTATATCAAGAGGAGAAAGAAAACACAAACTCACCTTTTTCCAACAGTGGAATGAATTCTAATGCACTCTGCTGGAAAACTCTGTGAGCATCCTCTGCCTTCATTAAAACCTCTTTAGTCTGTACCAGCTGAAAACCTTTGCTAGTCATCTGTTAACAGAGGAAGAATTCATGTCAAAAATGCTTCTAAGGCAGAGTTCAACTTGAGTATCCAGATTACACCGTAATAGACTTGTTTTTCCCATACACATTAGGTCTCAGAGCAAAGGGACCTTTTTTGCTCTTTTCAGAGATCATTTGCTTTTTCTACACTTCTGTTTGTTTTCATTCCATTCATCCAGATTTTCCCCTCTGCCCTAGTGCACCTAGAGGAATAAACGTGAATGTTTTTGTTTTATATGTTAGGGCCCAGGGTTATGTGTTTTTCCCCACAATTCCTCACAAGCAGAAACTGATGGGATTTAAAGGCATTCAGCATCTGGAAACAAGCAGTCAGTTCTCTTTAGTCTGCAATAGTTCAGTCAAGCATTAGCTCAAACTCTCATCTACCTACTGCTAAGTTTTCAGTTTTGGAACAAGAGTTTGAAAACACATATACATACAAACATTTGAAAACACATATACACATCCTACCCCCTCATTTTTACTCCAAATCGAATATGAAACTAAAAGCTCGTGGGAAAGGAGCAAATACATTTTTACTTCCAAAACATCCATTAATCTACAGAGCAGTTAAATTTCCACAGAAACTCACTAACTAGTCCTTTAGTATCTTCTTAACTCTAACTTCTAAATAACTACTAACAGAGGAGAACACATCTATTACCCTCCTCCTGTAGCTATTCCTTCATCAGAAAAGAAACCACCTGTATCATTATCTCCCTTCACTCAAGTAACTCAGTAGCTCAGACCCACAAAAGTCCAGCTGGGCAGTGGGGAGGCAAGGAGACACCCTACAGCTTTCTTCCCTTGCAGTTAAAAACCCAAGGCAAAGAGCTCCACCAGATGTTTAGTTGATCATACAACACTGTGACCAGCAGCTTTTGCAGATACCACTCTCAGATACTGTAGCCCATGGTTACTGGCTCTGCTCTGTGACATCCTTGGCACTTGAGGATGGTGAAAGCAGCCAGCCACTCCCAGGTTTTAGCCCCAAGAAGATACAAACTCAGCCAAGCTTGGAAGCTGCTGTCTCACAGGAAAAAAAAATAAAAAAAGAAAGACCAATTAAAAAAAGCTATTTAAGTCATTGAAGACAGCTGACCAGCCATGACAAACACTCACTGCCCCTTTCAGAAAAAAAGTTCCAGCACTGGATGACACGGGGGATACTTTTTAACACTTTTTTTTTTTTTTTTTAAGACTCTCTATTAGTACTGGAAAAACTTTCAGGACAGACTTTTGTTAGCTGAGACTTTCAGGACAATAAGCTAACAAGTTAATCAGTTACATCCCTCTCACAAGCACTGTCAATCACTTACTCTATATTTGACCAAGTTCATCAAATCAATTACACATTTTCTTCAGAGCATCGCTTTGCTGTGCCATGATGGAAAAGTACACCAAAACTGTTAGAGAATAGATGTGCCACTCACAGGATGCCAACTGTAAAGCAACTGACTGATCAAATGAGATTCAGTCTTCTACCTTGCTTTGAAATTTTAAACAATGCAGTTGATCAGTACGGTCAGTAGACAAACAGAGCCTCTATAGTCCCCCTTCAGGGAGAATCAGAGGCTGTCCACAGGAATGTTGAATTAGGAATTGAAAAGCCTGAATGAAGACAAAGGTTGCTTACCTCATCAATTAACTTCCTGGCATTTGCAGTTGTGTAGTCACCAGCAAAAAACACGGCCAAACACGATTCATCGCTGTTTTTCTGTCTCCGCCCTCGAGTTATGGGTATTATGCTCTTTGTAGCATCAGTAGAAACCCTGACAGCTTTCAGCTCCTCAGAGCTGGGCAGGGGAACATAATCTTGGACTGCAGCAGTTTCAGGCAAAAGGCCCCAGTTATTTTCTCCAGACACAGGGGTAAAGTCATGGATGTTGCTCCACGTGTTATTGAAGATACTCAGACCAGCATCTTTGAATTGTAAAGCAAGCTCGGGATAATAGTACTGAAAACATCCAAATTTCATACCTGTGGAGGACTCGATAATGGGCTGGGTGGCACAGCACAAGAACACCTCCAGCTTTTTGCAGTCCCGCGTGCGGAACTGTTGGCAGGCAACCACACACTTACAATCTTTGCAGTCACGGAAAAACACGCTGCCTTTTATTGGTCCTAAAAAGATTTGGCAATTCACACAGTCATCAATCGTGATTGTAGCAGAATGGTCAAATATGTAGATTTGACAGTTCTCGCAGTCCTGGATGACAAATTGTTGCCCTGCTACTTTTCCAGGCAGTCGACCCACAGTTTCATTCTTAAGTCCGGAAAAAGTGTAGTCTTTGGGGTCAATCTGAAGGAGGAATAAAATTTTAAAAAAAAGGTTAAAGTCTTCAAATGCAGAGAATATTAAAATGCTAAATGCCCATTGACTTGCTCTGATTGAAGTACCACCGAATAGTACAGGATATACAGCCACAAGGGTCTTCAATGAGTGATGAAAGATCAGAAGCAACTCTTTCAGCTAAACTACTGGAATACACAGTATTGAGATACAATTAAGAACTGAAACTACCCTCTGAGAATCTCCAGGGGAATTTAAAAAAGTTACACAATTTGTCCTTTAATGCAGAAAGGGTCAAGGGGAGCTAGTTTTAACTGTAGACTCTGAACTGTTTCAACAAGGATGATGGTTCTGGGTAGGGTAGTAACTGTAATAAATAAATTGTCCAACATGCTTACAGATTCATAAAGCTGGAGATACGAAGTATTTTATTTTTTGAGTCATTTTCCTGGTCATATTTTACCTCAACACATTACAAGGAAATCTTGTTGCTGTCAAACAGTATCTTCTCTATTATGTTTGCAAACCACAGAGAGCTCATTAATGTGTGCCACAGCATTATCTCGAGCTAACAATGACAAGACTTTTGTGCTAACAAAACATACATAAAACATTGTTTTAGCTATGTCCAGGAAGCAAAAACTGGCAGTGGTGGTACAGGGGGCATGTTTACAGATCTCCTCCACACTCCAGCATCCTTCTGGCTGGGGCAGAACACTTGAGGGAGGCTGTGGCTTTGCCTGGGACTCTCCTTTGGGGAGCAGCAACTCACAAGCCACACAGCACCTAGGATGGATGCAATACAAGTGGAAAGCATGAATAATACAGCCCATGCTGTCCTAAAATCAAAGGAAGCTGAGCTGGCTTATTTCTTGATACAAGTCTCAAGCCAATTTCCTGGAGCAAATTCTACTCTGCCCTCTTGTGAAAGCTCATTAAAATAGCACTTAGAAGTGTATAAGTGAATGACTAACACAAGATCTCTTCACCAACCTGCTTTCTGATTATCAGCCTTGAGGCTCCTAAAATTTGCTGTACCATAATCAGTTATCACACATTACCACAGTTTCGGTGTAGTCCAATCGCTAAAAATACTTCTTCCTAGCGTGTCAAACACTGAAACAATTTTTAAAGACTAGCAAAAGGCATAAACCAGAACAGGCTAGCACCAGACATTCATTAAGCCAGCCTTGGTAGCTTTTGACTGGAACAGTCAAAGGAAGCTAAAAATCTCTACCAGCTGATAAAATGTATTTTGCTCTATGCAACCTTCAGAGAGGAAAGGAGTTTTGCAGCTGATGAATCTTCCAAATAAAATGCAGGTTGAGACAATGAAGATGGCTTCCTAGAATTCTCTCCTCAATCATATTTAATACCACTAGTATACACCTAGGAAAGCTAGCTGGAAGTGCTACAAATAAAATTGGGAGACTCAAAAGATAAGGGACATCTCATGGAGACTCAGCCACACAGCATGCTTTGGATTCAAACTCTCAAAGGTCTTTAGTCTCAAGTAATGTTACATATTTGAATATACAAGTTACTTACCTTCATTTTCCCTCTTACTTGAGAACACAAATATTAAAATTGCTTTTGGACATATTCTTCCCAGGCATCCCCTAGAAAATGTATATATGTTTGTGTATATCTTTATGTTGTTTTGATTTTTGGTTCTTTTTTATGACCATAGGAAATGGACTTACTGTTTTTAAAAGAGGCACAGAAGAACACTTACTTCTTTTAGGAATGAGAAGTTCAGTGTTTCCAGAACTTACAGCTTTTTTGAAACTTGGAACCTAAGCACATCTTTCAGAATTGCTCTGCTCTACAAAGCCTGTGAAGCAGCACTAGCTCGTCCTACCCAGTGGCCTTTGCAAGGACGTGTGAAACTTGACAATTTTATTTAGGCCTATGTGAAAAAACACTGGTTAGTCAGAAAACTCACAGCTTATAGACAATTTCAAATTAGAGTTTCGAGTAAGAACGGTAGTCAAGTTACAGATAAAAGTTCAGCTTATTATCAGATTCAGGAGCTCCTCTTTATTTGCCCATTTTCCAGAACTAAGAGTTCCACCCTGACACAGCTTTTACTTTTCAGTTTGTTCACCATGCCAAGGAATTTGCACATTTCCTTTGATCTTGTTTTGCAGTTATCCTTTTAAAGACTAAGAGTATTATTGATTAACACTGCAGTGCAGACTGGAGGGACTGCATGGAATAGATTTGATACTCTCTCCCCCCACTGGGGTTATTGCCCCTGAGAGGACCTGGATATAAGACTATAGCAGATATAAATATTCACTTCTCCTGGATAAAAGAAACATGCCAGAGAAACAGGCCTGAAGGGCAACCATTAACCTGACATTGCCAAGTTGACCACTAAACCATGTCCCCAGCTGCCACATCTACACATCTTTTAAATACCTCCAGGGATGATGACTCAAACACTTCCCTGGGACGCCTGTTCCAACTCTTCCCATGAAGAAATTTTTCCTAATGTCTAATCTAAGCCTCTACTGCAGCAACTTGGGGCCTTTTCATCTTATCCTATCACTCAGAACTTGGGAGAAGAAACCAACCCTGACCTCCTACAGCCTGCTTTCAGGTGGTTTTAGAGAGCAACAAGGTCTTCCTTGAGCCTCCTTTTCTTCCAACAGCCACAGCTCCCTCAGGTGCTTCTCATCAGACTTGTGCTCCAGACCCTTCACCAGCTCCATTGTCCCTCTCTGGACATGCTCCAGCACCTCAGTGTCTTTCTTGAAGTGAGGAATCCAGAAATGAACACAGGATTTGAGGTACAACCTCAACAGTGCCCAGTACAGTTTATGGCCCTAGTCCTGCTGGCCACACTCCTTTTGATACAAGCCAGGAAGCCATCAGCCTTCTTGGTGCACATTCACCATCTCTGAAGTCTTCAAGTATCATGAACAGGTTAATATTAAATCACTGCAGCCACTTTCTTTCCCCTGACACTGAACACCAACTGCTCCTTAAGCTCTGTCTTGGCAACATAGCAAAAAAAAAAAAAAAAAAAAAAAAAAAGAAAGTAAAATCTTCAGTCTCATACAACCATAACCAGGCTATATACATTTCTCTGCCCGTTCATTTGGTGCTCCACTGGCTATAAAATCTTAAGCACATATCAGACTATTTGATAACTCATCTACTTGTCCTTTATATTTGGATAAAGTCTCAAAAAACTTTGCCCAAATCCACCCATCTCACCCAGACAGATGCTTTACTCTCCAGCCCTTAACAGGTTTTTTAAACATCTTTTTTCCCCAGGCTGATATAAATTCAAAATTACTATACAACTATACATAGCAGCAACTTTTAATATTTTCAGTTGAATTTAAAGAGTTCTTAGAGTAGGTAAGAGTTGCACATTAATAGATATTGGCACAGCTCAGGAGTTGAAGCCTTCTAAATGAAGTGGCTATGCACAGGTTCAGGACTTACTCCATAGAATGACCTAAAATAACCAGATGTGATGATGAAAAAGCCAGCCCTTTGTACAGGGCTAATATTTTTCCTCCTCAAAACAGGTACAGAAGCCTAATCTTTGTTTCTTAGCAATTACAATGGTAAGAAATCTGTTACAAAGGGCTAAAGGATAAATTGTAAGGAGCAAGGATTTTAAAGAACAAACAAAAGGAGAGATATGAAGGCAAATGAGTTTGTCACGGCTCCTTACAGTTCCAGGGCATCCTGTTACAAGTGCAAGGTGCATTAAGCAGCTTTCCTTCCTGCAGACACTTGTCTTGCAAGGTCAGAGGCCATGTGAAAGCTGCACATGACATAATCTCTTCAGCCACCACTATCAAGTTTACTAGCACCAAAAGTGGGCAGCTCCCATTTAGAAGAAGATTTGCAAGTATTAGACCTTTACAGCTGTTAGTGGTAACTGTACCTAGAATCATAAAGGATCCAAACATCCTGAAGTGTTTCTGGTATGAGCTCATGTCTTAGCAAGACTTTTCACAGGATCCTTCAGAGAAGCAGTTCCAGTCAACAGTGATACATCCCTCCAAATATGAGAAGGTGCTGCTGTTCTTAACAGGTTACAGTTCTCCTCTAGTTACCCTTGTCCAGGCTGCTGAGCAAACAGTTGGTAAAGTATTTCTAAACCACTTACACTAAGGTCTTCCCTTTTAAATATAATTCTCAAAAAATCATCCCCTATCTCTCTAAGTCACTACAGATGGCAGTTCAGAAAAGAACTTGCAGCTGATAATATACAGAAGTTGGCTGCTGACCCAGTGACATTAAAAGCTGCACCTATAGGGTAGGCACATCAACTTAAGAAGCTTTAAGCACTATTTTTGTCAGCAGGGGAATTAACATTAGGGAAATAAGAAAACAAAAGTGCATTCCCAGGCCTAGACACTTCTGCATATTCATACTTGCATGGGTTTGGTGCCCTCAAGTAATGAGTTGCAACATCCTCTGGAGATTGCTTGTTGAAGTTACTCACCCGCTGGCAGATTTCAAGATTCTTGCACAAGAAAAGGTGCAAAGTGTAGTGAAAATTCCTGTCTCTAGCAAACAGTTTTTCATTTTGGAGCACCTCCTGGACACCCTGACTTTAGAAGTGGCCAATACAACAGTCTGAATGCTCATTTCATTCTATTCTTGGGAATATTCATGCTTTTCCATAATGCCCATAACAGCATAAAACAGTCAACCACATTCAGCAAACCACTGCTAAACACTGCATACAGAAAAAGTGAAAGAAGAAAGGAAGCTACCACAGACCTGTATTTGACCTCACTGGAAATACTGCTGAATATGAACCTTCTGACTGTTTCTCAGTTGATCTGACCACATTTTGAGAAAAACAGCAATAGTTCTTCTGGTGCACCAGGAAGCATGAGGGAGATACAATGAATTATTTTGTCCTTAAATCCAATGTTTAGAGAAAAAAAAGTTATTTTATTAATATTCAAAAATAAAGTACAAAATGGCTACCTAAACAAGATCTAGACAATTCAAGATACCCAAGCTCAGACCATTCATGGATAATCCTCAAAAGTAAGGTAACTAACAAATGACTATATAGGATTTAGGCAAAAAAGTATAACATCTTGAAGTTTTTTAACTGTTTAAATACAGCTACACAGCACGATAATAATGATAGCTGCATGTTTCCTATCAACTAAATCAGTTAATCTGCAAGTCAGTTGACATAAAACAAAACTTTACTTGTTCCTCCTAAAAGTTAAAAAATCATCTGGGAAGGAAAGTTCCTCTAAGCTCTAAATGCCACTATGATCATAATTAATCTAATCCTACTTCTTTAAACATGAGACAACAGCAAAAAAAGATGATGCAGCTATTTGTGTTTCTTCTCCTGTGAAGATCATGAGTGTATCTGCCATCACAAGACACAAAAGCCCCAGTTCCTGTCAGTACATACCCACATTCAGTTACTGCTGTTAGTCATACAGTGGGAAACAAAAACCCAGGTGGAAAGCTAGCTGAAGGAGGCTGGGAAGGGCTGAGAACCACCAAGTTCCTCTCCTCTCTGACACTTGGTCAGAAAGAGACTCACATGACAGCCTAAAGACATCAAGAGACATAATAAGTACTCAGGATACAATGCAGGAGTAACAGACAATGGAATAAACTGTGCTCTACTTCCACTCATGGACTGAGAATCCCAGAGCAGCAAGAAACTGAATGCTCATCATTCTCCTTTCTGTCTTCAAGATAATCTGATCCTTTGGTTCTTCTACTGCACCATAAGTAATCTTCACCCAGTTCTCTGAACCCAAGGCTCAGAAACCATTACAGAGACTCCAGCAGATTTACAATGTAATCTAAATTTGATTAAATTTTGCATACCTTAAAACTTCTGTCCTTGCTTAATAAAGTCACACAGAAATCTGAAAAGGCTCCTCAAATTCATATACTTTCCTTAATTTCAATTCAACTATCAGCATCTATAATATTTTCTATTTAGAATTTTCTACCACATGGTCAGTTTTTGGGACTATTACACAAGAGTTACATGGTCACTGGGATATCATCATACTTTTTTTGTCTAGGGCTACACTAGCAGACAGTGTCAATACAGTCATCCTTTGCCAATAGAACATCATTAAAATAGGCTCAACTAGCAATGATGTCCTCCAGAAGCAGAAGAAATGGTTTTGCTGGAGGAATCCCTCAGGTTCAGTCACCCCTCTACACATCCCTAATGACAAAAATATGCACACAAGTGAAGTGTGCCTACATTTTTCTGCCATGTCAGGATGGCATTAGTTAACAGGAAGACAGCTGGAGTGTCTGAGCAGCGAGACATACTCACCTGTCAGAACATACAGAGCACAGTTTACAAAAACTACGGACAATTGCCAAACCTGCTTGTGAAATGGAACTATATAACCACAGCTGCGCCACTGAGTAGGAGAGCCTAAAATTAGAAACATATCCCCAACCCAAATGGTGGAAATAAACATCAAAAGACAATCTAACACATCTGCTGACAGAGTTGAGGTTTTCAGGGTTTAGAATACAATTCAATGCACTGGATGGATAAGAAACAGTCTTGATGCCACAAGTTTTCCAACTGACTTCAATTTAATTTTGTGTACAAACACAAACTTGTGAAATAAATAAGCATATGTGAAACATCACAAATGAGAAAGCAACAGACAACAGGACAAGGTATCACAGACAACATTTAAAGCTACTACATTAATACAAACTGGGATCAACAAGTTTAGCGCAGCAAGTGCTCAGTACTCCACCTAAGATAAAGTGACTCCAGGTGCTTTCCTAGATTAATGTATTAATCTTATACTCAAAAATGAAAAATAAGGCTGCAAAGAGCAAGAGAAATGAACTCAGACATTAAATAGCCATTCTTAGGCTGTACAGTACAAAATTAAGCAGCTAATTTGATGGTTTACACAGTTCACTAACACAGCCCAAACTCACTGATTTTACTGGTTTGTGAGAGTCTTTTATAGAAAAAGAGGAAGTTTTGCATGCAATACATGACCATGGTTTTTTTACTCCACACAGAGAGATTGTTGGTGATGTAACAGTTTCATATGTTAGCTTGAGCCTGCTTCCAGCAAGTCAACAACAATCATCTCCTTAGCAACAAGGGCAGCTATTCTCTGAATCAAGTCTTTCTATATCCTGACTTTCCTTCTTTTAGTTTTCAAAGTTAGCTGTATTTAAGTAAATGGGGTAAAAATTCTCATACCTGTTGAGCTTTAGCTGGTGAATTTGCTCTAAAATTTAAAAAATATTAGTCCAAAGGCTGATTTAGTAATTTCCTTTGAGGTCAAATTTTGTTTGGCACTAAAATATGGCTTCACTACAGCCCCTCCCGCTGTGAGAATAGTCGCCATACAAACGACAGGCTGTTATCCTCTCCTTCTCTGTCTGCTCCCTAAATATCTGCTACCCAGTCAAAGCAATAAGCCCAACACAGATTGCTCATCTTTATCCTCAAGGAACCAATTCCTCCAGGCCACGCGCACACTCTCTAGCTCATCTCCGTCTAAGCTTGTCTTAATCTACTTGGAAGACCTAAGGGACACCCTAAAGCACCTGGCCAAGTTTAAAAAACAAGCAAGCTAAACATTCAAATAAGTTCACACATTTTCTTTTCCATACTTGTAAAATATGGCCTAAAGGTTTGAGGATTTTATTTATTGAAATCGTATTAATTACGTTTTCCGCCTGCCCAGTTTCTGCTTCCCCCACCCGAAGGCAGCTGGAGCAGAGAGGAAGAGAGGCCTAGTAGGGCTACAATGTCATTACATATTTAGGAAGTGAAACTTGAAATGAGGCCAGGAAGAAATACATTTTATCCAGCATTTAAATGCTTTCCCGCTTGAGTCTTCATGACTGCTTCTGAGAGCTCTGGAAACAGCACGGGAAAGGATTTGACTTCATCTCTCTTTTGCGGGGCTAATGAGCTAGTTCTACTTCCTCAGGAAAAAAAAAAAAAAAACCAAACAAAAAAAACCAAAACCAAGCAACCCCAAAACCTTAAAAAACCCCAACCAACCAACCAAACCAACAGCGCAAACACCCAAGCAGGAAAAATTAATATAAAGAGTCAGGATACACAGCACGAGTTTTATGCCTCTGCTCCAATGCCAGGTGCGGGGACTCGCCCGGGCACAAGCAGCTCCCCAGCTATTAATCTATTAATCCCGGTTTCCTGGAGTGAAGCACGCACCCAGGGGACCCCGCGCTGTATCAGAAATCCCGACGGCACCAGACACCCGTGGGAACTGTCACAGCAAAGCCGCCTGCCCACAGGGCGCTGTCCCACCGGGAGGCAGCACCAGCCCCCTCCGGAGCAGCCCCGCACCGGGATCGATGCTCGCCCCGCCGACAGCCGCGGCATCCAGCCCGCCGCCCTGTCCGCTTGCACAATTTGAGACTATCTGGTAAAATCCTTAGGCTAAACACTTTTTAATTGTTCAAATAAACGCACTGAACTGCGCGGACCGAGCCGTAACAGCGGGAAGGCGTGCTCCCTGCCGGAGCAACACCCCAGACGGCAGGAGAGAGCGGGACGCTGCCCACTGAGAGAGCCGACAGTCCCAGCCCGAGTCCGAGTCCGAGTCCGAGTCCGAGTCCGAGTCCGAGTCCGAGTCCCAGCCCTAGCCCTAGCCCCAGCCCCAGCCCCATCCCGCAGCCGGCGGCAGCCGCCGGGGCGGTACCTTGGCTCGCAGGTCCCAGCTGTACTGCGGCGCCTTCTGCTCGCCGGTGCCCGCGTCCTGCCCGGCTCCCGCTTGCTGCTGCAGCGGCAGCTGGCCGCCCTGGGCCGGCTTCCTGCGGCGGGAGAAGAAACACCCCATGGCGCTGCTGCCGCCGCCCGGCGGGGAGAGGCTGGCGGCGGGGAAGGGCTCGCCAGCGCCGCGCCGCCCCGCCCCGCCGGCTTCCGGTTTGCTCCCGTCTCCCGTAGCGACCGCGACATTTCCCCCAGCCTTTCCCTTCCCCTTCCCCGCCCCGTCCTGCTCCAGCCATCGCCTCCGGCCGGCGGACGCGCCTGAACGGGGCGGTGCCTGACAGCGGGCGAGGCGCCGCCAGAGGCAGCGCACCCGCGGGGCTGGGGGCCGGGGGCGAGCGGGACAGTGCGGGACAGTGCGGGACAGTGCGGTTGGCCGATGATCGCCATCGCTCCCCCGCCCCGGGGAGGGTTCCCTCCCGGGTTCCCTCCCGCCCGTCCCGCGGGAGCGGCTCGCAAGAGGCGGCGGCTGCCCGCGACCCCAGAGCTCCACCGGGGTGAAACCTGTGTCCCGCCCGGAGCCGTGTGCGGGCTCAGCTGTGCAAGTCGGAGGCAAGCCTCCCGGTACGGGGTGTAAATACAAACCGACTAATCCTGCAGGCGTCATATTCCTATGGAAACACCGGCGCGGTCCCCTCGGGACGCGTGCCGCCGCCGTGCTCGCCGCCCTGGAAGGGCTGCCCCGGAAGACCCGGCTTCTTGCGACTGTTTCAGAGCAGCAGAAGCGGAAAGCGGCGGCATATGAACCCCCAGCGTTCTGCCGCTTTGTGCCTCCCTTCGCAAATAGTCGGGCTTCCTATGTTGGGTTGTTGCTGCGAGTTTGTTGTTCGGCTTGGTTTTCTTTGGCTGTTTTTTTCCCCCAGAGTAAAAACTCACACTTTTTTATCAGACTGTCTGACCAGTCAAAAACATTTTTCCCGAGATTTTACAGATTTTTTTTTTTTTCTGTGGTTGTGCTGAAATACTTCAACGTTGTCTCTGATGCTTTGTTCAGTTCCTTCAGAAAGTATCCACCTGCTCTGTTGTGGGGTCCCTCATGGGCCACTCTGCGGATATTTGCACCCAGTGTGGTCCTTTACATGGGCTACAGGGAAATCCTTGCTCCAGCACCTCCATCCCTCCTTTCTTTTTTGACCTTTTTGTTCACAGTGGAATTCCCTGCTTTTTTCTCCTCACTCCTCTCTCTCTCTCTCTCACTGGTACATAGTGGTTTTGCCCTTCCTTAAATATGTTTTCCCAGGGGTGCCACTGGTGTTACTGGAGGGGTTCAGCCATTCCCCATGGTGGGTCTGTCGGAGCTGTCTGGAAGTGGCTGTGTCCAACATGGGACAGCCCTGTTTCCTCACAGAGACCACCCGTGCTGCCAGCACCTGGCCACCTACACCCGGTCCGTATCCACCAACAAAACTTCTGAGACATTTTCTGTTAAACAAAGGATGACGTTCCTGCTGTAGGAACAGCAGAGACGAGAAGCCAGGAGATGTGGCAGAGCAGTGCTCTGCCAGCTGAGCAGGCTGAAAGGCTTGTCCAGGGACAGCAGAAAGGAGGAAGTGAAACCAATTGCTCATAAATGGTTGCTAAGGAGGAGGGGTGACTGCCACTCTTTTTGGCGTCATCTATACTGCAAAACCGTATGCTTGGGCAGTCGTGAAGCCTGCTGTGAGCTTTTGAAGCTACAGTTACGGTCAATAGCTACCTTCAACACCACCAAGCACAGTTTTACATCTCAGCTGAAAAGTGGATTTGCTCTATGCCATTTTCCTGGGTTTCTTGGGCACTGGTTTGCTGATCTTCATCTAATCCTCTGTGCACCAGCTCTTTCCTCCTAAATTTTGTCTCAAACCAGGACACCCAGTGTGTCCAGCTAGGACAGTTAGAGACTGTTTGTGAATGCAGGAGTCTGATACACCCTCACCTCTTCTAGCTCACTCTCTGGAAGTCTAACAGGCCTCCCAGACCTCTGTATTTCATACAAATTAGCAAAGTTCTGCAGCCTTTAGGCAACCAGGCTCCTCCTTCTGTGCATCCATTAAAAAAATAAATAGAAGGAATAAAAAGCAACATTTGATACCTTTTTGTTAAAACCTGAAATACAATTTAATTAAGCTAAAACTAACAAAACCTAAAACTATGTTACAAGAACATTGTTATCTCACATCAATTATCAGATTACTTATTGTAACAGAAAACTTTTTAGTCTGTGTGTGTAAAGATAATTCTTTCCCTGCTGAGGTGCACTGAGCTCTCTAATGGAAATATCTCACCACTGCTGTAGTAATGCTTCTAAAAGGTATTCAAATGCAAGAAAAATAAAGTTACTTTTACATTACTAATGAGAAGACGCAAGGCAAATGCAAGTTTGGGAGTTGAGATTTTCCCATGTTGCCATGACCAATATACTTGTCCTGTGAAATTATCAGTGCCATAAAAATACACAATTTTTTTTTATGACTGCAGCCGATCAGGAGAGGCTGTAGGTTTTATTTCTCTAGCATAACACAATCTCTCAAGCTCTGGGGTGTTTCCTGACACCAAAGCTCCAGAGTACTTATTCCTGAGCAAATTAATGACTTGTGATTTATAAGGACATAATTTCTTAAGAAATCACAAATGCATAGCTCAGATCTTCATTCTCTATTCATCTGCCAGCCAGACCCAGCCCTCTTGGCTTCTGAGATTTGATACAACCATAGCCTGAAGTGTAGTAATACAAGATTGCAATAGTATCATAGTCACTACCAACCATGACTACACTCTCCTTAATTTCAACAAACTGCTGTAATTAGTGATTTCCCTCATGGGGATGTTGTGAAATACAGCTAATTACAGTCTAATACAGAGTTTTATGATCTCCAGAAGTGGCATCTAGGTAACTGAAAAGTAAAACATTTTCTTTGTAAAGGTTATATTCTAAGGTATTTGGTGGAAGAGACTTGCTGTATTGGTAACTTCTGGGTACGTGCAGCTCACAAGGAGCCTTTTGGATCCCTGCTGTCCTTCCCAGGGGGGCAGTGATGCCTTTCTCAGGCAGATGGGCAAAGCACCTGCATGGGCTGTGTCTCTGTATGGACTGGCTCTTATCCCCACACTGCTTGGAAGTGCTTGCATGCCCACAGATAAGATTCTAACTCCGTTTCCTCCTTTTGTTTGACTTCTGCATTGCCCCAAAAGCACAGAGAGGGAGTTCTCAGTAAACATCAGGACCTGGAAACTTGCCCAGGTCCTGAGCAGGTGTCTTAAGGAAGCAAGATCTCACTGTGTGCATATCTGCACTTCCCCTATCATGGGTTAGAATCTGTTTGTCTTGGTGGTGTTGGAAGCCTGACAAAATGCACAAAGCCGACTCTCACAGCCTTCTTCTTCATGAGATTCATTGTATTCTCTGTGTGTCTCTTGAAGCTCTTGTAATCTTATCTTTATGACGAAATTGAATTGTGTTTTGTTTAAAGCAGGTTTTTAATCCTGTGGGTTATAGAGAAGACCTTGAAAGTATAATTTCTAAGACATGAAAATAAAGAAAACAAAAGAGCTTAAATACTATTACTTTCTAAAAGCTCCTTTCATGTTTTCTATCAGGAAAGATGATAAATCCTGTGTTTGGGATCCTAGCAACTTATCTAGAATTGATATAAAGCTTTGGAAAGAATTCCTAATGAAGATTAGATTAACCTGTGCTCATACAGAATTGTGAATTACAGATGAATCCTTCCACAGTATTCAATTCATTACATAGTATTGAACAGAAAGGAAGGGAAGGATACTTTACTGCTGGGTTCACTCTCTGAGGCTATGTTTTCATACACATTTAAGACAGAATTGTCACAGAAAGCATCCCTTGCCTCCAGCAGCTTGTTTAAATCCCCAACCACCTATGCAGTGGGATAGCACAAATATTTGCACAGACTTGGTAAATTGTGTTGGGAACAGATGAATGTGTAAAACAACCATTTCAATCAGACATCTGTGCATTTCAGTCTCATATACTTTTTCCTTTTTTTTTTCCCCTATCTTTTCTTTTCCCTTTTTCAGAAGCAGATGATGAATATACAGACTAGGATTTTTCACACAGAGTTATTACATACTATGAGATCATATTAGCCTTTTTTTTTTTGGTCCCTTTAGCAGTTTCTCTACTGCTGGAGATTCTTGCCAGACTGACCACCAAGAGAAGCTACTCTGCAACTTGAGAACAAGTAGGGTAGAACAAATAAAATGGGTAATTTTGTGACAAGATGTACTAGAATCTTTTTTGCATTGCTAATGGTGATTTTTGGACTAGTGTCTTCCCCATTTTCATGCAATATATGGCTTTTCAGCATCTCCTTGCTTACAGAAATAAAGCCCTGGTCACCAGTAACTGTGCTGAATCACACTACTGCTGGTCTACAAGGAAATACACTCTTTTTTTGTACTTTTTTGCATAGCTGTCCCTAGCATAGAATCTATGATACGCAGCTTTAATGCTGGGGTTCTTTAAGTGGGAACAATGGATAGGTGTGCCTGTGCCCCAGGTTACTGTGAACTTACCTGATAGGACAAGGAAAAGCATAAACAGCCAAACTGAATAGTTAATGTTTGCTAAGCTGCTTGTTCAAAAATTACCTTCCACATGCTTCCAACAAAAATCACCTTCCCTGTAAGAAATTGCAGCTTATCTACAGATCTTCTCCTGTTGCTGGTGTTCAGAACTAAAGTGAGCAGTGTTCTATGCAGTACATGAGATGCAGCCAGACAGCACAGTGTTTTAAATCATTATTAAAAGGCACCACATAGAAATACAAGTCATTTTAGAAGTGTTTTTTAATGAAGATCCACAAAATCAATCATTTTTAAAAGACATAAATTAAATATTGTTGTCTGAAGGAATGAAAGACTGTATGCTAATATTAGCATAAAGGACAGCATAATGCACAATAGAAACCCCACACTAATTCTGAATTTTGCTTCAAGCCATCTCTGAGACAGAAATTCTGCAGTTGGAAAGGTCACAATTGGCTTAAGGGCAGCTAATGTAGTGGGTGCAGTTACCCAACAGAGCACAATTAAGTTTTCAGCTATAAAGCATATTCTTATGTAACACTTACAGGTTGATAGAACTCACACAAGAGTCTATATCCAAAACCCAGTTTTGTGATATGAAGAGAGCTGCCATAATGAGGGCATTGCCCAACATTCAGGTTGCCAGAAAGCCTTGTGTTCCCTCTAAGCCTCTAGCTGAAGCAGACAGACCTTCAGTGTAATTTTAAATGAAAATGCAACGTAGTTACATCAAAGTTTATGAATTATATGTCTTTAATTCATGCTTAATCGGGCAACAATTCAGAAAACAAGCTGCAGTGCTGATTCAGCAAGGCATGTGTGCATGTGCTAAAACCTACAGATTTCAGTGGGATTTGAGGGAGTGTGAAGAGTTGGGCTCATAGTTATAATTAAGATGTGTTTTAGCATCATAGCCCAGCAGCTCTTAAATTGTTCCCAAGCTTAGAGTTATCTTTTTTTTTTTTTGTGATAAAAGTGAGAAGCGCTCTAATTACCCATGTATCTGAGTTAAAATTGACAAAATCATCTGTCAAAATGACAAAAAATGACAAAATCATCTGTCATCAAAAGCATCTGTCTCCAGTTACTTTGTCCAGGTCTATGGCATCTCACATTGGGGTGCTCGGTGGAACATTGTTGCAAAGGTAGGGTCATAGAAAGTTTCCCTCTGTCACAGCCCTAATGCAGAAAAGTCCATAAAACACTTGGGTAAAAGTGGCTTGCTCTTATCACTTGGCATTCTGGAGCCTTTTTGACTGTACGTTCTGTTTCTTTGGGGGAGGGTTTTCTTGTTTAGTGTCTGACATAATACCAATCCTCTTTCACTGCTGGTTTCAGCTGCTGCTCTGGAAAAAGGATTGCTGAGACCTGGGGTAGAGGCTGTCCTCCTAATTCTGGTGCAGCAGACCATGTCAAATGGGTAATTGGAAGTGGCAACGTGTTAATTTGCTATTGCACAATTCATCATAATTTGTCTATCTGAAGTTTCATTTTTCATTGTTGCATAGTTTATTGATGCTCTTCCAATCTGAAGCTTTTAACATTGGTTTTGTGGGATGTCTTTATCTATGGCCCCAACCTGCCATGGATATTGTTCTTTTGGGTATGAACAGTGGCTGCCTGATGTTCCCAGTGAGACTGGAAAAAAGTGGGATCCTCAACAAAAATGGAGACAAAACTCACTGATTTGAACCTTGTAATCCTGCCAAAATATACTGAAGGGCTACAGTAAGGCAGTAGTCTGCCTACATTAACTTTAGGGAATTACATAGGAATCTATAAGCCTAAGCAGCTCTCACACAGGTTGAGACTTTATAAAATTTAATCAGCATAGTAATGAGCCAGTGATTCAGATGTAAACTGCACATTTAAATATTCAGTGTTAACTGTGAAAAAATCCTGCTGTTAAAGTAAACAAACACAGGATTCTATTTGTTTTGCCTTTTCTTTCCCTTCTGTCTTTTTGCAGAATGTGCAATTAACATTCTAGATGCTGTTTTTGGAAATAGTGCTATGTCACTGTAAGACTCTGAGGAATAAATTAGTTAAACTGTTGATAATACAAAATAGCAAGGAATACTGCAGAGACAGCAGATGGAAAGAAAATACTGAAACAATTATTATTGGAAAGAGATTAAACTCTAAAGCTTGCTTGGCTATTAGGAAGACTCACACTAGGACTGGTTTTCAAATAATGTATTTTGCACTGAAGGAGCGAAAATGTTCAGTGTAGAAATCAGTAAATAAAATGTTCAGACACAGAGGATCAGGTGTGGAATGAAAGATATTTCTCTTGCAAAATAGACTCATTCACTAGAGAGAAGTATAAATTCTAATATGGTAAGGTAAAATCCCAAAGGAATCCTGTGATCATAAACAGGGTTAAGTACACTACACATGACCTGCATGTAGTTGGGCAAATTGGTCCAGAGTTAAACGTCAAAAGAGGGGAAGCACAGCCAAGTAATGAGAAACTGATGCAGAGCTGGCCACCGAGCAATGTGAAAATGGTGAATACCTTTAATTTAAGGTAAATTGAATAATTTCTCATTTAACTTTTGGCTGTTTTGATGATTCTCAATCCTTCTCTTTTTAGGAGCTCCAGGGCTACTAAAACTGCAATAACCTCTCTAAAAACTTTCATCCAGACAGGCATCAAGACAAAGCCAAATAAAAAAAAAAAGAACCAAAATCCAGTAATGACAGCTGAGTTTGGGACTCACACTTCACTCTGTTTCACACCCATTAAGCAGGACCTATGTACCCAGAAAAACAATGTAATAGTTGTCTCTGGTTTTAATTATATAAGGAAAAATCTGTCTCTCCTGTACTTCTGTTAGTACAGGAACATCTGTACATCTTCAGGCTGAACATCTTCAGGCAAGTGATCAAAAAATGCCTTTTTTTTTTTTTTTTTCAGTTCACAGCTCACTGGAATCTGTTGCTGCCAGACAAACTAAAGTCCTGAGTAGACTTCCTCAGCTGTAGTTTGGTAGGTCTACTAGTTAGATATGGGGCTCTGAGTTTGCCACCCAAAACAATCTTTTTGTAGGCTGTGGAAAAAATGTGGGGGAGGCAATTAATCTCTGATAAGAGAGGGTAGCTAACCAGACCTGTCTCAGCTTCCAATTTTTTTTTTCTTAGTAAAGCAAGCAAAGAGTGATGAACACAGATGTAGACACCAAAGGCAAGGCTGTTTTAGGTTAATAACACTTCTTATGTTCAATTGTTTGTCATTGATTATTTCCAGGAGTTCTCTCTAAGTTAGAGGTGCTATACATAAGTGAAACCACAGTCTGTGCCACAAATGGCTTACATCTGGAAAGCAGCTAAGTCAAATCAGCTCACACACACAATAAAAGGTCAAATCAATTCACACATTAAAGAGGTGCCTGCTATAACAACTCAATTCAAACAATTGGTTAAATTATACTCACTTGTTATTTATAAAGTTGACATATCTATTGAGATAAATATAGTAAGCAAAAAACCCTGGATGATACCCTGAAACAAATCCATTTACGATCTTATTCAGGCATACAAAAAGATGTTAGAATTTAAATGAGTTATGGTAAACACAGTATTAATTTTCTGCATTAAATTGGCTTGAGGTGAATTTTTTGCATTGCCTATTTAAAATAATTTCGTTTTTAGATATTTTTTTTTTAAGTCCCTCTCTCTATTTTCACACCAGAGGACTAAAGAGTAAATAACAGAAAGCAACAGGAATATAATTAGAAAACATCAAAATATCCTTGTGCCATGAATGTAAAAGAAGTGCACTAGAGAAAACCCCAAACACCAGAATGGGAGTGAAACCAAATGTAAGAGAAAATGAAACAAAACATGCCTTCCATAATGAACACTTTATCAAAATGTGAGTGCATCTCTCTCAGTTGTAGCAGAGCACTGAAATAATTTTGTTGGATGGGCTGTTGGGGACTGACTTATTGCACACTGTGCATGCCTCAGGGAATATGACGTTTGAGAAGAGAAACCATGGAACAGGCACCATCGCTTTAAAGAACCTAACTTGACTGTCTCAAGGTGTCCAGCAACCTCCTGTTTGTTGCACCCGGAGGCTGCATCAGCAACTCATGAGAGAAGGCTTCCCCAGCCAGTCCTGGAAGCCTGGCTTCCCAATCACACAGCTGATTAGGTCTTCAGTGTTCAGTGTCTTCTGTTGCCACACTTTTTGCTGTTTCCACCTCATCTTCATATCAATAGCTTATTTCTGGCAGATCTGGTCATGCCTTTCCCTGCTGCCAAAGCTGATATCCCAGGCAGCAGCAGCATATAATTTCTACCTTCCTTTCCAAGCTGTGGGGATTCCAGACCCTCTGAGAGGATGTCAGCAATGACAGCTGCACCTCTTCAATGAAACAGAACCCACAGAAACAGAGAATCAGAACATCATTTTTCTGCTAATGTTAACAGAAATCCTTAGTCCTTTTTGACTTTCTGAGTCACTGCAGAGAAAGCACTGCCAATTTTACCTTTTGGTTCTCAATGTCATTCCTTCTCGCACTGGTGTTTCCATGTTCCTTATTTCTCTACATGAAGATAATAGCAGGTGGGGTGGTTTTGGCCAGGATAGAGTTAACTTTCTTCATAATAACTCATGTGGGGCTGTGTTGTGCATTTGTGCAGGAAACAGTGTTGATAGCACAGGAATATTTTCCTTATTGCTGAGCAGTACCTGCACAGAGTCAAGGCCTTTTCTGCTCCTCATCCCACCAGGGAGGAGGCTGGGTGTACACAAGGAGCTGGGAGGGGTCACAGCTGTGACAGCTGACCCCAGCCGGCCACAGGGATATGCCACACCACATGGTTTCATGCTCGGGATGGAAAGCTGGGAGGAACTAAAAAAAGAGGGGGGGAGACATTCAGAGTGGTGGCATTTGTTCTCCCAAGTCACTGTTATGTGTGATAAAGCTCAACTTCCCTGGAGATGACTGAACACCTGTCTCTCCATGGGAAGCAGTGAATTAACTCCTTGTTTTGTTTGGCAGAGCCTTTGCTTTCCTTATTAAACTGTCTTTGTTTCAATCCAAGAGTTTTTCACATTTACCCTTTTGATTCTCTTCTCCATCCCACTGTGGAAGGAGTGAGTAAGTGGCTGGGTCAGGCTGAGCTGCTGGCTGGGGTCAAACCATGACACCAGGAAAGATTAATGACAATGTGTTATTAGTTGACAGTGAAAACATTGCTGCAAAACATTCGCTCTGCTGAGTGTTTGGAATTTTTGCTGAATTAAAATCTTTTCTCATTCTTACCCTGGCAATGGGCCAAAATTGGGGCTGGCATAAACCTGGCAGTAAGGTTTCTGCAGCAGCACAGAACTATCATATATGCGATACTTCCTCTGTGACCTTGGCTTTCCCCCAGCAGCATGAAACTGCTATGTGTGCCTTTGACAGTGCCTTGGGCTTAATACCACTAGAGGTCATGCGATGTACTTATTATCTAAGCTGCTTTTGGAAAATGCTCTAATACCCACATCTAGTAGATGTATTTGTACTCACAGTATCTGCAGACACTGCTGTGGCCTCTAGATGTCCCAACTTTGAATGCAAGTAGTAACTACACCACAACAGATCACCCCAGCTATTCTACTGCCCAAACCTGGAATTTATTTCGACTAGCACACAACAGGGGAAGCATGAGGAACTGGGAATATGAGAATAATATTAACATGAAAAACCTTCTTTAGAGAGTGAAATACTCTATTTACTAAAATAAGGAATAAACAGGTAAACATCAAATCCTTCCTTGCAACTCTGTAGGTGGCATCTGTTCCTACAATACCAATTGTCTGACCTGACCACTGTGATGCTGATTCCACCAGCACATCTGTCTTGAATGTTTCCTATCTTGAGGTTACAGCCTGCAAATATATGGATTGCATGTCGAAGCAGCTGACAACTACTCTCTGTCTTTTTATTTCAGTCTTTTGTATCTTTCTCCTCTTTGCCTTTGGCCAGCAGCCTAGCAATCAAGCAAACAAAAAACACCCCTATCTGCATCATCCACATGAAAGCTCCATGTCCAGTGTTTTAGGGAAATGTCTCATTCTGTCACAACTTGGCCCAGACCTATAATAATTTTTCCAATAGATGTACATCTATGGTGAGAGGGTTCTGCTGTTTGAGCCAGCATGTTTCCCTTTAGACCTTCCCATTGGTATTAGCCAGAAGCTAAAACTTGCCCAACAGCACTGCTAGACCAGCCCAAATTTGGTTATTCTTGGAAAGGAACAACCAGCTCTCAGTTCTGGCATCGCCTGGTCTTGTTTTGGACTTATGTCTAATCCTTGTCTTTCAGCTAGGCAGCCACTTCTGCTTCCCTGACTCAGGGTTCTCCCAGATTATGTGAACTCAAAATGAGCTGGTGTTGGTCAATCAGGTTTTTAGTTTCCACAGTAATGCAAATTTACAATTTAAGTTTGGTTTTGAAACACCACTCTCAAACTTTTGCCGGTATGGAAAGCTCTGGAGATGAATATTGTTGCTAAAACAGATATTACATTCACAATCTCATAATTGATAATCTAATCTCATTTTATCATCTATTGATAATTTCACCAATGTCTATAAATATGTGAAGGGAAATTGTAAAGAAGGTGGAGCCAGGCTGTGCTCAGTAGCAGGACCAGAGGAAATAGACAAAAATAGAAACACAGAAGGTTCCCTCTGACCATCAGAACAGCTTTTACTCTGAAGGTGACTGACCACTGGCACAGGCTGCCCAGAGAGGTTGTGGAATCTCCATCCTTGGAATTGTTTAAAGGCTGCATGGACATGGTCCTGGCCAACCAGCTCTACGTGTCTTCACTTAACCAGTGGGGCTGGGCAAGATGGCCTACAGGGATCTCTTTCAGCCTTGGCCATCCTATGCTTTCCAGCCAGTTAACTGACATTCTTTCTCTCCCTTAGTTATTTCTAATTTGTGCAGAAAATGGCTTTGATTATATGAATTGAGTGTATTAATACATTACTAATAATTCAGCTCTTTCAGCAGAATTAGAGCCTATGCCAGCCAAGTTACACATCCTTGCCTCTAGTTATACCTCAAGCCTCTAGCCTTCTTTCTAAACTGCAGAGCAGCTGTTGTCCAGCATGATGGGAGTCATTTATCCATGGGTGTTTTAGGATCTCATATTTCTAGGAAAACTTGTTTTCCTTTAGGAGAAATGATAAGTTTCCTGTTTGATCACTTCTTCACAGAACAAGAGCAAAAATAAGCATCTTCAGACATAACATCTCAGTACAGATCTAACCTTTTATGTCCAATGTCTCACCACACCTCTGGGCTGCCTAATTCACATGAAGCCAAGATACTCAGCATAACTTTACTGGCTAAGATTCATTTTCTAGCCTGTGCAATGCCTACAGACATACATATTGACTATAGTCAAGATGTAATGAAGCATAATTTTGACTTTCTGTTCCTCTATCAAGAAGAGAACAGAGAGCTTTGGTGGGGTTTTTTTTGTTTTTGTTTTTTTGGGGGGACTTTTGTTTTTTGTTTGTTTTGTTTTGTTGGGGGTTTTTTGTCATAAGGTTTTGTATAATTGTGTAAATATGCAAGAGAAATATTTTGCAACAAATTTGAATGCCACAACACTGTACCCATACTCACATTTTCCCCAGTCTTTCCTCCTTTACGCTTCTGAATGGCATTCAGGGAAATATTTTGCAAACACTGTTTCTGGTAGTGGTCAACTGACAGCTGTCACTAATAGAGTATCTATGTGCATGTCTGCAGTTTCAAATGATGCTCACATAGCCCCTTCTTTTGTACACAAGGTCAAATCATAGTTCACAAGCCTCAACTGGGGTTCACTTACTCTTTTCCGGGATGTTTTTTCAGGCTTTTCTGGCACAGGTTGAGTTGTGGCACTTGTTGAGATGTGATACTCACTTGTTTTAATATTTATGGGGAGCATGGTGGGAAGTGATGAGTGATGAGAAGAATGATTGCTTAGCTTCTTCTTTGAGTGATTACAACTTTGAAAGTTATAACCCAGATGTGCACCTGCAAAGGGTAATGAACTGCCTTCTTCTGAGGAAAAAGAGACAACTTGCTTTGCCCCTAGTAGAATGACACTTGCTGATATCACATACAGCTAGAAGGGGAAATAAATCTGTCTGGGTACAAGGGAGATGACAGAGCACTCTTACATAGATAAAATTTCTAGTCATATCCCTCTCAGACACCTTGAAAGTTGATCATGACTCAAAAGCTGTGAGTTGTGGCTGCACAATGAGTGACTACTGCATCTTGCAAATAGCACAAAACAGCTTTTACACTAGCTAGACTTTGTCTACTGGAAAGGCTAATTATGATTTCTGCACTTGCATTGATGGAAAATGGCAATTCTGACATTTTCTCAGCTACATGACACCTCTGCAGAACTGGTACAAGCAAAGAAATGTGTCACAATTGTTAGCACTTCCAGCAAGCTGGAGATTTGAAAAGAAATGGTTTTCAGTAAAAAACATTACATGCTCTTCAGAATTCAATTGCAGAGCACTTAGTCTTTAACCTCACCTCTCAATAGGGAGTGTTTTCTGGGATCCTGGGGTATGTGGATATCTTACACAGACACAGGAGAGTTGCCCACAAGATGATCCCACTGGTGCCAGAAGTCATCTATGGGTTCAAAATGGGTTGGCATTTTAAAGCACAGCGATGGGAGGGTTTGGCATAAAAGGGAAGAGAAGAGAAAAAAGGGGGAGAAAGGAGTGTGGCTGACATGGCATGCTCTACAAGGCTGACCCAACAGCTAATCAACTTGCTACTGCATTCTGGATTAATGTGCTAGAAAATGTAAGTGTCCAAAGGCAGTTGCATAATCGTGCTGTGTATTAAGATAAGGATTTGTTTGATTTTCCATTTTTTATAAGCCCAAGCAACAGCGAGACCTTTCTCTACCAGAATCAGTCCTACAACAGCATGTTAGATCAGTGAAAATCTCAAAATTGCTGCTTTCAGCAGCACAAAGGGCCAGTCTCAACAGACTTGCCTAATACAGAAAAGGTCTCAGTAGAGCACCAGTTCTCCAGTGTGATTGACAAGGAGTGGATGATGTTGCCACCTCAGTTGGAGAGAAAGCAATTGAAAATAGGACCTTGCACTTGCCTTACATGACATTATTCAACTTGGGAATAAGAATAAACCCAAAGTGTGTATCAGTTCATGTGATAACAATGACTTTCTTGACAAACAAAGCTAAAAAAATGCTGAATGGGCTCTTTGACAGTGTTTCTGGCAGAATGAACATTTTAATCAGACAAAACTGATAGGCAAAGGGTAGGCTGGCTGAACCATATCGGTCTCTGTGGTGTTTTGGCCAGACTCCTTTGACTCAATCCTGCAAGTCAATTACCAGCTATGTACAAAGGTAAATATTTATTAGCATTTAATACAAAAAATCCTCCTGCTTCCCTCCAAGTATGGCTGAACTCTGTTTAATGTCTATATTTTGTCCTCTGGCCTATTTCATTGCCATCTTATAGTTTAGTTTGAAGCTTTTTATACCACTGTTGTTATCCACTTGGCCTTCCATCTCCCAAAGCACACCTCATTGCTTCTACCTCAAGATGGGCCTCTCAAACAACAAGCAGATTGAAGACCTTTGCCTGGGTCCAGATCAAAATTAACAAATGGATAGAAAGCAGGAATAGAATCAAAAGACAGTTTTGCCAAGCAGGCAGGCTGACTTCTGCAACATATGTGGTGGCTGTCAGGCAGAGGTCCCACCTGGAGAGTACGTGAAGTTTTAGTGCAGAACAGCTTGGGAAGGCAGGTGGAGACCTGCCAAAAACAGACTGGAACAAAAACTGAAACTGCAGGGCTATTACAGTGGCAGAGCTACCACTTGAGGTGAGATTACTGATGTTCCTAATGGACTGAAAACAGCATGGAGACCTGGGAGTTACACCACTGTGAGGAGCTGAGCTGTGTCAACACAAGCCTTTCACAAGGATGCAGCCTGGTTTACAGAGATGTATAAAGAAGTTCAACCTGATACCTTTTTTCCTTAGTTGATAGCATACACTCTAGATGATGCTGTTTGAATCAGTTTAAGTATTTATGCACCATGATACCAATCCATGAGTGTAAAGAGACAGCAAGTTATGGCCTGTACAAATCAAACATACTCTGCATATCAAGTTCCCTGGCAACAACTTATTAGATGGAACCCTGAGCTGAAGAGAAGTAAATTTCATCACTATTAAACTTTGATGCTCTGCACAGACACAAACAATCATGCTCCCATCACCATTTTGCATACAGGATTTAGTTACACCCACACAGTCCAGAGAAAGAATAAGCTGTGCTCACTTTTGCACACACCAGTAGTGAATGTTATAT
Organism: Motacilla alba alba; assembly: GCF_015832195.1. Classification (NCBI taxonomy): domain Eukaryota; kingdom Metazoa; phylum Chordata; class Aves; order Passeriformes; family Motacillidae; genus Motacilla; species Motacilla alba. The sequence continues at coordinate 91,380,401 of NC_052016.1, forward strand.
TTTTAATTTGATAAAAATAATTGAAGAAAGATTCCTAGGACAAGGTGATACCCGTGCAAGGCTACAGGGGCAGGATAGCAGTGAAAAAGCCTGGTAAATGTGAATGTGGGAGTTCAAGGCTTGAGCTGATGATAGCACTGACACATTAAACCATGGATGAATACTTTTCTCCATAGACAACAGAGTTCAGCTGAAAATATCCTTAAGTATTTAAAAAATGCCTGGATATTTCTCATTATTGCATGGAGAGCAAGAGGCATAGTATGTAGTGAACTATAGAAGGATAAAACAGAGGTTAGTGGTGGAAGACTTGTCAGGAAGTAACTTAAGACCCTGACTGCAGCTTAGCTGAGAGGTGGATAAAATTACAATATACATGGAAATTGTCTCCTTAAAAAGAGCCATCATGTAGTGTCAGACCTTGCCCAGCACTATGCAGCAATAAAAACCAAATCCACAGAGGAAAGCCTGTTATTGCTATCCAGTTTTTTTATTTTACAACTTTATTAGCATTATACATAGCACTGTAGTGCATAACTCTAGTCTGCTAGGAGGCCTGTAGGTTGTCGTATCCTAAAGATATATGTGTGTGTATATTGTATACACATTGTGTGTGTATATTGTATATCCTAAAGATACACAGTAAAGATTCAGCGGTATAATGCTCTCATTGTACCAGAAATGTTAATTTTGAATATGAGATTAAACATAAATCAGCCTTGAGGCAGTAATTTTTAATGGTTCACATAGGTTTAAAGAGCTAGGTCTTCAAGGCAAATTTCTTTTCATCTCTAAGAGGTTTACAAATGATGGCACTATCAAAGTAAGCTTTCAGCCCTGAACAATCAAATATTTAAATATAATTGTGCCTAATTATGCTGGATTTTTAAGGTTGTTAAGGAGAGTTTGCATAAATACTGTGTTTAAAAGGACTACATATAAATAGAAGTGTAGATTTACATAGCTGTCATCTTGAAATATTGATAAAAGGGAATTCCTAAAAAATAGCATATAGCACAAAGACAATTCCAGACTCATTAGAATGAGATAAAAGTTTCTTGTGACTAGATCATCCCAATAAATACCCTCAGAAACATGGCAACAATGTTAAGAAAGAGCACAACACTAAAGGAGATAAGATCTGGCATGCAACTAATTAAAAATGTGGCCAAAGTTATTATGCCTTCTTTTTATGCAAAATAATGGCTAAAAATACATGTTAGATGCTGTGATTGAAAATAACTCTGGGAGAAAGGCCCCAAGAGCAGAAATGTCAGCACTGCTTACACCACCACTGGAAGCTGGGGGCTATTCCTCTGATAGAAAAAGGCAGAGTGCTCTCCTGCCAAAGCTGGTAAAACACAAAACCAAAACCAACCAACCAACCAACAAAACCCCAAAAGAAAACACAAACATAGTTTTACAGCTGTTTGTAATTCTTTAAACCCAAACAATTTCACTGCTCAATGTTTCATCTGTTTCATCTTTTAAAGGGGTTGTGACTCATTCAAGAAAAAGAAAAAAAAAAAAAAAAAACAAACAAAAAACCAAAAACTGAAGGAGAAAGTGCTGATTTTGGGTTGCTGGCAAAAAGTGACTTTTCTTTCCTTCCCCTAACTCGAGATGATTTTCAAACACTAAACATATACTCTTTTTCTTTTCACGAAAAAAAAAAATCAAATGAAAATTGCTGACGAGCTCTCTATTAATTTCCTACAATTGTCTTGTTTCCCAGAAGCAAATGTCCAGTAGAGGATGTACCTGGATGAAAACCTCCAAGTCAGCAATTTACGTTTAGTAAGTTTTCCACGTCGTATTAAAAAAAAAAAAAAAAAAAAAAAAATTAAAAAAAAAAAAAAAAAAGGAGACGACGACAGTGCTTATTCCCGGCCAGATCTCACCGGGCCGTCCGCTCCTGGCGCAGTTCGAGCCCGGCCCTGGGCAGGGCGGGCTCTGGGGTGATGATTTCCAGCACCGCCCCGCTGTGAGAGCCGCTCACAGGTTCGCTCTGCAGCGCGGGAGGGAGAGCGGCACCGGCCCCGCAGCTCTGCCCGCGCCACCGGGGCGGCACCTGGAGCTCCCGGAGCAGAACCAGCCCCGCAGGGCGGGGGGAAATCCCGTCAATCCCTACACCTCCGCCGGGCGGGGCTGGCCGGGCCGGGCACAGGGGGGAGCAGCGGCACCGCGTCCTCACGGCGGAGCCGCGTTCGCTGCACGGCGGAGGCGAGCGCCGGCGGGGCTGCGCCTTTAAGGGGCCGGGGGAGGCGGCGGCGGGCGGGCTCCTGCGCGCCGGGGCCGCTCCCTCCCGCCGTCCTTCTTTCCCTTCCCCGCTCCCTCCCCCGCCGGCTGGCCGGGCGGGCGGTGGGCAGTGCCCGTGGGCCGCCGCCGCGGGAGGGGGACGGGGCTCCCGGCAACCCGGCTCCCGCAGCCATGGCCGAGCCCCTGCGCCGCCGGCTCCCGCTGCTGCCGCTGCTCCTGCTGGCGGCCGGGGGGCTGCGAGCGGCGGAGCGGAGCGGCGGCAGCAGCAGCGCCATGGAGGAGCTCGCCACCGAGAAGGAGGCGGAGGAGAGCCACCGGCAGGACAGCGTGAGCCTGCTCACCTTCATCCTGCTCCTCACCCTCACCATCCTCACTATCTGGCTCTTCAAGCACCGGCGCGTCCGCTTTCTCCACGAGACCGGCCTGGCCATGATCTACGGTGAGTCCCGCCGGGGCCGCGGCACCGCCCGCGCTTCAGCCCCGGTGTCCGCCCCGGCAGGTGCCCGGAGGGGCGGGGGCGGCGGCGAGCCCGGTACCGGCCGCGCCCCTCCGTGCCGCCGGAGCAGCACCGAGCCGCTGCGGCTGGCCGGCGGCAGCGCCCGGTAGGCCAAGCCCCGGGCAGGAGGAGCCCCTCGCCGCAGAGCCCGACCGTCTCCCCGGTGCTCCTGGATCCCCTCCCCTGGCCGGCGCCTTTGCTGGGGTTGGGGACAGAAGGACGCTGAGGGGGGACACGCGGTCCGCAGCCTCCCGTGCGGCAGCGGAGCGGTGTCCTGCGGGAAGGTGCGCCTCGCCGCCGTGGCCGTGCTGCTGGGGACAGCGCTCCGGTGACCCTCCCCGCCGCAGAAAGGCAGCTCGCCGGCCGTACTTCCAGCAGCATGGAGTGCCGAGCCCTGCAGGTCATGCAGAGATGACTTTGGAAAGCGCCATCGCGCTGCCCTCGCCGCGCTGTGGCCGCACCACGCGGAAAAGGAGCGTGTTTAGCCTCCGGGTTTGCTCCCCGGCTGTCGGCGCGCTGCTGTCACCGGCGGCCCGCGTTTGCGGATCCCGACTGACCGCAGTGACACTGACCTGACACCCTGACACTGTCAGCGGCTCATCCCGAGCCCTCCTGGTGGAACGAGGGCTCTACTGATTTGAGTTCGCCCACTCTAGGCCCCTCTTCTCGGTGGATGTGAAAAAAGGGAAGGAAAATCCCTCAGGGGAAGCTGTGTGTCTCCCCCTCATTAGTGGGGCTGATGGCCCAGTGGAGCTGGGCTCTGCAGGATGATGTTAATGGTGCTGTCAATGCCTGGCGCAGGTGAGGGCAGCTGGCGCAGGGCAGCAGGTGAGCCTGACCTGGGGACGCAGAGCCCTGGCTCCGCGGGGAACTCCACGGCTGTGCTCGGTGCGCAGTTTGCTATGCAAAGCATAGTGGGCTGCGGTGAAGAGCAGCCATCCATTTGAAAAATTATTTGCCTGCTGGTGATTGGTTACTGCCATAAGCGCCGGGGGCACTTCGCCAGCGGAATCTGTTCCTGCTGAACCGTGTGAAACACCTGCCCGATGTTGGTCGGGATAAGCACATTGCGAGTAACCACACATGAGAAATTCAGTACTCGAGGCGAGGGGGAAAGTGAAGCGTTTCCTCCCCGATGAGTACTACTGCTCTTGAGAGCTATGTGATTGCTCGCAAAGCAGTGGAATTTTCCTCTGCTGATGCTTCCCTTAAACCATCCCAATTTGCTCTTAGTCACTGATCTCTTTGCTGCGCTGCTGTGTACTTCACATATGTTCATTGCTGAAAACTGACAAATTAACAACTGGGCATATAAGTAAGTTATGCACTGGCATGATAATGCTTAGCAGCTGAAGAGTGCCCAGGAGACAGCAGATTAACTGTCTGTATTGATCGGAAAAGAGACAGGGTAAGGTGGTATTGAAGATGTTTAGATATTACCCTAGTGTTGTCACCTTTGGAAAGTTCATTTATTATGTTTTATGATCACTTTAGTGGCTTAGTTTATGCTGAAAATCTTGTGTATGTGGGTGTGCTAATGCATGCAGTACAAGTGTCAGGGCATCAAGGGCATTTGGGTATGTGTTTTGATGAGCTGTGTGGGAAATGAGAAATTGTTCAGCTGGAGAGATTCTGCCTCTCATTAAACTCAAATTAGTTTGCTCTAAAACGCAGCTCCTGATTTCTGAAAGGGTTGTTAGGTTCCCGATTTGATGTGCAAATGATGAAATTTTGTCTTAGCAAAGGGACTATGCTATATCTCTTTCAGCCTCACTGGCAGCATCCAAAAATGAATAATTGGCTAAAACGGTTACATTTTCCAGGTGTGCCCTCACTTAAATAACTTTACTTTCATAGATTGTTCCCCAATATACTTGCCTTTTAAATGAGTCCCTCTATTATATTAAAATGCATGCTGTTCTCCCTCCCAAACAAACTGACTCTTGCCTTTTCATGGCAAACATCCTAGGAAACATGTTTAGTGCGTTCAGTTCCTACCTAACGTGGTTAACCTCCATGCTGGTAAAGCTCTGCTGAGACCTGGCTTCACTTTAACATTTCACAAGCTTTCTATAGAACGCCAAGAACAATGCAGCAAGTGCCGCAGTAACTTTCTGTTGTACGTCTGATAACTGGACTTAAGTCTCCTCTTCCTTCCTTGTTGTTTAAAAGACAGCAGTTAAACTGATAGATGGGTTTCTATTTTGCTGATAACGTGCTATCTGAGAAATGCACTTTTAAAAAAGCCATATATCTATTTAAAGTGCATATGTTTGATCACTCTGCCTTAAACACAAAATCGTAAGGCTGTATGTCAAAGAGTTTGTAGTCCTAAATGCACACATATCTATTAGTGCTGAATAGAATTGAATTCTAGCACTGAAACTGTAACAAGGGTGCTGCTCTGTGGAAGTTAAATACTAGCAAGTGTCAGCTGCTCCAGCAACAGTATTGCTAATATTGCAAGTGCAAGTTATTATGGAACATTAAAAAAATCCCACACGACCAAAGAAAGCACCAATCCAGAACAGAGAAATAAGGGAATTGAAACTTTGCTGACACATGTAGTTCAGCTAGTGATAATGATCGTGGTGCTTTCTGTTCTTAGTATTGGTCTGAGTTGGAGGATAAAGTATTCTAAGACATGTTTTTCCTGAAGAGGTTTGGTGGCCACTTTGTTTTGCAGGCTTCTTGGTTCTGCACTGAGAAGCATCACCGTGTAGTAGGAGCAGCAGGACATGGATGTGCACCTGGACTGGACAGCTCCAGGTGGACTTAAGGATGCGAGGTGATGATGGCCCCCCCAGCTGGTGGGCCTCCTAAGGCTGCTCCTTAGGAGGCAGCCCCCCAGATAAGCAGATCTCCCAGCAGATGCAGCGGTATCACTGCCACTAGGCAATTACTTTGTCCCTTTTCATAAGTGGTAATTCAGGCAACTGGCCACCCATGAATCAGCATAAGTGTCAGTCCTATCAGGTGCCTTCTTGTTCGTGGACCACAGTGCTTCAGATGAAAGTAAAAGCAGCTGGACTTAGGTGTAGACTGAAAGAAAAACAGTATATGAAGAGGAACATAATACTTCTGCTACCTTTTGTGGAACGCAAATGAGAGAGAAGCTGTAAATCTTCAGGATAAAAACATTATATCTGTTCTGTAATACTCTGTATCAGACTAAGTTTCTGTATCCACAGAGTAGATACATAAAAGGTCTATTTTTAGCTCATCTGGCTGCCGTGCTCTCAGTTAGAATTTTTAGTATCTATCTACACATGCTAGAGATGACCTAACTCATCTCCACTGCCAGCAAAATAATGTCAGTCTTTGTTTTTAATAAGCCACTTTGACATAAGCCTCCTAATACTAGATTCAGGATCATAACTGAACACCCAGTTTTGAGAACATTATCCTTTCTCTGGCAACCTGCTTATTCTTCCTGAATATTATTTTAAATCATTTTGTTACAGGCTTTTAAAGTGAGTCTTGCTCAGCTTTTTGACAGCTCAGTATATTTTAATTGTAATACAATCTTTTCTCTAAGCTTGCTTTATGGCATGCAGCTGGGTAGAAAAATTATAAATTCTTATTTTGAGAGAAATTTAGAAGAAATGCTATATAGCTTTTGTTACCTGCATGCATTTCAGATCTGCTCTTCAGGCAGGGCTAGTTGAATAGCTTAGAATTACTGGTGCTTCTGAAATATCTTTGGAGTACAATCAATCTATAGTCCTCAGGGCAGTGATTTTGGGTTTCTTTTTCTTTCTGTGGGTTCGGGTTTTGTTCTTGTTTCTGTGGGTTTGGGGGTTTTGTTAATTTGTTTCTATAAGGGTAGTGTATTTAATTAAGATAAATTCGTTCATTTTTATGTTTGTTAACTTCATCTTCATGAGAAGAAGATTTTGTCAAATCAGCACCAGAATACCCTCTGATCATGACATAAGCCAAAGAAGAGAGTAATGGCAACTTGGATTTCTTTTGCTTTAGGAAGACTGGTGACACTGTTAAAGTTGGTAGTGCTCTGCAGCACTGTGTAATTGTAGGAACCATGCAGAAGCTGAAGGGGGAAGGCCATCCCCTGCATGTTCTGTAATTCTCATCTAACTTAGAAAGTTATCACAAACAGATGCCAGGTCTGTAATACTGCAGAGCTCACACACATGCCTGCCTTCTGCTCCTGTGTGAGCACTCTGGTTGTGTTGGCTGGAGTGTGCTGAGCTGAGGGGAAGTAACCTGATGTCTGGTGCACGAGCTTGTTGTCAGAGTGAGGTGGTTCCATGACAGGTTAATGTTGCACATGTCTGAGCCCTGTAGGAGTTGGAGGTTTTCCTTTGTCCACTTCAGAAATTTTTTTTAGAACCACTTCCAACTTTGCTTTGCTGCTTTGCAATAGAAATACGTCTCTGAGCAGGTCTGTCAATGATTCTTCCTGAAAGAACACAAGGACTGAACTGGTCTGTAGATGCAGAGCATCAGCAGCAACTCAAGTAACTTCTGCTCTTGGTGCAGATAAGAAAACAGGAAACGAGATGGTGAAGGAGTATATAAAAGCTATCAAGTCCAACAGGATGCCCAGAATTACTTCTCAGGTGTTGATGATGTCCCCATCTCAGTGTTTCTTTACTCAGTCTTTAGGGGTCAGTGTTTTTTGGCAAGAAGTTGATGGGAGAGAGTTTTCACCTGTCTCCTTTTTGTTTGGTAAAGTGGGCCTTTGTTTTAAAGATGGTGAGAGAAAGGTGAAAGGGAAAGTTTCTTTAGCTGTGTTAACAAAAATCTGTGTGGCAACTAGTGTGTAATCTTATCTCTGGATTTCACAATACTGCACTGTAAATTTTCTGCAATGAACTGTAATTGGTCATTCAAACAGAATGAACAATTCAGATATTGTTCTTTTAGAAATTGAAGTTTAAAATGTTGTGCTGAATAGAAGTGGTTATAGATGTGTATTCCTTTGCAGTGTATCTTTAATAAACCTTCTCAATTCCCGTGCTATAGAAAGATTAGAACACCTGAACACTGAAATTGCCTTCACCCAAAGTAATGATCCATACATCAGGAAGTGCTTCTGGGTCACCTGTACAGGCAGTCCTGGGCACCATTTAGGAGTATTTGTGCAACCTGTGAAACACCTTTATGAAGTACTGAGTGTCCTGGGCTCTAGAGTGACTAGAGAGAACTCTACATCTCTGCTCTGTGTGGCCCCAGCACAACTGGAAGCAGTTGTAAGCCTTGCCTCTGACTTACTCAAACTCTCCCTTCTCAAGGGTTTGCCCTTAACTCCAAGCCGGGATGGTTTCCTGCAGTGCACGGGGATAGCTCTGGAAGCAGTGATGGGAAGGCTCAATTCCCTGTGGCAGAAAATTGTCATGGTTCAGCTAGCTATGATCCTCTTATATCCTCAGTCCCTTTGTGGATGCATAGCAGCCCTTTCCCCCCACTTCTTCCTTCTGAAAATTGGGCTCCCCTTACCTATTGGCTCTGCGAAGTAGTTCAAAACATCTTACAGAGGTGGCTGAAACCTTTTCCTGCTTCTGCTAGGGAGCTATTCCCACCCCCATCTGCTGCTATCTGAACAACCATTATCTCCATTAGGTAGAGGTGGCAGCTTCACCCTCAGCTATTTAGAAATCAGATGTCTGAAGCAGGAGCCTCAGCTCCACCAATATTAAAGAAAAAAAAAAATGTTAGAGGACAGTTTGCATTCTAGAACTATGTATCTTGGCCTATTAATGGGCCAGAAGTAAAAATACTTTGCAATTCCTGTCTAAGTTTTTAACAGGTGTTGTGTACCATGAATGTTCTCTCCTTGCTTACATGCTCAATGCTCTGAGTCCAGCCTTGGGCTGCTGAACTGTCCCTGTGTGTTCAAGAGACAGTTTCAGTATTTAACTCAAGTCTGTTGTTTCCATGCTGACAGCCAGAAATACCAGCTTGTAGACTTACTTTTTTTTTTTTTTTTTTTCCCCAACACAAAGTACTTATTTGTGACTCAGGATTAAAGCTTTATCCCCATTAAATACTGAATATAGCCTTTCTCGCCCTGCTTTACACTAAGTGGTGCCTATATTGAAAGAAGGTGATACAAGCAATTTTTCAGAGTGTTGTGAAGAATACACAGTCATTCTCAGCAGTTCAGATCTTTTTGTCTGCCAGACATAGGTAATTTAGCTAAAATGCACTGCTGTTTTCTCCCCTATTAAAAATCACTTCAGCCTGCAATTAACTAAGTGTGAAGGGAGAAAAGCAAAATTGTTGGAAACTGTTGGTTTGGGTTTTTTTTCCATGTCCTAAAATCAGACAAATCTCTTTACTTTAGAAGTACATAAAGAGCCTATGGTGGAAGAAACTGTTGGGTTTTTTTTCTTTTACTGGGGAGAAAGAGTTGAAGGCTCCCTCTAAATTGAAGTTGAAGAGATGAACTCTGCTCTCAGCCAGAGGAGGTGTGTGGTTTCTTGTGCTTTCTTCATGGCTTTGGTGTTCCGTGTTGCTTTTCAAAGGCTGGGTGGAAGCTCTTAATTTCTCTTGATGCAGATGTTGTGTGAGTGATACATGGAGAAAGATCACACCCTCTCCTGGCAGACCTCCTGTGGGTCAGCAGGGCTGCCAGGGGTGTCTGTGGGCTTGGCTACTCTGCTACCCCTGATGGCTCAGCAGTGGGGCAGAGCTGATGCCACAGGAGGGTCCTGGCCCTAATGCCACCCTGGTGGGACTTGCAGGTTTGCTGTAGCCTGGGCTACTTCTCCACAGCTGCCACTTTCTCTGTTTGTAGCTTTTTTCAAAATGCCTCTTCTTTATTGAAATAGGTCTGTGGCAGATGGTTTTTAAAGACAGCTGAAGCCACCAGAAAACCTGTTGCATGTTCTGTTTGAGTGTGTTAGTGATTCCTCTTCTGTTACCTTGTAAGCTCCTTGGACAGGAGTTTTAGCAGCAAAGCTGTGGGTCTTTGTGTGCTGGATTTGTAGAAATGTTTAAATAAAGTGGTCTGCTTATTCAGAATGCCATGCTTTTCCATAGCTGTCTTCACTTCTCACTTAGACTTCAAAACAATAAGCTAGGACTGAGGAAATTTTTTTAAAAGTAAGTTTGACATGTTCACCTGCTATTTTATTATGAAACAGAGGGACTATTCCTATCGAAAAAAAGGGATGGAAACAAAGGAGCATGTTACAAAAGGATTCTAAAATGCAATTAACTTGTCTGTGCATAAGATGACAGTCTTTAATGTGCTGGCTGTTTATGGAAGTGTGGTGTGTGCACCTGCATTTCTTGCTATCAGTAGCTAGTTGAAGAGAAAGCTGCTTATGTGGCTTGGCGTCACCTGCGTGTGAGAGTCTTCCCTGTATCAGCTCTGCAGCAGGGCACGCCATGTCCATGAGCAGTGCCAACACACTGGGAATGTAGTTATTGCTTCTGAGGCTCGGAGGCTGTTCCATTAATTCCGGAACTGGATTCAATATGAAAACTGCTGTTAACCTTTGCCTTTGCTTTGACTACGAGATACTAACAGAAAGATGTTGTAACTGATGATAGTTTAAAAATATCAAGTGACCCACATGGATATGACTAGCTTTTGGTTTTTACTCTGAATCCATTAAAATGAATTAAGCTATTGCTTCCACACTAATTCTAAGAAATTATTTCCCCCACACATGCACTTCTTAGCACTTGACATCAAGTCCTTCAGTGAAAGGGAACATGCATTTTAAGTGTCGTGTACCTCTCTGCTGTTGTTTCACTGCTGCACAATCATTCCTGTTTCTCATTCCTTTGTGACAGTCTTCATTGTTCTTACTGATTGTGTAATGGCCTTTCTCCTGAAAAGATTTTCCTCATCCAGGAGAAAACTGGACCATTCTTCTTAAAATGACTGTTCTTCTTAAAGTGCCTTCTTAGCGAGTGAACACCAACCTATTTTAATTGGCTTTTAGCCTTGCTGTGTAATTGATGCTTTAGAAGTTAGATTCCCTAGAAGAGTTCAAAGTGGCAATCACAGAGGGCTCCCTGGCTAGCTGGGAGGAAAGGGTATTCACAGGAGAATTGAAGCAGTGAGCGGAGTTGGCATCACTGGCTACTCTGCTGTTTTGCACTCTCTGGAAAATACAGGAAAAATATGGAAGAAAACTGGTGTAAAGGTTTATTTCTGTTGGGGAAGTGCCACCCGATTGCTTCTCCTGGGTTATCTTTGATATTTTAGTTGCTTATTATGTAATGTTATATATTAAGAGAAGAGGAAGCTGACTGTAAGTGACCTTCCACAAACATGCCTGGCATGTTTGGCTGTAGGATCCTCTCCTGGCTCACAAAATTCAAGTGGGCACTTCTGCTTGTTTGGCTTGTCTTGAAGATTTATATTTTGAGAGTCATCTTTATACCCTGCGCAGCATAAAGGGTGTGGCTTTGTCATACATATCTGCAATACTAGTGTCTTCCAGGGAACATATTCCCACCAGACATGGGTTACAGTGAATTGTTCTTGGAAGAAGATGAGTATTTGAAGATGTGTTGGTGTGTGTGAAATAACCTTAATGCTGGAATAGACTTTTACATAGACAACTGAGTGTCAGAACACTGTTTCAGGCTAACCTTTATTGCTTTTGATTCCTGCACAGCAGGATGTCTGACTTGGCAAAAATTTGTTTATGAAGTTGATTTTTATATCTAGAGACTTTTAACCTTCTTTCAACCATGTTCACTTGCGGTAAAGCAATGTGTGTACACACACACACACTCTCTCTCTCTCTTTCTGATTATCTTTTATGGAGATACATAGATATAAAATTAATCTTTTCCTCTACATGACTGGAGAGTTAGTGAGTGATTTCCTAATGATGATCAGCTTGTTAAGCTGCAGTAACAAAATACAGTTGCAGCATGCTCTGATTATACATGTGCCTGCATAACAGTGAAATGTCAACATAGATATCTGGGTGATACTTAGTACTTGATTATGTCCCCCATTTCCTCAGGGAGCCATAAAAAGAGTTTATTGCTTTTGCTGGCAAGTGCTTGAGTCTACTTGTTTCAACATTTTCATTTTTTGATCCTAATGGTCTTGGGATCTCTTCCAAAGTATAAAAGATGGGACAGTTACTTTTTTTTTTTTTTTGTTCTCTGTACTTCAGACATAAACATTTAACCTCATTGCATCAGGTGCTTATGATTTTAGATAGTGTTTTGTCAACCCTAATCCCAGATAGGGGAAACTTTGCATTATCTTTTGTTCATACAGATGATATAGCCCCTCTTCTAAAGACTGAAAGGCTGGGGCAGGAAGTGTAGGCATGATCTACTCTGCATTTATGATCACCTTATCCTTAGCCTGTGAAAGCTAAAGCACCCCATCAGGGTATCAATCTTCTTGGTACCACTTAAACTTATAGTTTTGTTCTCATTTGACAACCCTAGAGATTGTCTTTACCTCTCTGGTACCAGGCCACAAGCTGTTTTTCTGCATTAGGTGTTCCCTCTACTACAGCTCTAAGAGAAAGTTGAGACTCTCACAATTTTTGAAGCATGATATCTATACAATTTTTTAGCCTCCTTTTGCTCTTCTTCCTTCATTTGCATGATGATGACGCACAAGCTTTGCTCTCCTATAGTTCCTGTGGGTAATACAACTGTCATGTGTTTTAGCTCTCCGAGAAATTGTGTTGTGCTGACTGCCTGCTTTTTTGTGGGAATCTCCTAACGCTCTTCCCTTGTTACTTCATTTCTCTCCATGGTGCATCCAATAGCTTATTTTAAAGTTGACAGCCTGGATTCCTCTCCATACATCAGACCTACTTTTTTTTTCCATTCTAAACTAAAAATCTTTGCTCACTTCCCTGCCTCGTGGGAATGTGAGGATTGGCTCAATATCAGAATGGCTGAAATAGTTTGTCATTTCTATCTTCCTCCTGCTACCACAGTCTTCATCACTGAGACTGGTTCCCCGACCACTAATGAAACTATTTGTGCCTTGTCTTCTCCTGTAAGCTGTTTAAGCTGTAGAAGATATTTCCAGGTAACATGTGAGTAAGCTATGAATTCCTATGTCTCTCTACATATCTATAGTCCAGGCTTTCACCCTTTGACATTCTGGTTTTCAAGGCATGAAGGAATTTTGTTCAGATTAAACTTTTGCTGTCTGTGTTATAAGTAACTTTTTTCCCCTGACCCTCTCTTGCTTTGTTTCTGTTTCCTCAGTTGTCCTCAGTAAAAAGGACAAGATAAAGATAAGTCATCAGCCTGAAAGATAAAGATGCCAGTATCTCTAGGACTATTTAATCATAACAAGAATCAAACTAACGGTTTTTAACTTGCTAATAGACTGTGTCAAGACCAAGACCTAGTTTTTAGCCCTTATACTTTAAAAAAAGGCTTAAAATTTGACTAACGAGCAACGTATGGGTTTCAGAGCTATGAGAAGAAAACTTGGACCATTGCGACTATTTACCACCAGGGTTATGTTATAGAATTTTCCTTGAACAGTCAGCAAATTTGAGTTAATTTGTGACATTTCTAATAAGTAACAAGTTTGTAAAAAAATGTCTTTCAGTAAGTTAAATCTTCCAAGATCTTCAGAATACTTAAAGGCAGGAAAGGGCAATGCACAAAAACAATAATTGGAGCTTTTGTAATTATGTCAAGGTGCCAGAATCCCAATGATGCAACACGTGCATGGCATTTTTGATCTTTGAACAGATCACATTTGACCCATGTGTGTGCACCCACACACAACATGCACACCTCAGAGCTGAATTGCTCACTTTCTGGAATAGCCTGTTCTTGTGTAATACTCTGTCTGAGCACAGAGACAGATTTCTGGTGCTTCACTTGGTTGGAAACACTATTTATTTGCATTTGATTTATTATAGAAAATATATAATTTTTCATGTGGATATGATATTTTTATTAACACCAGAAAAACATTTCAACTAAAACTTCGATTCATCGTTCTGTTGTCCTGATACATAAACTGAGTGCATGTTGTGGGGAGAATATTAAAAGTCCATGAATCATATACTGAGATAAATGTATGACTGGTGGAAACATGATACACCTGAAGTTAATAGTTAGGTATATTCCTAAATTTAACCGCTCCTACTGTAGGTGGTTTTCCTGTTACATTGTATTTGCCTTACTGGTTGAGAGGATTGAAACAGCAGCTTGTTGACAAATGCAGATTTATGGGAAGTTCCTGTTGAAACAGGGGCTTTCTGAGGTTTGGAGGCAGTGAACTGGTGCGACCAGGAAGGTGTTCTAGAGGTGTTAAAAAGGTTTGGGAAGACATTACTGATTTCTGTTAGCAGCAGTTTGCCAGAGGTCCATTCCCTAGTGCTGGGCTTCAAAGTTAAGGAAAATTATTTTGAAAACAGTAACATATTTTTAAAATGTCTGTAATGGCTGGAGCAAAGCTCATTTTCATACTGTAAATTGAATTGACCAAGTTTCTTGTGCTAGGAGTTACTACTAATGGGATGTCACATTTGCAGGACATATTCTGTTATACAAGTGATTGTATTGGCCAGGAAAGTTTATCTGTGACTTAGGGTTTGATGGGCTTGAGAATCAAGCAGTCTTGTTGTAAGCTTCAGTGAGTAGGAGGTCAGCCAGTACTGAAGAAGTCACCTAACCTGGCCAGAAGAAGTTGCAGAACAGATTCCTGCAGCAAAAGGTACCCAAAGGAGAAATGCTTGGCTTGTGTCTGCAGAGAGAGATGAAGGCAGAGGACTCAGGCTTATTGAAATGGCCTGAAATGCTGACTATAAGAAGACAGAAATATCGGGGGGTGATATGAATTTTTTTTAGGGATGAAAAATCAATGGTTGAAAAAATAGAAGTTTTCTGCAAAGAAGAAAAATATTCTGATTTACTAGTCTAGTTTTCCTTGCTATATTCCTGTGATATTTGTTTGACCTTTCTATTTAGTCTGTGGGTCACAGTCCAGTAACCTTGAATCTTTGAGATAATAAATAGGAAATCCTGAAAAAGAACACTTTCTCTTAGGAACTTAAAGAAGGAGAGTCCTAGCTGTGACTGGGACTGTTGAGGTAAACAGCAACAAAGGTTTTCAGAAGTCAATGTCAGCTGCACCATCTCTGAACCCCACAAGTAAATTGCTCAGCCCTCAAAAAATATTTTATTCACCTGTTTATGCTGCTGCTTTTTTTCTTTGTATTGCTCCTTGCTTGGTACACCTACAGGAATAGTATGATAGCAGGGAGTAGGAGAATAGTTGGGCTAATGCTGCTCATCAGCCTGAAGCTGGAACCCAGTTTTTATCACTGCCTGTTTATATGGGATGGAGAAAAAAAAAAGTGTGTGTGTATTTACGGTTCCATGAAAAGCATCCAAGCATCGTAAAACATTTCCATTTTAATTTTTGCCTCTTAAAGATGGAAAATCATACTAGGTCTGAAGTGCAACAGGAAAGGTTTGCTCAAGATAGCTTGGGAAACTCACTGCTGAATCAGATCATGAGCTGTGATTCTGTCCTTGCTCATTGATTTCCGTCAGTGTTGTCTTTACAGTTCCAGGAAAAGCGGAACCTCTGCTTTGAAGCAGTTGATTCTGTGCATGCTCTTTGCTCTTGTAATGATCACACAGGGCCCCAGCTAAACATGATCTGAGTTTGTGTGTCTACCTGTGCCTGCAACACATCCATTTTCCTTTGTTATGGCCATGCAAAGCAGGCAGGCTGCTACAGCTCTTACAGGAGAAGGGCGAGCTAGAGACTGTGGGGGTGCTGGAGTGCCCATGACTCTTAACCCAGCACAGAGGAGTGGAGGGACTTCTTGTGGCCCTTTCTTTCTAGTCAGCAATTATAAAAAGAGGTGACTAATTTTTTTTTTCAAGGGTATCTGAATATTGGTAAAACAATTAATGGGGGGATTTCCTGCCTTGTGGGGCTTTGGTATTTGCCACAAGTGTCTTCATATTGACCATTGTGTGCATTACTCATGTTGCAAGATCCTCTCAGTCCTTTATTTCCATTTGTTTTGGTGCACTTTTTAGTTAGTGTTGTAGCAGAAAGATTTTAGCACACTTGCTAACTTTCAGTTGAATTTAATGGTAAGTTTTCTACTTAGACTGCTGGAATATATGATCTTTTACTCAGGGAGTAATCAAAACTAAATCCAGTCCTCAAAGCAAATACTTTACTAGTGACCAGCCATTATGCAGGATAACAAATATGTGAATTTTATATAGGTAGTGTTATTGTCTGCCATTTTTTTTTAATTGTTATGTTTGTGGCCTACAACTTGGCAGCATGACACTCTGAGTGTTTTCCCAATGATGTGGCAGCTCAGTCTGTCAGCATTTAGCACTAGCAGTTGGGCACACCTTTTGTCAGTGCTTTGCTATTGTAACAAATATGACAGTTTCTCCTGCACCCATCTGGATCTCATAGCCTGAAACATTATGGCAACAATGATATAATGCTGTGCCCATCCCCAAAGTCCTGTTGCTCCTTTTGAAATATTACAGCTATATATTTCAGAAGAATATGGTAAGCTGAAGAGTCCATTTGCTTTCTCAAGATAATCCCAAAACTGGTTCTGTATACCTAAGTCTAACAGCTAGATAAAACTTCACTGTAAGGAGCAGTTATTCAATTTGATTTCCCATTTATTGTTACTTAACCTGCTCATATTTCATAATAATTTCTCTTTCTTGAATTGATATGACTTGTTAAAAGAAAAAAAAACCCACTTTTTACTGGGTTGCATTTGCAATTGTATAATTTATTTTTAGAATTTGAGAGAGATTTTTTCTTTTTATTTCTGTTGGGCTCTAGCAAAAGCACTGTAAAGCTGGTTTGCCTGCTACTGAGGAAAGGCTCACTGAAGCAGTAATTCTATTGAGGTTCTCAGCATGAATGGACATTGCAGCAATCATTTTTCTTTTCTCAAGAACTATTTTAACTGCTGCAGCTTCAGAACACGTCAGGACCTGACATGGACATATTTTCTTACTGAAGCGGCAGAAGGCTTTACAATACCTGCAACAGTGTTTCAGCCTATCTGTAACCTCTCTTTATTTTTGTCATTCCTTCTTTCTGTGACTTACTGATCCCTAAATAAAAAGGAGTGGGGAAAGGTAGCCCTTCTGCGTATTTGGGAGAGAAGGTACTGTGAAAAAACTCTACTCATACAGAAACACGTGATTTTTGAAATACAACATTTAAATGATGCAGTGCTTTGTAAACCATTTTTACTCAATTCCCACAATTTTCCTCTTTTGTTTATAATGGGTATGTTTGCTAGCTGACCATTGTACAGATGAGCAAATCTTCAGTGCATGCTCTGAAAGCTTGGATTTTCTTTGGGTTGATTTTCATTATGGCCCTATTGCCATTCTTTACAATCTGAAGAAAGCCTGCATTCATAAGCATTACTGCATCTGCAAAGGATGAAGAATAAGTAGGAATGATGAACTCCAGCAGTCATGAATGGCCAGATTGTCCTGGGCATTTATTCAGTTGTCAGTATATTGTGGAGTATTTGGGCTGAAAAAAAAAAAAGTTAGCATTGGGTAACATACTCTTTTTATTAAAAGCACAGTAGAGTACTCAGGGATGGTGTACAGTCCAAGGCACACTAGTACAGCACATGCTGTCTCTCTTCCTAAGTGTGATTGATTTGTTTATTTCTCACTGAAAGCTTGTAATTTTGGATTTTAATTCTACTTTCCATTGTTAGCTGTGCTTATCTTATCAGACAAGTCTTATCAAAAGGTGCTTGCAGTTCTGAGTGGGATGCTGCACTGTGTTATGCTAGGAGCACTGAAGAAGGAACACTCTGCTGTGCTGGCTGAACATCAGAGTTGATTCTGGGGCTGAAATGTACTGTGTTTCTCAAATATAAATAGTACTGTCACCAAGAGTTGTGTACCTTCATATTCCAATTTGCCCTTGATGGGGTAGGTGTTGGTAAATGCAGATTTTTTTTTTTTTTGCATGATGTTTGGATAAAGCACTTTAGCAGTTCTACCCTCAGTGATAACAGTCTTTTCTGCAAAAGATGTTAATCAGGAGTTAATGACCACTGGGCAGTTGCTGTACTTTCAGGTGGCATATAGCACTTCCCAGTGCTCCATTAGTGGAGCAGTTTTGGAATGTCTCATGTTAACAAGCTGGTTCAACTACAACCAACAGATCAAATAGATAAAACATAGGAAGCTAGTACAATATAATTTAAAATAGAGAATTACATTGAAATTGTTTTGTCAGTGTTTTGGAGGGTATGTGTGAATAGTGTGTCTAGTACAGACATGTCTTGACTGCCTGGGGCTTCTGATTCCATTGGCAGTAGCTGGTTTAGCAACTGCACAAACCAAATATATGAAGTAAAAATACAGCATTTCAGTGAATGTCATTTATTGCAAACAGTATTCATATTCTGGTCTGAAGAAGGTTTTCTTGCCTTTGAGATTTCACTATGGAATCTCTTCTGGTTCAGTCAACAAGCAAATACAGCAAGACTTTGATACAGCTACTGAAGTGGTAAATGTTAGTGGTGCTTTTTGAAGACAATCTTCTCTGAACAGTGTTTTGCTACTGGTAGTTTGTTTCTGACAACTCTTGCATGAAGGCCTTTGAACAGCAAACTAAGAGCTTGAAAATAGTAGCTCAAGCTCTTTCAGAGAGATGGCGAGAGATGACAGGAGCAAGCAATGGGGAAGGGTTTTCCCTTGATGAAGACACAGTGCTATATAAGCCACTTAGCTGCATATTTTAAGCACTGTTTTCTTTAGCTTTTCAGTGAAATTATTTTGTATGCACTTGCCATCTTTAGGATCTTTGCTAGTGCTGGACTTGAGCACACAGTGGTGTGCTTTTTTGCAGTTCTCTGCTGATGTATGTATGTTCCCTGGTTTGACAGGTAATGGTGTGACTGCATTTCCTGACATCAGGACACCTGTGATTATTGCTCAGAGATGTTGTTAATTGAATATTTGCACTTCTGTAGACATCAGTTGCCCAGCTGTTATCTGTCAGGCTGGATTTGTATTACTATAACCATGTCACAGATAAAATTTTTTTCATGTTCCTACTTGATGATTTTGACAGGTCACACTGAAGGAACTGGACTGTATAGTATGTTTGTGTGAACCAGCTTGCATGCTACATCTGGCACAGAAAATTGAATAACAATGTCCAATACTACTATACTCCATGTTCATCTGGACTCCTAGGATATTTCACCAGGTCTCTGGATACTGCAAAAATAATGACTGTCATATTCATCCTGTGAAAGTGTACCAGATCAACCTGTGCACTGCTTCTGTCCATCCCAAGAAAATGCATCATGTTTGTTCCACTGTTCCTCGCCTGTGCTTCAGCTGCACTAGTCCAACTGGTTCTTTATCCCAGACTGAAGGATATTGTGTTTCCAGCAGCAGTGAGGAACAGCTCCTAGATACTGTTGGAGATAGTGTATCCACAATAGCAAATCACCTCCAGCAGCTGACTTGAAAGGCCTGCTTTACTCATGGTGTCTCTGTTGGCTTCTAGCAGAGAGCTTGAATGCGGTGTATCAAGCTATTATCGTGTAACATGTTTCTGTAAAGTTTTCTTCCTTCCTTCTGTTCTTTGGGAATGTGATGGCTACTCCTGAGGTTCACACGCTCACCAAACCCTGAGATGCCTTTGCAGAGCAGTGCTATGGCTTCATCTTGCAGGTGAGAAGCTGTGGCAAGGGACAAGATCTAAAGCACTCACTGCAGCTTTCAGCTGCTGCTTTCTGATGCCTGCAATTGGGATTTTCTTTTCTTATGCTCTCGCATATGGTCTCATATATCAGTGAAACTTGGAAAGCCCAGTGCTCTTCTCAACCAAACCCATAAATACTTACTTGTTCAAGAATGCCAGGTCATGCCACTGGTGAAAAGGGACTTGTGGTTGTTGGCATCACTTGGTAGCTCCTAGAGACTCAAGCCTGGAATCTAACTCGGCAGACAGCATGGCTTTGCTTTAAGGCTTTGTCACTTTTGGAAGAGACCCACCTTGTTGATATCCTTAACAAATTTCAACAAACCGGACATGATCCTAGTGCTCGTCAACCTTCTGTGAGGTGTAGCAAGGCTAATCTTAGAGTAAACCCAAGGCATGTGTTGGAATGAGGCTGGGTTTTGTGTTTGAGCTGTCTAACCCAGTGCAGTGTTCTCTTGTTCTGCCTGCTGATTTCTGGGAGTGGAGAGCAATTTTCTAAAGCAAACTGAAATTAAGTTTATTGTGCTGCTTGTGCAGGCTGGAACACTTTAGTTTGCTTTAGAAAATTGCATTCCGTACAGGAACATGGTATTGGAGTTAAGATGAAGTAATGATACTTGTGATGGACGGAAAAGTCAGGGGATGCAGCTCCATGCACTTTTGGTTGCAGCTTCTCTCCACTTTGCTTCTTGGGATGTGTTTTTGTCTTTGCTTTGTTGTCAGACAGTTTGCCATCACCCAGCCCTTTTCCTTGCTCTCTGAGCTACGTCACAGTGCCCTCCTTGCCCCAGCAACTGTGGCTCTTCTGGTGTCCTGTGAATCAGTGCTGTGGTTTTGATCAAGGTAAGTGTGGAAGCCTAGCCAAATGTACAGCTAAATATAACTGTTTCTAATCTTTCATAGCTAATGGCAGAATTGTTATGGAAGCCTCTTTGGAAATATTCATACTTTTATTTGGATTTTTTTCTTCCTAGTGTAGTAAATGATTCTTTTAACAGCCAAAATAGCTGTTCTTACCATTGTCACTTTTTTGCCTTGTTTTTTTTATTTAAGAAGTCTTAACTTTTTGTTTTTTTAAATCCCATTTTAAAATATTTTATGGAGGTCTCTAGTTCATCTTTTACAGTAAATTTATTTTAAAGCACAGGCATCAAGGAGGATAGGGCTTAAGTTTAGCAAGATAGAATTATACAAATTTTATTTGATAGAATTTTCTTTGCTTTTATGAGACATTTCCTCAGAAACTGGAACTGTGAATATTTCTGTTCTGACAGAAATATTTTCTACTCCTTTTCTGGAAAAAAAAATCAAATTACTTCTTATGCAATCACACCTTTTGCAAAATCTACAGTAATATTAGGTGAGGATACCACACTGCCTTCTCAGCCTGTCAGTATTGGATTGCAAAGTCTTGAGTCTTGTGGACATCTCTGCAATTTGTCTAGCCTTAATATTTAATAAGCTTCATACTCTGCAACCTCAGAGTGAGAGCAGTTCTTTTAAAACCACCTTTTACTTTTGTCAGAGTTCTTACCATACCCTTCCAGTTAGAGGCGTGCTTGCATGTGTGATGGGTAGAGCAGTCAGCAATTTTATGCCTCCATGCTCCTGTTGTATTAAACTTTTAAGGAGTTTGCAGAACAAATACTTTGTATAGCACATCAGGACCTTGGGTTTGCTCCTGGTCAGTGGGGACTGTGGCAAGGCTCAAGTTGCCATTTTAGGAGGATGAGTATTAGGAGTGTCCAGGTAGTGCTGCAGCCTGCATGTTCTGGTCATCCACTTGTTGCTGAATGGTTCACTGGCACCTAGATTTTCCACAGGGAACAGAGGAGATGAAAGAGAGGCAACCCATATCTGTCAGTGGAATGGCAACAGTGAAAGCAGCAGATGTGCTAGAAGGTCTGCTGATGTGTTAGGAAAAAGCAGCTGAGCCTGCTCCATAAAGACGAATTTTTGTGTTTATCTCTTGAAAAAGCCATGGAGAATCTTAGAGAAATATAGTCTGAATAAACTTTCATTCCAAACTTCTGATTTGAACTCTGTTTTCATCTTTGTATACACAGGTCTCAATTTTTAGGATTGCTAATCATAAAATCCTGCAGGTTCCCACCAGCTGGACTTGTCATAGTGGAAAGTGTTCATCCCTTGTATTGTGTACTCCAAATTTGCTAGCTCAAGTTGGAGGCTGTCTTTGAAACTACTGCCTCTCCCAGTTTTTGGACAGTCTAAGTGAAGAATCTGACTTCCTTCATTCTGCCAACCCTTAGCTAGTAGAAAGTAATGCACAAATTTAAAAGTATTTGCCAATAAATGGGTGTATTTCACCAAGGCAATCCATGCTATAGGTGATCATGTTTTGAATTACTTTTGTTTAAGAAGCTGGGTAGCTGAAATTGAAAAGGTCTATTATGTGGTTTGGGAGTTTTCTAAAACTCTTCCAAAGCATTTCAGTCTTTAAACCCAGGAAGTGGCTTTTTTAGGTCTCAAAAGTGGTTTTAGCAAGCAAAATTCAGCTGACATCTAAGAGGGAAAAAAAGCAGTTTTTCCTTTTTTTTTCTTCCCTGGAGGCTTGAGTAAATTTTTTGGTAATTTCTTTTTCTCTGTAGTTATGACAGTTTCAAGTTGCAAATGTTTTTTCCCAGTAGGTCTTTAAACTGTGAATCTGAGCTTGAACTTTTAGATTTTTTTGTCAGACTTAAGTCAGTTCTAACTCTTCCACACTTTGTTTTGTTTGCAGCTGTGTACTTTTCTTTTTTCCCCACCCATCATGATGAACAGCATGGAAGACAAATGTGTGGGAGCTGCTGCAAACTGCTAATGGCTTTTAAAAGGCAAATCATTGAATCAGAACTCTCTTCAAGTGCACCAGGGACTTTGTGTCTGAAAAAAATGAACTTAATTTAAAGCACATCTGTAGCTTTTTAAACATGAATTGCACAAAAGACATTCATCTTCTGCCTATGAGGTGTATATGAACTCTAATACTTCGAGACATTAAAACATTTCCTCTGAGGTGTAAAAGGTATCATGTTGTGCTGAAAATGCTGTGTTGGACTGGAAGCCTCAAGCAGTGGGTTGAAAGGAAAAGTTATTTATCTTCTGACTTGGTGCTTTGAGCAGCAATGGGAGATATGGGAAATCCTAGGCTGGTTTCTTTTTGTTTTTATGCTTGGAAGAGAAAGATGACAGCTCTGGCAGATGCCATTCACCACTTCTTGTGACTTCTCTAAATGTCAAGGTATACAGAGGGCTGCCACCAAACCAAAGCTTGGTGTAGGCGAAATAGGAGTTGCAATGAGTTGCCCTAGACACTTTACCTCCACTGGAGTAAATCTGTGGTCTTTATGTGTTAGATACTGGTCAAACTTTTGTGCTGTAAGGATATTAATAGGTGCACATACACCGCCATTTAACCTGCAAATTCACACGGTAGAAAATCTTGGAATAAGTACTTGTTACAGTTTCAATAGGAGTTTCTCCAAGTATCTAATTGGTTACCTGTCTCTTAACCATGCTGTCCAAAAGCAGCAGTACTAACACATGATTTTTAAAAACAAAAATCCAGCTGCATGCTCCCTGAGGTATTGATGGTATCAATACATGCTTCCACAAGCAGTATTGATGGATATAGATTGTCTCAGCACTTAGGGCAGGGTGGAGTAACCTTTTATCTATACATACCATTGTTCTTTGGGGTTTCTTGAGGTTTTTTTTTCTGTTAGCTTCAACTACTTATGTGATACCAGGGCCCCAGCAGACACATTGCTATTAAATGAGGTGCTTTTTCTGTGGTTTGAGATGGCTGTTGCAAGCTGGACAAAATACATTATAATATAATACATGTGGCTGTCACTGGCACTTGTATTATTTTGTCATGCAATTTTCTTAGTCTTTGGAGAAGTGAAATTGAATAGAAGCCAGAATTAGCTGATACTATATTTAACTTGAAAAATCTAAGTGGAAAAGTGGAAAGAAAAGGCCGTGAAGGTTATACACATCTGAGCAGTGATGTGGCAGGCTACTTGAGCTCATGTCTGCAAGAAGGTGTAAAGAATGTGCATGGTGAGCAGCAGTGCTTGGTTTCATGGCCTGCTGCTCTCTGTCCTTCGTTGTGAACAGGGCTGTGGGTCCATCCCATCCTCTAGTTTTATGTCAGGGGGGAGTTGTTCATACTTCTGGTGGCAAATGTATACATTCCTAGGGTTTTATTAAATTAATGGGTTTTTATAAGTATTCATGTACAGTTAATTATCTAAAGAGCAAGTTGACTTAAACAATTTTTCAACTGAACTGGTTAGACATGGTTTTATTGATGAAAATGGATACTTTTGAATTCACATAAATCATGTCATGAGAAAAAAATTAAGGATTTTTGGAGGGTACTCTGGTGATGGTTATCTGAAATAGCCCTGAAAGTGCCATGGAGTGAAAAAAGTGAAATGAAGATCCTTCTTCTGGCTTGATATCTTCTGGACAGGGTACTCATCTACCTTGAGAGGCAAGAATTGCTTTAAACCTGCTGTCTTAACCTGAGAGTTTCTTATATTTGTTCTTAAGGTTGTTCAATAAAATATGCGGGGGAGAGGAATAAATGGCCAATAGACAGCATAAATAAAAAATATGGCTTACACACTTAAAATGGGTTGTTTCAGAGGAAGCTCATGGGAGGCACGATGGTTCTGCTCATGTAGGTGGGATCAGCCTTTGGAAGGGAGTTTTACTCCTTACCTTTTTCTGTCCTGCTGAGGGGTCTTGCACCAGAACCCTGTGGTGTAAGTAGCTGCCCTGGATGTCAGTGGGTCAGATTATTCCACATAGCAGCAATTGGCTGCTCTTCATCTCTAGTAAATCTGATTTTATTAGTCCTCATCTGACACCTTTTCCTAGGAGGAAACATGAAATCATAGGTTCCCATCTGCTTCTGTGCCACCAAGGAGATGTGCTGGGGTTAGAGTTGAGGTGGCATGCAGAGAGGAGATGAAATGGATGCAATTGCTCAGGCTGAGGCTAAAAAAGATGTAAGAGATGGCAGAAATGTCAGGCTGCAGCAGCACCTGAGGTCTGTTGGGATCAGGCAAGGAGGCATCAATGTGTAGTGGGAGCGGAGCATGAAGTTAGTGGCTAGGAACTCTAGGGTGAGCTCAGCTGGAAAAAGGTAAAGCTTGTGCCAATTTAGGAGGAAAGAAGGGTGGTAATGAGCTGTGTAGGAGGTTGGGAATTGCAGCTGTGGGACCTCTGGACAATGTGCTTTTTTGTAAGCAGGCTGAGATTTTGGATGGCTTTTTTTTGGTTACAGCTCAAAGTGCATTCTTTCTTCTTCTCCAACTGATGGGAAACATTCAGGAAGGCAGAAGTGTTGTGAAACTGTTCATGCACTGCAGGCTGTGGCAGAAGCCATTTGCTGACTTCTGCAGTTAGTATTAAAAACCTGCTTCAATTTCCAACTACATATGAGAACAAGTAATAGTAGATTCCTTTGCTCCTCTGGACAGCTGTCCATAAGGTCCTAGAAGAGCATTTGCCAGCTTTTTTTGGTTCAAAGCAGATATAATGGGATGGATGTTAGAACAGCTGTACAGTGGGATTGACAATTGTGGTGTGGCTGTGAGAAGGCCATGGTCAATGAAGTGCCTGTGCTCAGAGCAGTCACTCAGAAAGGAAGAACAGGAAACATGTGGCTTCTTGGCTCTGCTTTGGGACATATCTGTAAGGGGCAGGTTGCTTCTATGAGATGGGGTAGATCTTCTCTTGGACTGTGTGTGTTTGGATGCAGTAATAACAAGGCTTCTATGGTCAGACATAATGATCACAGAAAGCCAGAGCTGTCATCTCGCTGCTATTTCTGTCTTTTGGGTCAGTACATTTCTCTGTAAGCCACAAACCATTTTATCTACAAGTGCTGGTTGCTTTTCTGCCCACAGCTATAGAACGTGGAGCTTGCCTCAGCAAAAAAATGTTTTCTTGAAAATTCAGTCAACTTGAAACCTTTGTCCCTTCTACATGTAGAAGGTTGTGTTGTTAGTAACTGGAAAGGGCTTTGTGCAAAAAGAACTTTGGGAAGAGAAGTATTGGAATGTTTTTTGTTGTCTCAAGGAGAACTTTTCTGGTGTAGATTTTATTTCAATCACCTTGCTCAAATTTCTTCTTGTCCTTTTCCTCCTAAGACTTTGTTTTGGCCCCTATCCTCATCAGAAATTCCCAGGAATTGTTTTTAGGATGAAGGCCTGCATACATATTTATTACATTCTACAAATGAGCGAAGGCCTGAGGATGGGATGTCAAAATGTTCCTAGTAAGAAAACAGACCTAGCTACACTCCTGATAGCTGTTGTGGGATCTCTGAACCCAAAACTGTACTAAGATGGATGCAGTTCCTGCCCCTTCCCCCTTCCTTCTTGCCTTAAGTCAAACCTTCAAAATTAAATGACAGTGTCAGGAAAGAGATTGTTGCTGCTTAATGAGTTTCAATTGGGTTACAGATTGAAGCCTGACTCCTTGCAATGACAGATTAATAACTCCTTCTGCTGAAGCTTTGGGGGGGGGTGTAATTATTTTCTGGGCCTTTTTTTTTTTTTTTTTTTTTTTTTTTTTTTAACTGGAAAGCTAATTTCTTGCTAGTGCCTGAGCCAGGTGCCATTGCTGTAAATCTTTTTGTAACAAAAGACTTGACATTATTATTTTTCAGACTCTGATGAACTTGTGGCCTCCTGTTTGAGATATGCTTGATGCTCTAACATGCAAATGGGAGAAAAAGCAGTAACAGAACACAAGGATTAAATAGAAAGCTTTCTGTTGTACACAATTACATAAATAATATGTATATAATGTAATGTATTATTAAATAATATAAGTATTACTACTTATAATAAAAATAAAATAACCTGCTGCTGGTTCTGCTGTTCTTCTTGGTGCTTGCCAGCATGGTCACTGATGTGCTGGGGGAAAGAATCTTGGTGTTTGGGGTTTTACTCATCTGGCTTATAAATCTGTACTGGAAGAAATGCTTCAGCTCTGCTGCTACTGCAGGGAACTGAGAGCAGTTGCAGTTGGCACTCTGTTAGGGAGTCACTCCTGTGTGAAGTAAGGAAAGGGAGCCACAGTGAGGCAGAGGTCAGTGTCTTTGTGATGGCCCATTGCTGCTCACATCTCTAGGAACATATGTGGTATAGGTACATGCGTGGTTTTCGCTTCTTGGATTTTATAAATAGGGAGGAAAACTTATATTTTGAAAAGTATAAAGGAGTTTTAAATGTTATTCATGAAGTATTTAACAGCAAATGCTTTAAATGTTTTAATCTGTGTTGCATGAAACAATGATTATGCAGTAACTAAACTTGAAAACACCTGAGTTGAGATTAGCTGCAGACTGTAATCTCTGACAAATACCTGTGCCCTTTGTAACTGTGGTATTTTATTTCTAAGTTGAGATTCTCTTTAATTTGTCTTCTGTGGCTTGTCCAAGGTCTTTCACTGAGTCATTGCTAAGGCTGGGGCTGGCTCAGGAGCCTTGACTCATAGTCCTGTGCTTGGATCAGAGGCCACATGTGATTACCAGAGGACAGCAGCTTCTTCCAGGACTGCCTGTCAGTTCAGGCTGTTTGACAGATGCTGTTGGGTTGGGGGGTGTGTGTTTTGTGTGTTTAGGGATTTTTTTTTAATGCTTCTAAAATTTTTTTTTTCTTTTTGGATTTTAGATTCTGGGGGAGAATAAAACCAGCAGTTTTTCTTACAGGCTATCATTTAGCCACATTTATTGTCATATTTCTGTGGCTGCTTTCTTGTTAATAGGGTCTACTCATCCCTCCAAATAATTTGGAACAAACTAATTTTTCTGGGGTTATAGATCTCCTATGTAAATGTAAGGCTGTATGTGAAACTTAATAGTTGCTCAGAAACTAACTTTTGAAATTCCAAAGCAATCTTCTGTTTAAATCTCTTGATAGTTTTGTTTTAAATCAGTCTTTTTCTATTTTGAACCTGTTTTTTAACCTCACCATCAGTAAGAATGTACATTACAGAATAAAGCATACCTGGCTGCCCCTGTAGTTCATAATTTTTTTAAACCATTTTGCTACACATATAAGTACATAAATCACACAACATGACACAAAATAAAAAAGAACTAGATCCCTACACTCCTGTGAGTTTTTTGGCACAAACGTCTTTTGAGGAGGCATGAGTGCACAGTGTATGTGTATCTGCCAGCACAAAGCCAGGATAATTTGATATTTGGTTCTGTACAGTGTGCCAATAACTTTTTTTTGTGTAATCTGTTTATTTAAATTCAAAACTATGCTTAGTTTGGCTTATTTTAAAAGTGAATGAAATGCTTATTACAAAGATGCCCTTGATAGCAGAGTGTTATGTCTGCCTACAAGGAGGAAGAACTACCCACTTGTTTATTGTCTTTTAACTTCCTTATCTAAAATAGCCCTAAGGCAATGACAAGGCACGACCTTGAACTTGTTATTCAGAATTTTAGGGTTTTGATATCCTCAAAATTTCTTCCAGACTGCAAGAATTGGCATCCTCTGCCTTCCTTTCCTGTTGAAGAAGGCTGGTTTAAAATTTTTTAAACTGAAATGTAGTGAGGATTTATTATGTGCTCACACTGCTGAACATAAACTGCTTCCCGTTTTTCAAAGTTTGCATCTTCTGCAGGGATGTGACAAGCTGGCGAATGCCACACAGGCAGCATTGCACCAATGAGAAAGTAGCTGATGATTAGCCATGCTGAGTGCAAGACAGAATCTCAGAATAACAACTAGGTTGGAAAAGACCTCTGAGATCAAATCCAATTTGGGACCTAACGCCACCAATAGACCATGGCATTGGCTGGCACATGCAGTTGTTTCTTAAACACCTCCAGCTATGGTGACTCTACCACCTCCCTGGGCAGTCTGTTCCAATGCCTAATCAGCTTTTCTGTGAAGAAATTCCTTCTAATGTCCAGCTTCAGCCTTCCCTGGCACAGCTTTAGGCCATTTCCTCTTGTCCTGTTGCTGGCTTCCTGGGAGAAGAGGCCGACCCCACCTGGCTACAGCCTCCCTTCAGGTGGTTCCAAGGAGCGATAAGGTTACCCCGAGCCTCCTTTTTTCCAGGTTAGCAATCCCAGCTCCCTCGGCTGCTCCTCATGGGATCTGTGTTTCAGACCCTTCACCAGCTCCATTGCCCTTCTCTGGACTTGCACCAGCCCCTCAATATTCTTCTTGAAGTGAGGTGCCCAGAAGTTGACACAGGACTCAAAGTGTGGCCTCACCAGTGCTGAGTATATGGGAAATACAGATGCTGTCAGAGGCCTGGGGTTCTGCAGACACTGGCTTAACCCTTCTTCAAGGGGTTATGTAGTGGTGTTCCTCTGCCCTTCTGTGCAGGGTAGTACAGCCAATGGCAAACAAATATAGGTATACAGAGTGAATTGCTAGTGCTTCTGGAGATGGCATGTAACATGTGATCTTTTTTTTTTTTTAATATACAGTATTACTAGCTCAGTTCTGGATCCAAAAAAATGCTTGAATTATTTTGGACAAGTGTTGAAACTTCGTCAAAAATCACAGTGAAATTTGAAGGTGTAGCTTGTGATGTTCAAAGGATGACACTTTATTTGTTGATGTTTAGGCTATTTAAAGTAAAACTTTCCAAGTGTCAAATCTTGATGCACGCAAACATCCAGAAGAAAAACGATCTATGTGATAAACACTGTGTATTATTATTAGTCTTTCACCTTGAAAATACATACAGGACTTTCTTTCATCCTTCTTGCCAAGTTTTTTTTCAGCTTTGTTTCTTTGCCCTCAAGGGGGTAGAAAGTTCAGTTTGGAAGTAGGGAAGAAAAATCTAGACTTTTAAACATAAGAAATCAAAAGCGAGCAGTATCACTGAAGATGAGAGAAGTACTAGTAACAAGTGCTTTATGTGATATATCACAGTACCTGCTTTCCAGTATTTACGTGGAATTAGCTGAATATCTCCTGATCACCCCTTTTGCCTGCTTTTGCTAGGGTCAGTTGAGGCCCAAGGCAGGTGGCAAGTGAGGGTAGACTGAGGCAGTAAAAGCAGCCCCCTCCTAGCCTGCTGGATCTCTTTGGCTTTTCTGATGAGACTCATTGCTATTTCTTTTGCTCTGACTTACTGCATTGGGAAAACAGCCTGTCATTTAAGCAAAATAAAAACCCAGCTCCAAAGCTACAGATAACCCCAAGGCCTAATCCAGAAAGCAATTAGGGTGATTTAAAAGAAATGTTTGCAGTATGAGGTGTCTGTCTGAGGCATCCAAATGTTCATGGGAAAGACCTTAGGAGATAGTCTTGTCCAGCCCTTTGCAGGCCCCCACAGCTTAGGTTGCTCATGGCCATACTCAAGTGAGTTTTGGCTATGCAAGGAAGGAGATTATGCAGCCTTTTTGACAGCCTGTTCTGGTGCCTGGCCACCATTGTTTCAAAAAATAAGCCTTGCCTAATTTTTTTCACCTACATTGCAACAAGTTTGTCGCCTTTAGTCTTAATCATTGTGCGCTTTCCAGAAGATTCTGTCCCTGTCTTCTCTGTCTCCCCAGAGAGTAGCTGTAAAGAGCAGTAAAATCTCTACCAAGTCTCCCTCAGTTTGAGGGTTGGAAGGGAAGGACCCTCAGCTTTCAGCACGTGGCTCTTTACCAGAAGAGTGTGAAAGAAACTGTACCTTAACAGGTTTGAGCTCATGGATTGATCCACTCCAGTGATTCACAGATCAAGTTGAATTCACTGATCTAACTGTGTGATGTGAAGTGTGAATGCCTCTGGTTCCTGCAGTCAGCTGCCAGCTGGCACTCCCTGAAACCTCAGGGCAGCTTCAGCAGAGAACTGGGCTGGAAATCTCACAGACCACAGCTCTGACCAGATAAAGGCACTCGTGGTTATGTGTGTCTTTCTGAATTCATGTTCTCACTTCAGTGACTTCTGTACTCAAACAAAACCAAAAGTAAAGATGACATTTTAAATGGTGTGTTGTTAGATTGGTGTTGACCAATCCATTTGCATCAAAGGAGGTTTAGATTGGATATTAAGATTATTTTTTTCACTGGAAGGGCAGTCAAGGATTGGAACTACCTGGGCAGATGGATGAGTAATCATCCCTGGAGGTGTTTAAAAAATGTGTGAGTGTGGAACTTAGGAGCAGTTAGACTCGGTGATCTTAGGTATTTTCCAACCTAAATGATTCTATGACTATGTCTGAAATCTAATATTTTTCATTATGAATAGTGATTTGTTTCAGAAGGGACAAAATATTCCCAGGATTTAATGCTTCATTTTTAGTAAGATGTTCTTTGTGTACAACCTGCATGATCAGCATTGTATAGGCAAGCTGCCAGCATAAATGCTCTCTATTAAAAGTGAGAATGCAAGTCATGCATCCAGGTTATTAAGTATTAGTTTTTGAGATAGTCCTTCATAAGAGTCTTGGAGCAATGAAGTAAACTTGCCATTGCAATAGCTACCACAACCTAAAACTTTGAAATAAGGCCCTTCTCAAATTTTGAAGCATTTGTACCCATTTATAGCTTTTTCTCTTGTTGCAGTTTTGCCATAAAAAAGGCGGTGCTTGATTTATCTGGCCTAGAGGTTCTTTTTTTTTTGAAAATGTAGTAGTGTGTTCTTAAGCAGTGAGAAAAATATTTGCTTTTGTTCCAGGTTCTCCATAAGCTCTTCAGCAGTAACACCTTGGGTAGGAGTAACACAGAGGTTATGTACTGATTCTTCTGTATCTGTTCCTAGGTTCCAGCAACCATTCCTTGCTTCCAAATAAACAACAGAGCAATAAGATTTAGTCTAGGCTTGTCCATTGAAAAATCCCAGGCATGGGATCCCATTGAAAAATCCCAGGCATCCCATCACATATTTTACTTTTGTTCTTCAGCTGCAACTCTGATGTTTCAGGAATGGTTGAAATCAAGTATCCAGAGAGAATTACCGAGGATGCCCTGGTCTTCTGTATAACACCTAATGGCAGACAGCTTAGGAGGGCATTCTTCCTGAGGCTATAAATCAGGCAGTTTCTTCTGCCTGAAAAGATTTAGGGGTTTTGTTTTTTTGTGATCTTGGGGAGCTGACTGAGCTGTCTGAGCTTTGTTAATGTTGTATAATCGAGTGAGATGCGATGTAGAAATCACATAACAAGTCCAGTAAATTTTTAGTGTGTAAAAGATGCCGTGTTCATTAGAAAACAAAAAATTCTTCCAAATAGTTTTCTGTGAAGCCTTCAAATATTTTTCGGAAAAACACGACTTCTGTCAAATGTGTGCTTTAACGTTTCACTTCAGTGTTCAAAACCTGTTGGTTTGGGAATACATGATATACATAGCAGTATGCCTGTACCTTTGTAAAGTCAGGGAGCTTTCCATTCTTCTAATTAATCTTTTGAACTAACAAATGTCTAGTATTTTTCTAATGAAACTGGCTGTGGAATTTGTGTGTCTTCCTTGGGCCCCTTTTGTTTTCATACATATTTCCTTTAATGGCTGAGCTGTGGGTGGCTTTACCCACTTGACTGCTTCTGACAGACTTTTGCCTCAGCAAAGGTCCAGGTGCATCCTGCTGCAAGACAGCACCCTGACAGCAGAGACCACATGTTCCCAAACTGCATGGTGCTCAGTATAAAAACCTCATCCATTGTGCTGTTTTATCAATAGGAGGTATATGAAAATTCCCTGTGGCTGTGCTACTGGGCCATGGGAAAGTAGGATATGGGATAGAATGTTTCACTTCAAGTGCAAAGTACTAGTTATGAATATAATTGTCATATAACTGGTATATCTTATTATGGAGGAGAATGTACAAGTGGGTTATATCCATTTATATAGTCCAGTCACCTCCTGCTCTCAGGTTTCTCTTCCTAATGCAGTAGTAATGGGGTTTCCCATCTGCTTTTGCAATGCATTCAGTAAAGACAGTCTCTGACCCTAAGAAGCTGCCTTAAGAAGTGTCCCCCTCTCTATTCTCAGCTGAATAGCAATATTGAATTGGCTTTATGCAACAGCTATGGCTAAGCTCATCTGTACAGTTTTCTTTTTGCATTCTGATTTACTACAGGATTTCTGGCTGATAAATTTTTACCACGGTCAGTCTTCCTGATGTCTTCTGTGAATGTAGCCCTTCCTAGCTGTGAGCAGGGTGAGAGCAGCAGAAAGCTTAGGCTGCTCGCCTGTCTGGGTTAGTGAAGGGGTCTGCAGCCATAACTGGTAATGCAAGTGGCTTGGAGGTGACTGGCTGTAAACTTTATGCAGAGCCGTGTTTCTGCCTCATCCATCATATATAGCTGTAAAATGCTCTGGTGGTGTTGGGAGATGATTTTATAAATCAGTGTATTTAAATTGTTAGCATTGGAATTTCAGTAAGTAGATTTATCCTGTTTAGGAGATCTCTTCCCATGTTCTCTCTGAGTATGTACTTCCCTTTTCTAGAGATAATGTCTCTTAATATTCGGGTTACTATGGGATGATCATGTTGCTGCTGTGTTCTTAGAGAAGGAAGGCTGGAGATGAGCCTCTCACTAGTGTCACAGCTGCTACCTGCTGTATCTTCTTGCATTAAAGCAGTTTTGTTAATGTGGACTTCAGGAGAATGAGGTGTGTTCCTTTGGTTGGGTTTTTGGGAGTGCAGCTTGGTTACTTTTTGCACTGTGTCATAACAATAAGTCTATTTGGGGTTTTTGTTGTGTGTGGTAGATTTTTTTGTTTGTTTTACCTCATTTATACTTGGTTACTACCTGTCAGCTTCATTTACTCTCTGGGGAAACTATGGATGCAGAGGGAGAGTCACAGGGAGCAAACCCAACAGTGACTACTGCCTCATGAACAAAAGCACCAAACATCCATCTTCATCTTTCAGTGGTCTGGAACAAGGATTAAATTGCAGATCATCTTAAGGCAACAGGGAGCCTTTAATACTTACCAGACCAAAACCACTTTGACTGTTCTTATATGTACTCTCTGCAGATGTTCTTTTCTTTGTACATTGTAACAGGAATGGTGCTCAGTTAGAACTTTGTGGTGCTCAGTTAGAACTTTGTGCTTCTCCAGCCCCCTGGCATTAAGTTATGAATGAGGCTGATGCATTTGTTATTGATAGTATTTTCTGGCTGGATTTTCTCTGCTGCCTAAGTAACTTGTCCTGTATTCCTAAATCCTGGGTCTCTTATGATTGCTCATTTACACTAATTTTATTTTTGTTTATATGAAATGTGGAAAATGCTTGCAAATGACATATAGTGCATGTCATCTGTCTTAGTTTTAAAGTTTGTGGAGTACACAGAAGATTGTGCAACAGGCATTGTTTTCTTGCCTAGAATTGTAAAACTAAAAACTATGTTCTTGCTACAGCCATAAAATCATAGGGCAAACATCACCATTCCAGATCAGTCACGGTCACGTGCTTCCAGCAGTTGTTTTCTGGCAATAGTGTATTTGCTTGGTTCTGTCCTAAGGCAGGTGAAATGTATTTGATGTGTCGTAATCTTCAGCCTCTCATGTGACTGGGGGTTTACACATTTGAGGTGTGAATGAGGGTGAGGAAGACAAAAACTGAAATGGAACCATGTGTTTGTCACTTCAGTCAGGTACCAGATACTTCAGATTCACTGGTAGTTTTGATGTGCTCAGGGCCTCTCTTCCTCTGCAGAAAACTGATAGTAACAATTCACTTCAACATGTTTATGCTTGTAAAGTCCATGCATGATCCCTTGGATGATGTTTGAAACTTGTTAAAATGCAGGAGTAGCAAATCAGCCTCATGGATTTTTACCTCTCTTCCAGGACTCATAGTTGGGGTGATCCTGAGATATGGGACTCCCTCCACGAGTGGCCATGACAAGCCATTCAGCTGCTCACAGGAGGACAGGCCCTTCACCACCCTGCTGGTCAACGTCAGTGGCAAGTTCTTCGAGTACACGCTCAAAGGGGAAATTAGCCCTGGCAAGATCCACAACGTGGAGCAAAATGACATGTTGAGAAAGGTGAGGCTACACCATTTCACCTGCTTGGCTAAGTGTTTCTCCTTCATCTATGCTTTCCTCCTTCCTCCCCTCTCCATCCCGTTTGAACCTCAGGCAGTGTCAAGTGTCACTATTCCTGATAGTAACAGCACTTTAATGCTTAATTCAAAAGCACCTTCTGTATTACATCACTGCTGGAGAAATGGTGCTCTGTTACATGTATGTAGTGCTTTCCTAAAGACCTTGGTTTGAAGACTTAATGTATGTTTCTAACATTTGTAGAATTTACAGAGACCAGCTGAATGAAAAAAACAAAAAAAAAAAAGCCTTGTGCTGCCTTGTATAAATGCAAAGTAATTAGTGAAAAGTGATTGTTCCTTGTTGTTTTGGTCTTTTTTCCCTAGGGTTTTAAAATCTGTTTATTGCCAGGAAATAGTTACTGCTTCCACCCTATAAACCACCAAATGAGGCAGTCTGGTGTTGGAAGTAAAATTCACCTATCAGCAGTCATTCAGATGTGTTATTTGCCTTTTTATTCAGTGTCAGGAATTAATCACCTTTTGTGTGTATCAAAGCTAGACTTTGAAGCATAGGACTGGCATCTAAAAGTACTTATTTCTGCAGATTATGAAGAGAGCTTAGCTGTCCATGTGTATCTGTCTGCTGTAGGTATCTCAAGTTAGCTGAAATGAGTCCTGCTCTGGGAGGGCAGAGTTGTAGTGTTTGTCTTCTAATCTGTGCTTAGGCAGCAGGTAAAGAGAGCCTAGTTAGTCCCATATGAGTGAAGGTCTTCTATTTTCATTTTAACTGTTGTTTTTTGTTCTTTAGTGTAGTGTAGTCCTTCATGGATATCTGGAACTCCTACTGAAATACATGGAAGAGGTGTATGATCCAAATTTCTGAAAACCAGTCTTGTATCTGACTTGATTGGATTACAATAACTATTCAGGGGCTAAATTTGCACCAAAAATAGTAAGCTAAAATAGCATTTCATCTGCAGCTTTATCAATATCAGGTATTAGTGGTCAAATACTGGAATCATCTGCCCAGGGAGGTAGTGGAGTCACCATCCCTGGATGTGTTTAAAAAAAGACTGGATGTGGCACTTGGTGCCATGATCCAGTTGAGGTGTTAGAACATGGGTTGGACTCAATGATCTCAAAGGTCTCTTCCAACCTAAAAATTCTGTGATTCTGTGATCACAATAGGAGAGATCTTCTCCAGCATAATTTCTGCTAGAAATTTTTAATTTAAAATAGAGGACTGTGTTTGGGACTGCTGCCAGATCATGAGTAACCAATGTAATGCCTATTCTTTCTAGATGCTAGTTACCAACAGGAGCTGCAGCTTTTTGCTGCCATGTACAAGTAGAGCTGGCCAATGTTTTAGAGGCTCAGTTTATCTATTTCATCAACCAAAAATAGTGGTTGTCAGAAAATGAATGAGGAAAAGGCCCTAACCATTTGGATATATCTGTTTCTAATTGAAATTTCATATTTTATTTTTTAGGTAACATTTGACCCAGAAGTTTTCTTCAATATTCTATTGCCTCCTATTATTTTTCATGCTGGTTATAGCCTGAAGAAAGTAAGTGCAATAACTTCTGAGGAGAATAGATCCTTTTTTTTTTTAATGAGATCTTGCTGATTTGTTCAGGATTGTTGTCTCCATTCAGGCATTTAGTTACAGTAAGAAAAAAATCTCATTTCCTCCAGAGATGGCTAGGTCATATTGTTTTAAGAGAAAATACATATATTTTTGAGTATAAATGTATTAAAATTTACTTAATTTTGCTGATTTGTTTTCCTTTCAACTTAGCCAGACATTGACGTCAGTTTCATTTAAAGTAAATGATGTTCTGTTATGAATTGTTTTGGTCCTTCTCAGATGTCCAAAATGCAATAAATTATGCTGGGAGGCAGACCTAACCCTGAATCCCAGTGGAGATGTACCAGGCCCTTAGTGGCAGAAGGGCTCAGATTCTGATCTTGCTTGAAGACACCATGAATTGCTGCTGGTTTCTGTCAATAAGCCTTCTGTCAGTAAGGTGCACGCAGGGTCTAATGCATGGCACAGATCTGGTTTATTCAATTTATTCGAGTTAGATTGAATTTACATAGCAGTAATTGAAATGTTTCTCTGAAATAGACCAATAGACCTGTGCTTCTGTGTACTGATGCAAGTGAAGTAGTGTGCTGCATGGTTCTGAATGGGCAATATAACTTTGCTAAAGTAAGTATATAAACCTCTTTTTCCTGTGCAGAGACACTTTTTCAGGAATTTGGGGTCCATTTTGGCTTACGCCTTTTTAGGAACAGCAGTGTCTTGTTTTATTATTGGGTAAGTGAACTCTGATACCAGTTCCTCTCTACACTAAAGTTTAAGCTGATAAAGCACACTCTCTCTCTTTGCCTGCATATATATATATATATATATATATATATATATATAATGTATATATACACACACACATTTAGTTTAAGATAGCTGGTCATGTTGATTTCCTTGCCTATAATCTCTTATTCTGCTCATATTACTGTGTCTTGTATATGGATATTCTGAATAACAGAAATCCTGAATTGTATTGGTGACCTTGGCTTGTCTCTCAAAGAATTTCACTAGGGAATTAATCTATTATTATAGATTGTTCTTACCTCAGAGCTTTTGGCCTATGTATTGTGTTGGGAGAAATAATACTGAGGGGAATTTTGAGCAGAGAAGACTTGGTGGGAAATGGAAGAAACATGTAGACTCTGTGCTAATTGTATGAAGATTTCAGACTTTACTTATTGGTTTTATATGATGTCTTCTGGATCATATATTGCTTGATTTGCTTCATAGGGAAAAAGGAAAGTTCACTTTGAGAGCTTTCTGCTACACTGTGGCAGTGTCCCACTGAACTGTAGCATAAACAAACCTGTCTGAAATACTGTTGCTTGTGCTTTCCCTTGGTCTGTCTGAAATGTACCAGATTGTTTGACTCGGAATGTTTCATCTTCTTTCTCTTCAGGAATCTCATGTATGGGGTTGTAAAACTGATGAAGTTGGTGGGTCAGCTGTCTGATAAATTCTATTATACAGACTGCCTCCTCTTTGGAGCGATAATATCTGCCACTGATCCAGGTAGCTTGATGAACATTTTTAATAACCTTCCAAAATAACCTTATTGTTAGGATTTTTAGCTGCATATTAACAGGACTCTATTTTCAGTTATCTCATGTTAGTATCTCTGAACCTCTTTTCCAAAATACATGCAACTTCTGAGCATTTCGAAAGCTGTTCTCTGAACTGGCATGACATCATGGTATATTTGGAGAAAAGTCTAACTCTCCTGTTCAAATACTTAAATGTTTTTTGTTAAGTGGCTTCATGTTAAGTGTGCATCAAGTTTAGGATGGCAAATAGAAATGAAATTATTGTTTTTTTTGGATAGCAGGACTTCCTTCTTCAGCTACATTTCTTTTAGAAACTTTTAGATTCTTTAGGTGGGGGATTTTCTGTTCCTCTTTCAAACAAACTTCATGTTTTATAAGTTAAGGCAGAAGAATGATTTTCTGGCCAAGTAATTTCAGCTTTTTGCTCAAATAATGTGGCCATCCTTCAGAGTCAAGCAGGCTCACATTGAAGTCTCCACTTGACAGATCAGTTTGTAGGGCTGGCAAAGGTCAGGGGCCAGGGTGGGGAGTGCTGAAGTATGCAGCTTAGCATTTAAAGCAGTTTGAGGTGCTTAGTGGTGATTAGTGTGAAAACGGGAAGTAGCTCCTGTGATTGAGCTGAGCTCTGAACAGCTGGTGGTTGCATACAATTTATGCAAAAAATCACCGTGTGATTTTTGAAGTGCGTATATGGGAACATCAAGATGATCAGCAAGATCATGGTCTTTCATCTCAGAATTTTCTTGAAAGAATGATTATAAATATTTAGCACTCTTGTCCTTTTTAAAGCATGTGGTAATTCACATCGGTGGCATAATGGATGCTTAGGGGAACACCTAGGATTATTTGTACTATTTTACAATGGCTGAAATAATAAACCTGTGTCAACAATCCATACAGCTTTTAAAAGCAGGAAGAGCTGCACAACATTTTGCTTACTGTTTTACATGGAACATGTTCTAAAATAACATCAGGGCTTTTATAGAAGGGCTTTGTCTGCCCCATGCCCCTTGATCATGGGGGCCTTGTTATGAGCACTGTGCAGATGGGAGGACAAAAGAGCCACTTCTTAATGGAGCTGCCCTAAAACTGATGGAGGAATTGCTGACTTGTAGGAAAGCATGACTATGGTTTCCCATTTTAGTTTTGATCCTGTTACTCCCATTCCTGGGTTTTCTTGCTTTAGCCAAACTGGAAAGTCTGCTCCACAGCTCATGCAGTCATTGCAGTGTTGTTTTCCTCTTTTCTTTCTGTAGTTACCGTGCTAGCAATATTTAATGAGCTGCATGCTGATGTCGATCTCTATGCCCTTCTGTTTGGAGAGAGCGTGTTGAATGATGCTGTTGCCATTGTATTATCCTCGTAAGTAACTATGGGAATTTCTACTCTGAAATTACTAAATTGCTTTTGGCTTTTGTCTAAAATAAATGCTTTTTCTGAGAAGCATTATTTTAAGTTGAAATGGATTGCCTTTAACTGGGTTGATAACCATTACAAACATTTTCCAAGGCCCCTAATGCATACACAGGCCAGAATGACAAAAATGCCTTCAGCATGGGATTGTCTCCCTGTAGCTCAGGTAGTGTTGCCACAGTAAAAATCTTTCCTGATGCCTCTTCTAACTTGTCATTGTGTTCTTTCTTTCTAGATCTATAGTTGCCTACCAGCCAACAGGTGAAAATACCCATGCTTTTGATGCTGCAGCATTTTTCAAGTCTGTTGGTGTTTTCCTGGGAATATTCAGTGGTTCTTTCATGATGGGAGCAGTGACAGGGGTTGTGACAGCTCTGATATCCTTTTTCATATTTGGTATTCCAGCTGAGATGGCACATGTGGATATTATCAGGGCTTTCCTGTTTCCCATTATAGCAGAATTGACTCTAGCTTGTTTAATTCTGAGTGTGAAGATGTGATCAGTATTCATTTGACTTCTTTTCTACAGAAAGACGTTACAGGTACCCACAGAAATCAACCCTTTCCAATAAAACTGAGGCCGTAGTGGAAGTTTTAGTGATATTGTTGCAGCAAACCAAGGCATGTCCTAATAATGTCTATTTTTTTAATGGAATTATAAAACCTAGGGTTTTTTATTAGTCTTGAAAGACATTTCCTATGATAATTGGTATTTGATTCTGTCTTTAGCAAAGTCCCTCAGCTATTTCTGACCCCCACAGCATTTGAGTCCTGCATTTAAAATTTTTGCCAGAAATCTTATGTCATACCTCTTGGATAAGATTTTATCTCTCTGAGAGTTTAACTCAATAACATGATGTGCCTTGCATAATCTATTCTGTTGTCTTGATGCTTGTGGTTGTTATTTGGTTAGATCTCTGAGGTGCTCAGCAAGCAATTTGTGTGGGTCTTGTTTGAGGCTCAGGCAGTAGACCTTCAGCCTGACCTACTCCAGGAGTCATGATGCTTCTTCAGGAACAAAACGAAGTCTCTGCTTTCTGACAGGCTAGTATAGCCATATTTACACATATCCCAGGCTGCTCTGATGTGCCTAGGCTTCTGAACACGGACCTGAAAGGGGTAACGTGTGATGTTCTGTACAATGATCGTGAACCTGTGACTCTGAAGCAGCACTGTCTGAACTGTATCTTACACTGTGCAGAGTTTCCTGACATGTCTGCATGATGGAAACCCTTTAAGTATAACGGGGAAGACGTGCTGTTGATGCTTTAATGTACAGTCTCAGTTGCACTGATCTGCAATCCATGTGACCCAGAACCACGGTTCCTCCTCTGGCTTTTAGGCTACCAGCCATCCATAGCTCTCACTGCTCAAATGCAGTTGTTGTGGGTTTTGGCTGAAATGCTTTCAGGTCCACTTTGTAAAATTATGCTTCTGAAGCAGCAACCAATCCTTGTTTTTCTAATGGCTGTGCTCAGGAAGGTGATGTGAGGCTGTTCAGAACAAAGCCTCTGTGGTGCCATTTTGTCTGTGTGGTGGGGATATTTTTCTTTTTGGTCTGTTTTAGTTTTGTCTTGTTGTTTTTCTTTCGTTGTTTAATTATAGGACTATTTTTTTGGAAGCATCCTCAATGCAATGATATAGAAGCAAAAAAAAAAATTGCATTTTACTATTCATAGCTGATTAGAACCCATAAATTAAGGATTAAGTTAATATTCCTATAGTGTGAAGTACCTATACCTGTACCTCTCTGAGTAAGGGGTTTCATACAGTCATGCACTGTCCTTTGAGAACAGATAGAATGCTCAGTTTCCAAATGATGCAGATAACATACAAGGATTTATTCTGGCTTTCAGCAAGCTGTCTGTGGGTTTTTTTTAAATACTTAAGTTATAGTACCACATTGTCTATTTTCACTAAATTGCAGCATCTGACTGCTTGAAAAGACGTGAAATACAAGGCCATGTCTAACAAATAAAGAAAATAATTAAGAAAAAAATAAAGAATAACTTAGTTTCAGCTAACATTTCAAATTGATCAATTATATGAAATAATAAAATGTTTTTCTTTTCTTGCCTTTCTCTCACCTTGAGCTTCCTCCAAAATTATGAGCACAGGTTTTCATTTCAGATTTAATGCAATATTTTGGTATGGTTACTGACAATAACAGCAAGGGGAATAAACAGTTTGATTCACAAAACTGCCAGAAAAGACTGGAAATAAGGAACTGGTTCTGACAAGGCCCTTTGCCTAATTTCAGGGGAAGAAGGTTCAACCTCTTCCTCTCCCATGGAGTGACTGTGGCTATCCAGTTTCCCTAGGGATCCATGAATGTCCCTTGAGCCAGGCACTGGGATTAGCCGAGTACTCTGTGGGGAAATGGGTTTCAGTTTTTGTTATGGTGAATGTTGCTGCTTCAGAAGCAGGATCTTAGAAAATAGATCTGTTTGGGGGAAGTGGTGGGGAGGAATTCAGCTGAGCTCAGAAGTTTTAGAGGTGGTTTCTGTGCAGAATTAACAGCTGTTTAAATAGTATGCTGTGTTTTATATTTGGTGTAATGCCAACATGAAGATGGATTTTTTGTTTTAATGATGTTCTGGGCTTTGTTTTGAGAGCAACCTTCTGAAAAGTAAGGTCATGGCTGAAGGTGTATCTGGAGTATATGTCTGCCCTAGTCCAAGTTAGTAGAGAATGTCAGCAAGAAGTAGGTGTGAGTGGAGAGTTGGTACTGATTGCCTTCATATGGACTGTGCATAGCTGTTTGCACCTCAGATACAGTGTGCTGTTCAGCGTGTACCTGCTGCCAGAGCAGTGCTCAGG
Organism: Motacilla alba alba; assembly: GCF_015832195.1. Lineage (NCBI taxonomy): Eukaryota > Metazoa > Chordata > Aves > Passeriformes > Motacillidae > Motacilla > Motacilla alba. Next base: position 91,422,201 of record NC_052016.1, read on the forward strand.
AAAAAAAAAACAACACCGAAAGGATTCTATAAATAGGTGAACAACTTTTTTTTGTAGTGTGTGAAGAGCTAAATTTAACACTACTAAAGTCTGTTCCGCTTCTTCAGTAGCTGTATGAATTGTTAATTCAGTGTGTGCTTTGATGTTCCTCGGGTTTTGCTCTCCTCTGCAAGATGAAATTGTTTTTTCTTTCCTTTGAAAGACTGAGCTGCTCTTAGTTGGCTTTTTCTGTAAAACACATCAGCACAAGGAGAGGAAATACATTTTGTAGGCAGCAATTGTTTTGCCTTAAAAGTACTGAAGTAGCCTCGCTTGCTGGAAAAGACTTATTAACAAATCTGAGAAGAAAAATTCTTGTTGATCTTAGGGTTGCTGTAGTCAACAACAGCTCTGTAAATTAAATGCTTTTGAATGCATTTTATGCTGCATTTGAAGGTGGCAGTGGGACTCATAATTGAGGTTGGCAGGGGGAACAAAACATAATTCCCCCACCAATCCCCTGAAAAGCCAATGCACACACAGTCTAAAAGGAACTGCAGGTATATATCCCTTCCTTCCTAGCCCTTCAAAGGGAACCATAGAATAGGATAATATTACTTCTAAGAGGTGGAGCCACACTTTATGCTACGGATATACAACAAAAATAACCAAAACTGATTGTTGCAAGTTGAGTCTGAAGTTTGCCTTGATGTGTTGGAATTTGCATTTCTCAGCTTCAAAAGTGTCTTGTTTTCCAGCAAGCATGGGCTGTTAGTACATAAAAGTGTTTTTCAGAAGTACTGGGAACAGAGAAGCCAAAGGATTTCTTTTTGATCCCTTAACTAGTGACTTAACGTGACAAAGTTTACCAAGTTGCACTGCTTCCCCCTGCTGGAAACAGCTCTCTTCTTCTTGATGTCCTGGAGCACTTTCTTGCTTGCAGAAGCATGTGGATTTACTGGTGAGTTGCTTGGATTCAAGCACAGTCCATCTCAGCAGCCATTTTTTCCACTTTCTCACTAAAGCTTTTCAATGAGAAATATGTTTGTGCCTAAAGTAGGGTCGTTGGGGTTTTTTTTCCTTCTGTTCAATGTTGAAGCTGCAACTCACTGTGTAACAAAGGCAATGGTTTGATTCAGACACCATCTCCCTAACCTGGTATCTCACTCACTTGAATGGAAGAGTCATAAAATCTCAAGGTTAAAAATGATGTATAAATTAAATGGAGCTGATGAAGGGAAAGTGTGGTGAGCTGGCAGTAAACAGGCTGATTTTTACATGTGGTTCTGTTCACAGGTGTGGTGGCTGTCCTCTTCTGTGGAATTACCCAGGCACATTATACATACAATAACTTGTCAGTTGAATCAAGAAGTCGCACTAAGCAGGCAAGGATGTCTTCTACCCTTTTTACAGTGCATTGCTGTAGTAGTCCCTGTAATTTTGTTTTTACAGCATCTTTTTTACTTGGCCTTTAACATGTGATGGTTTTCTCTCTAGCTGTTTGAGGTGTTGCACTTCCTGGCTGAGAACTTCATATTTTCTTATATGGGCTTGGCACTGTTTACTTTCCAGAAGCACATATTCAGCCCAGTTTTCATTATTGGAGCTTTTGTATCCTTTTGCACATTGCGTGAGGTTTCTCCATTTTCTTATGTGCCCAAAAACTTGTGATGCCTGTTGACTTTACCAAACAGAAAATGGTGGCTGGCCTTAGTTTTCCTAATGTCTTGCAAGCACAATAATTTTGAGAAAAATCTTTGGTTACACCTTACATCAAAACCCTAAGGCCACACAGTTGTTGGCTCTGTACCTGAATGTTAGAAGCCATATAATTTCACTAGATAAAGAAATGAATATGCTTTACTGCATGTTTGGCTATTGACAGCCAACACTGCTGTTCTTGTATTTGAACTTTGGAGACCTAGAAAAGGATTGATTCTTCTCTCTATTTCCAGTGGCCCCTTGAGAAAGTAAGGGGCTAGCTTCAAATACATAAAAAGGAATGTGGATGAATAGATCATCTTTGAACAATTCCCCAGAGGTCAGCATCTCAGGTGATGGGAGGAGAAAGGAACTGAACTGGGGTGCACACCATTACACGAAGGGTACACAATTAAAGGCTCTGCTATTGTCTCGGGTTGATTTGGTACCTGACTCTCAAATTCCCCCAAACTGAACACTTTGTAGTAGTCACACTTATGTAAGCTCAGCATCCTGCCCCTGTTGAAATGGGTTGTCTAACTCTCTCCTCACTATATTCCTGGTTGCTTGAAAATTCAGCAGAATGATAAGTGTGCATGAAGAAATGGGAACCAGTCTTCCAGTCTTCATTTCCCTCTGCCTGCTATAGGAGTAGGGCTGTTGGCAATGGAGGTAAAACCCTGTAAAAGGACGTACACAGATGGCCATGTATGAGATGTACTTATTTTCTCTTTTAACTTTTTTTCTGTACTACTTCTCAGGATTTACCACATCTGGTTTTATTTTCCTTCAGCCATTTACTTTTTTCTGGAAGAATAATAAATTTTCTCCTGTGTCACCTCATGTCCACTTTTCTGACCTAAGAAATGCTCCAGAGCCCTGCAGATATTGGAAAAAGATGTGAACAGAATAGTTGCACCTGGTATACTAAGCAATGCAATTTTTCATGCTTAGTGTGGCCTTCCATCTTCTCTCAAGTTGTGCTGTCTGCCCTGGGTTTGTTTTCAGTAGTTGTTTCTCTACCTAGTCACCTTTTAATACATTTTCCACATCTTTTTCTACCACTACACTTAACCTCTGTTACCTCTGGAGTGCTTTTCTACCTTTATGAGGAGGGCAACTAGTACTAGCACCTGTGTTTTACTCAACACCTGTGGTCCCCATTGAGTTAACGACTTGCAAAGGTGAAATGTAGAGACATCACCAGATGTTGAAAGTGAAAGGCTGGACTGTAAAGACAGAGCTAGAGCCTCAGCATCCTTGGCAAAATCTTAGCTATTATTTCTACATACTTTAGTCGTGATGGCTTCTGATGTCTGATTTCTGCAGTCCTCAAAAGGACTGGTGTAAAAGTTGCTTGGAATAGTTATGTGAGGGTTATTGTACCAAGTAATAATCAAAATCTGATTTTCCTAGAGATATTTCCTGCTGACAGTATTGCTTTACTTTAGCTATGGTAACAACCCAGTGGTGACTAGAGCTCTTACATTCTCTTTCTTTTCCATGGGAGATGTATTATTCTTCTAATGTTCCCATCCCAGCAGCAAATGATCAGTGTTTGTTTGGCTTCTGGCCATGTTGGCATTTTATAGGATTTCAGCCCACCACTCTAGTTTTTCCTAAAGTGCTCCTTTTACAGTGGAGAGTGTTTTCATCTTTCTGCTTCTTCACTGGAACCACTGGATGTTTTGCACCACAGTGGGGGATGCTTGCCACCTACAGTCATGAATTTCTGCAATGCTTTCACTGTTCTTTTTCAACTTCATTCTAGTGCTGACAAATGGCTTGTGGATTTCTATTCTTAGTAACTCTGTACTGGTGTTTCCTAGCCATTAGGATATTTTGCCTCTGCAGGAGTCATAATGGGGTGGCCACTTGCTGGTCTTAAGTTGGTTTCCCCTCTGTATACAGGGCTGCATTTCTTTTGTTCCAAAACTCAAAATTGAATGGTGCTGGTGATAATTGTTTAAAGTGTGAATTTTCAAAGTAAAGTCTTAATTTGTACAACTGGTCATTTTAATACTAGGTATAATTTCACTATGCATCTAAAAACTTAGTTATATTTGTAAAAATCTGCATTTTGTACAATCACTTGTGAATGCACAAGTTGCATAAAATTGGGAAAAGTCTGCTTTAGATACACAGCTATAGGAAGAACACTTGACATCATGATGTAAATATCTCACTAAAACAAAAGCTTCATGTTAAAGCCAGGTACCAAAAACTGCATACCTCAGGAAAAAGAAATCCTTAACCCTCAGCTGCAAACAGGTTGCAATCTTTTTGGGCAGAGCTGCACATATCTACCCTCTCTCCTTCTTGTTGAATTTGGGCAGAAGACATAAGATCAGCTGGAGCTTTCAGCACATGATGATGTTTTCAGGTAAGAGCAAAAATTCTGGGCAATGCAAAAAGTCTTAATTCTAACTCATAAGCAATTTACTCCGCTACCTTCTGTTTTTGTGACCCACATCAATGCATCCTAAAGGGAATGCTTACTGATTGTTGCAGCATGCCATCATGTGTCTTTCAGCCTTTCTATAAAATGTGCCATGTCTGGGGTGGGTGACATCTTGAAATGTTACATGCTCACAGCAGGCAGCTCCTCATGTTGGGAACAAAGCATTTTCATTTGAAGGGCTCGTGAAGGACATGGGAGAATTGGGATGTATCTCTCCCAAAAGGTTATTTCTAGCTGAGATGATGTTCACATTGTGCAGAAACAGATCCCTGAGAAAATTGTAGTGTATTTATGGGTGCCCTTTCCCATTTAGTTGGACCAAGGTATTTGACTTAAATTGCCTTGTAATTTCTGTCACACAGACAACTGTTTAAGTTTGTACTTTAAGGCAAATTATGTATTGCGTGTATAAACATGTGCATCCTCAAGAAGTTCCAGGGAGTCCTCTGTACAAAAGAGGATATAAAGAGGATAGAGCCAGGCTATTTTCAGTGGTGCCCTGTGCCAGGCCCAGAGGTAATGGGCACAACGTATGGAGTTTTGTTTAACATCAGGAAACCTTTTTTACTATGTCCAAGCATTGTACAAATTGTCCAGAGAGGTTGTGGCATCTCCATTGATGGAGATATTCAAAAGCCAGGTGGATGTGGTCCTGTGCAACCTACTGCAAGCTGAGCAGTGGTTGTACAAACAGGGGTATCGGACCAGATGAACTCCAGAGGTTCCTTAAAAACTTAACCATCCTATGATTCCTCTACATAAGAAGTTTGCAGGTGGTCCAATGCCATGGCTTGTTCTTGCTAGTGAAGTTTCATAACTGGGAGCAGAGGAGAGGAGGAAAGATATAGTCTGCCTGTGACCATGTAATTAACTAGAATTTCTAGCTGATAAAAATGTCAGGTCAACAACTCACATTTCAATTCTGGATTCAACTGGAAAAGTCTGAGTTTTTATCTGATTCAGAGAGCTGCTTAACTTATATAATGTTTTGCTGTTGTTCACAACTTGTTTGTTTCTGTCTTCCTTTCCTGTTAGTTTCTGGAAGTATTTACACCCTTTCACAGCACTTGTGGATTCTCTAAATTATAGGCAACCAGGACAGTTAGAACATTCTGTCGTAAATTATCCCAGGGCATAATGTATCAGGGAATCTAAGGAAATTAAAAGCTGCTGGAGCCCAGTGCTTTCTGCCTGACACTTTGTGGGAGGGAGCAAGGAAAGGTGCTGTGCTGTCCACGGTCACATCTGCACTTCTGAAGCTGTGCTGTTTCATTCCTTCTGATAGGTCTCAGGGGAGCCATGGCATTTGCTCTGGCTATACGAGATACTGCTACCTACTCCCACCAAATGATGTTCTCAACAACTCTGCTCATCGTGTTTTTCACTGTGTGGATTGTTGGTGGAGGCACAACCCCCATGCTGTCGTGGCTGAACATCAGGTTGGTATGCAGCTGTGTGCTGGGGAAACTTCACTTTTCAACAGGCAGCTGTGCTAATTTGGCATAGTTCTAGAGAACTTGTTTGATGCTTGCTAGAAGAATTTAGAACATGGTGTGTATATATATATATATATATACACACATATGTAGGTATTTAGGACATGATATTTTATAGAGGAACGTGCTAGTGCAGTCTGGTGAAGAAAATGTTCTAATACTGCTGGAATTCAGCCTAAAGGTGCTCTGCAAGTAGGTATCTAGGTCTTTGTCAGTCCAGCAGGATATGGAATAGTGTTGCCTGATACAGCAGCTCTGTATTGAAAAGAAATAATTAATCTAGTCTCATATAAACTTCATATCATACTAAGATTGTTCCCTTTCTTTTGGGTCTTCATAATGGGCCTGTAAAGGTTTTTAAGTTCAGTGGATTTTTTATTGGGTGGTGCTAAGGTGAATGTACTTTGAACAAAACCTGATGTTATCTAAGCAACATCTAAGGGATAAATGGGATCCTGCTGGTCTTTGGGGTGTGTTTCATCCTGTTTTGAGGAGATCTGTGAAAATGGTAAGTTTCATTACTGTAGTTGTCTGACTGTAAATCCTGGCTAATACTTAGTACTTTTGATTGCATGTACTTTCATATTTGAGAATATTTATCAAGAGATGTGCTAGAGAATCACAAATCAATCATTGTTAAAGACATGTATATTATAATTTTGGAAGTTTTGGCAGTTTGGGAGACAGAGATAAATAGAGGGGAATTAAAACAATACAAGCTGTACAAGCCCTGAGTGCAGTCAACCATTACCTCTGCCACAGGGCTCCTTCAGTCATCTGCAGGACAGGACTGAATTCTTGCATGTGGCCCAGCCCTTGGCCAACTGGAAAATTGTTCTGAAGTAGCAGCTCTTTTTCCTCCCACCCTCCTCCATCGAAACCAGGAAGCATCCCAGATTATGCACTTCCTCCTTTAGCTAATCTAGTTCAGTAGTGAAGCTCCATAAGCCTGCCTGATGAGCTGGTCCTGCAGGCAGAGAGGACTAACCCCATATCCATTCCAGGCTCATTCCTCAAGGTGGCTGAGGGATAGTGTGGCTGGAGGATTGGACTGACCAACAAGGCAGAACAGCTGTAAAGGCTATGGTACCATTCCTAGAGAAGTAACTACCAAAAGGTAGATGACTGAAGCATAGTTTTGAGTGTTTAGCTGTAGTTTTAGGGGGGAGATTTAGATGGGTAAATCTCCCCATCCTTTTGAGTAAGCAGTAATTTTTACCATCAGTTTTTTGGCGTGGTTGACAGAAAACAAAGGGTTAACTTTCCTGTCAAAGGGAGGATAACATCTATAACTAGGGAGCATTTTAGAGCGCTGCATGGCTCTGCCTGCAGCTGGTTCGGTAGGCACTGGCCTGCCAGAGATGCGGTCTGCGCCTTCTGGGAGCACATGAAATCAGATTTGTGCCAGGAGGTGGCGGCCGTGTGCAGCTGATCGAGAGTTACAAACTCGTGCCGGTGAGGTACCCTCAGTAATCAGAACACTCTCAGCTGGGGGGGAAAAAAAAAAAAAAAAAAAAAAAAAAAAAAAAAAAAAAAGTAGTCCTGATTTTACAGATTAAAAAAAAAAGGACAAATTATTTTCCAGCTGAATTTTTAGATTATGCCAGTTATCTCTTTTCTATCTCCTTCTACTCAGTGGAAGGGTAAACAGGAGGAGATGAATATGTCCCAGTGCCTCACTCAGCAGCAGGGTATAGTGCTGATGCAGTCCCGAGGCTGTGCAGAAGGTTACTAGGATGCTTGCTGAGCCTTGGTACTTGTCCATTAAATTTGATTGCCAGAGGCTGGAAATCAGTAGTGGGTGCATGCAGGATTATTTAGCAGAAAAGAGGTCGTAAGATAAAAGGTGGTTTGCTTCCTAGATGAAATGAAGTGATGTAGAAAATGAATGCCATATGTATATTGGACTTAAACGTCAGGATTTGTGGGGACTCCTAAGAGTCCAGTTCTGATGTGAAGGTCATACCCATTGTGTCAGGAAGGAAGGAAGGCAGGCAGGCTAGTCAGCCATTACCAAGTCCTCTTGAAGTAGCTGGCCTTTCTTCAGTGTGATGTAAATAGAGGGTCCATATCTGGGCAAGTCGGAGGAGCCAAGACAGACATGAAAACCAAAGGGGCTTATTTAAGGTGGTGCCTGCATGATTTAAGTAGAACTGTACCGGGGAGCTGACTCCAGCCAGGAGTGTCAGCCTGGCCCAATACCACTGAGCTCATGGGGAAGCAGCTGTGTGCATGCAAGGGGAAATGCCTGCACGGGGATCCAGAATTGCCTTGCTGTGCCTTGGAGGAAGAGGCACAGGCCTTCTGGCCACACCGTTAGTTGTGTAGCATTTGCTTCTTTACTTACTGTTGGTCCCTTCCCTCCCATAATATGAAATATTAAAAGTAGGTAAAGGGCAGAGAGGCTGACATGAAAATTAAGTTTTGGTAAAGTAAAAAGCAGTATAAGGAGGAAAATAGGCAAAAAATACCCTCTGCCTCCTCTTGCTATTCTGCAAAGTTCAGATATTCGGATGAGCAGGTATTTTTTCAGATAGGGTAGGTTACCAGGGACCACTGACCAGGCTTGTATATACAGCTAAGCAAAGGACCTATGGTTTGTAGCAGAAGCTTAAGTTCAGTTTACTGCTTAACTGGTTGGAAAAGTGAGGTCACAACTTCAAAATCTGAGTAGAAAAATTACAGGATCTTTAGATGCTTTTGATTTCTGCCACTTGACGCTGAGGAAATTAAAAACCAACACCAAAATCTGGAGTTAAAGCCGTGATATCAGGTGTTAGAGTTCCTTGACTGACTATCAGTGAGACACATCCAACATTTGAGTGGTAAACAGTTACATTTTCTTAGTAGTAGATTTTCTCTTTCCTTAGAAACTAAAGCATGACCTGGATATTAAAAATATAGTCTCATCCTTTAAGACCTAAACAAAGAAACAATTTCCTGGCTGAAGCTTGAACAGTTTCAGCAAACTTGAGAGCTATGTAAATCAAAACCACAGGCAAAATTCCTGTTTTCAAAAAAATAGCTGACTTCTTGTTTCATTTATCTGTCACAGGAAGAAAAGGGGAACTCCTAGCATTTGTATTGCAAAACAATGTGTTTTCCATTTTTGATTAGAGGTTAGTGACCTGGTTCTTTTCATGTTCAATGAAGCAACACATGGATTAGTGCCTTCCTCTCCTTCATAACTTGCTGCAAATGTGGAAGGTATTGTTTATTTTAATGAAGTAATTTCAGTTATACTTAGAAACCTTTTTATAAATCTCAAAGCATTATACCTTACATGTTAAAATAATTTAGGTTTCTTTTTACCATAAAAGCTGAAGTTTGCAGAGACAATGTCAACCTAGCTATTTAGTGCCTTATGCCTGATTTTGCATATACAATCTTTAAAGAGTTTCCTATTTAGTGATTTTTCTTTTCCTGTAAAAGAGGAAACTGAAAAAGAAGTATGGAAACACTAACTCTCATCCAGTTGCTATGTGAACTACCCAGCTATCTGGGATGGTGGTGAAAGTGCTGGCTTGGTGGTTATTCTCCATTCTCTTACCAGCTGGTGCAATGTAATTTGCATTACCTACCACACCTCGGTGTGCTGGGATGGCAGGAGGCGAGTGCTGCTGCTGGGATCCAGCCTCGTGCCGTGTTCCAGGCTGGGGTTGGGGGATGGCTGATAGGAGGTTACATCCCCCTGTTTTGCAGCCTGTTTCCATTATTGTATTACTTAGATCCTTCACTGCCTTCAGCCACTCTCTGCTGCCTTGAAGGCAGATGCACAGACACAGGGACTGTCCTTTGCCCTCTGTTGTGGGCTTTTTCCTTGCCCATCTCTTTCTGTACTGTTTCTTCCAGTTGTCGTTCCCTAGTTTTTCTGTTCTTCCTCCCTCTTTCCCAGTCTCTAGTTTTTTATCATCAGTCTTGAATCTCTCTTAATAGTGGGGCAGTGCAGCCTCCAAACCTGCAGCCTCACCCCTCTGGGCTTTTCCCTTAGTAGGAAAGAAGATTTCCTCTTCCTCTGGAAGTAAGCATGGGAGAAGCTTACTTTTCTCTCTTTTCATTCTCTGGAACACAGCAATCCAGACCACAGAGAAAAAGTGTGGGGAAGACACTGTAGGAGTTGAGTTGAAAGACATCTAGAGCACGTGGATGACATGAGTTGAACTGCCAAGCTCTGGCCAACCTTGGCCAGACAATGACTGGAGTCATTGTCTTGGTTAGGTGAAGTAAACAAATACCCAAAGGCATCCTAAAACAACTTGACACAACTTTTCATAATTCCAGAGGGTTTTAGGGATTGGGTTTTAAATTTTTTTTTAAAACATGGTGGTGGGAGTTCTCTTTTTTTTCTCAGCCATCTTATGAGAAACTGTTGAACTCTTCAAAAATAGCTGAAATTTTCCAAAAATGCTGTACTCATTACAGACATCTGGGAAAACTTTAGTATACTAACTTGGCAAAGATACAGGAAAGAGAAAGAAGTCATAGAAGGGAAGTTATTGGGCAGTTTTTAATTTTAGATTTTGCTGTACATGCAGAACCATCTCCATGATGGCCTTGGGGAGCAGAGTACTCTGACCTGGAGTGTATGTTGGCCTGGGAAAAGAGCTATTGAACCTGGAATCCAAATCAAAGCTATCTCAAGTCTGGTATTTGCCTCAATATTCAAGGATTAGATGAGTACATGCTCTTTGTATCACAAGCTATGGCCTTAAATATTTGGTTAATCAAGATGTCAGCCTGCAACCAGGGTGTGTACACCTGCTTCTTCTAAAGTGAGGTCTCTGATTGGAATCTCTCAGTGGATCTCTGATCATCTGGGCTTTTATTTCACATAAGCAATATATAGTTCATGACACATGCCTTCGTGGAAAAATATGGGGGGAAAAATCCCCACAGGCTGCTAAGGAAAGTATGTGAAAAATACTGGAAACCAAACTTGCTTTCATTTGTACCTAAAACCCCCCACAAATACAACTGGAAAAGGCAAAGCAATGAGTAAAACCAGACTATGATTGGAGATTAAATAAAAAATTGATACTCAATTTTTAGTTAAAGCAGTGGAGTGATTTAGTGCTTGTCCCAGTTGATTTGAAGCTCTCTGAAACCAGGGAGTATTGGTGACCCCCCTCACATAGTTACAGCTTCCCATCACTACTTCCGTGATGTCTCTTCCTCTTTCAGACCATGTGCAGGTCTGAAGTGGTAGGACTTGTCTTAGATGGGCTCTGTCTGTGTGCAGCACCAAAGAGAGCTACTGAATCTGGTTTTCTGGGGAATGTAGTCTGTCATGAATTCAGATGTATTGCCAGCTGGGATCTGAATGTATGAAGAATATTACTGGATGTGTTAATCATAGATTGCTGCTGTTGCTAATTTTAGTTTTTTGGTCACTTTGTCATTGCTCTGCCACTGTTGTTCATATATGTTTTGTCTTTTTTTATTGGTATGGAATTTTTTTTTGTTGGTTTGCTTTGTTTTGTTGAAGAGCTCAGTAGAGCCCCCATCTCATGAGCATTTTGTTACTCACATTGCATTCTTGTACTGTACCAGAGTTGGTGACCATGTTCCATCGGTGGAAGAGATGAGTGAAAGCCACTGGCTGTATTTCAGGTGACACTGTGCTTTCCTTGATATCACATTAACCTGGTGCTTGGCTTTTTCCATCTTTGTAACACTGAGTGTGTGCTCTTTTTCTATACTGTGGCATGCTGCTGCTGCTTCTTTTCTGAGAATACTATAGATGTTCCTCAACTCTGAGTCTATTCACTTATTCTGAGCTGTGAGAGTGTGGATCACACATCATGTCTCAAAAATGAAACTATACAACACATTATTTCACTCTGTGTATAGATATTTCATAAAGCAAAACTTAAATCTCTGACCCTGGAAGACTTGAGAGCTGAAAACCATGAATTTGATCTTATGATCTTTAATCACAAAAGTATTCTTAAGCATTGCTTGAGGTTATTTTGTGTAACTCATCAGGTTGGAAGGAACTTCATAGGTGATTTAGCCCAGCCTTTTTGGGGATATATTTTTAAAAACAGAGAGATATCAGCCAGAGAAGACTACGATTCTGGTATGGTGTTTTTAGAACAGATAAATGGTTAGAAAGAGAACTTAAAATACGTCTCTAAATGTGTATGCATATATTTGTGTGTATGCATATAAAAACATACTGAATATTTATGTAAAGAAAATTCTTTGGGATGAGGCAGTGAAAGGTTTTCATGTACCTTGTCACACTTGAATGTTTCCAGCAAACCACTCAATTTGCCAGAGATTCAATGTGTTAGTTTGTACAGACAATCTGAGAACTATTATCTATTGCAGTCATTCTTGGCTGTTGCAATAGCAACTACACATGCTAACTCTAATAATGCCTGTATTTCAGTAACTTGTCATCCATATGTTGTAGGGCCCTGGAAAAGTTTCTGAAGTATCAGAAGAAATCATTCCACCCATTTTAAAATGATGCAGCTGAGAACTTGATGTAGCTCCACATGCCTTTTTACCACTCATTTCCATCCACTTAGTTCAGTTTTGTGTGTGAAACACTTTCTCCCACACAGTTTAAATTACTGAATTATACATAAGCCTAATGTTTTGAGAGATCAAATCTGAGTAGCTCCTCTCCTACATGTGGTGCTGGAGTTGCAGCTGTAGGGTAAAGACCAAGAAGTCCAGGAGTCAGTTAAGGGCAGAAATGCCCTTATGTTTGGTGTTGGGCATTAGGAGCTCAAGACTAGTCCCTTTGCTTATAGAGGGACTAGTCTCTTTTGTTACAGAGATCTTAAAGCATGAAAAGTCACTTTTGCCTTAAAAAGAAGTTTTCATTAGGGAGGAGTGAAGAAATACACTTCAAATGGATTAATTTTACTGTAGCATACTCTTGTCTACAGATTCTAATGGCCTTCCCAAGGCTGAAATAAAGGTGTCTGAATTTTATTTACTAGTAATTGTCTGTAATGAAGGAATAGGTGTCTATCAGATACCAAAGTTATTCCAATGGGGGAAATAAATTGATTTTTCACTGATTTTGAAACATATATGCATTGTTACAGCTGAAAGACTGCTCATATTCTTCATCCAAAATCTTCTTTTTAAGAGTTACTTATTTGTACAGCCTTGGGGAATCCCCACACAGCTCCTGCAAAGGGGTCTCAGAAAGAGTGGAGGGGAAAACAAAGATGCTTGCTGGCATCCGCACTACCTTGGCCTTGGCTGTGCCACATCTGCTGTGCCCCTCAGAGGTGCTCCCCATCACAGAGGTGCCTCTTCAATAAAACATTGTTTTCACCCTGCCTTTCTGCTGTGGGGTTTGAGCAAAACAGCGCCTTTAGCAAGGCTGCCCTCTCTGTGCCTCTGACCTCTGGGAGGGGATCCGTGTAAATCCATCCAGTAACAGTTTCATTTATAAAGCAGGTTAAATAAATGAGAGCTGATATTGGCCTTTGCAGCACATGTAATTGACAGGAAGCTTTTAAAATATATTAAGTATATGAAATGGATTTTTTTTTCCTTCAGCATAAGAAGAAAATCAATGTTGAAGACACACACGCATCAGCCTTACTCGTACTTTTAATTATTGAAGTGGTTAAGCAAAGATGAAGTAACTAAGTGTTTTCTGTGCTTCTTTTCACTGTAAAGGAGATTGGGACAGACTTGACTGATTTTTGGTATTGTTTTGTTTCAGGTGATAAAAGTGACACTTCCTTAGAATTCTAGGGGCTGAGCCTGCAAAAAAAAAATGATGAATGTCATGAGATGAGGGTATTTTGCCTTGAAACTTTAAGGCAGGCAGACTTGCTACCAAAAAGTTAAGCTTCCTATACAATTGATGCTAGAATAGAGGATAAAAGCATATTGTTTGAAAGATTGTGAGAATTCAAAATGGCGATGTATTTGGTGTTAATCTCTGAACTGAGGAACAGACTTTGAGAGTGATTTTTTTAATGTGATTTATGGAAAATAACTATAAATATTCAAAATATAAATTCATTTGAAGAATAACTTTGAAAAGAAGTTAAATGGACAACCCTGTGTGGATATACTATTTCAGTATTGAAAGGAACATTTGTGGTATGATTTTATCCCTAAAATTTGAACCATTTTAATATAGAAAAGGGTTTTTTTGCCTCTTCAGCACAACAAACCCAAATTTCTGGTCTGTGATATAATGTGACTTTTCACTGAACGGTGTTGTTATCCTGTTTTGATCTTCAATGAAGCCCCATTCTCCTGCCTTAGGGCAGTTAAAATTCTCAAAACAAATGCACAACCTTGTGAGTCAAGTAAAAGCTGAGACACTGAATTGTTTGGTTTTCTTATGTACTGTGAAGTGCATAGGTAGCCCAGGGAGTAAAAACTATTTGGAGAATGTGAGCTATGTTCATCTTTCGGAACAAACTCCTTGAACTCCCCGTTCACAGTGTCAGCTATGCGGCCAACGTGAGCCTGGGTGCTTTGCATAGCACATTGAACCTTCCCCCGTGTGCAGTTTGGAAAGCCACAAATATTTTTCTTTTATTTTCATGTGTATTTATAAAGGAACGCATATTCTTATGTATACACATATATTACTGTACTGAGTCAGTTTCCTGATGTTGTTTGTCAGCATTCTGCATTAAAGCCCAGTTTCCCTGCCAAAGCCTGTTCTTATGCAGTGATAGCCAAGGCAGTAACACCTCAGCCCTTGTAAGCTCTCAGAGCTCTTGTGTGTGGTGTTTCATTTTAGCATGTGTTACAATCCAGTACTCAATCTGTCTATCCAGCGTTCCCTTAAACTGGTGAAGCTTTTCAGTTCTGAGGCTGGTCAGTGCCAAGGAATTTGCAGGCTAAATGTGCCTATAGTTCGAGGTGACTCTATATATGGAAAAAGGAAGTAACGAGGAAAGAACAAGAGGCAGAGAAAGAAAAATCCAAGCAAAGGACTGGGTCAGCACTAGTTTAATATGAGGCTGCTGCAGAGCAGCCTTCTGGATTTTCTCTGAATTACATTAATTCATGTGAGGCCTTGAGATGGCTGTGAGTCCACAAGGATGACTTAAAACTTTTCTTCTTCAATTGTTCTATCTTCTGCCCTGGAAGCTATATGAAAGTGTTCTCTTTTTATTTGATCCAAGCATGGTGTTCCTGGGACAAACCAATGATATGGTCTGACCAGCAAGGCTCTCTTGGCTTCTGGTGATGGCTGCTGCATAAGCACCATGGCTATAAAATGATTAGCTGACAAAAAGTCTGAGTAACAAGGACATTGCACCAAACCAGCTCAGTCCCTTCTAAGTTAATAGAAGTGACAATGTTAACAAAATTTTATTGTCTGAAATGGCTGTCACATGTGTTTCCCCACGCTTACTATGTGACATGGTGGAACTGAAACACAACACATTTGAGACTAAGCATCTTATCTGACTTTTGAGGCTGGAGGTTTAGGTTCTACAAGAGATAGCAGAGATCAGGACATGAATAGGATATAAAATAGATAAGTCCAGTCTATCCCAAATCAGACCAGAAAAACCTGGACATAATTACCAGGATTAAATGCCAGTCTTGAATAGGAGCCCTATGTGCCAGCATGGTTCAGTAATAAGATGCTTTCTAGCTATGCAAAAGTGAGTAGACAGTTTCTGCTTAACATATTATTCTGTCAACACCCTCATTACACAAACCCTGCCTCGCTCAGATGGGAGGCCAGACTACAGGCCATGTGTTAGTCCACTGTGGCTGTGTTGTGTTAGGTGAATGAAACTTGCAGCAAATTCATGTTGTAACCCTTTATAAAATATTTCTTTTGCTTCCCATAGTGCTTTAAAACATGGAGTATGTGTGTCTTTTTAAGATCATGTATTTCAGCCATTCTCAGATTTATCTGGCAGTTTATTTATCTGGGGAAATATTTAGGCTGGGCTTTATCCTTAGTTTCTGTTTTCTTCCTGCTGGATATGAGGGATAGTCTCCACTGAAGAGGATGCCATCCACTTTTTAAGGCAAAAATAGTATTTCTCAGTGTTCTAAAAAATTGGCAACAAAGGTAAGCAGTAGAAGTTGATGATGACATAGAGTTAAAACAGTTTCTTGAGTGAAAAAGTATCTTGTTTATAGCTGTGTAACTGCCGGGGAGTAATGGACAGCTCTTCCTCAATCTATTCTTATAACCTCTCTGATGCAGCTTTGCTGGGTGCTTAAAGTGCTTTTAAAATGCATTCTGCCAAACTTACAGCATTTGCAGCCCTCAGTAACACTACTTGCTTTGTTTTCCTAATGTTTCTGTAGGGTTGGGGTTGACCCAGATCAGGATCCTCCACCTACTAATGACAGCTTTCAAGTCTTACAAGGAGTAAGTAATTACATAACTTCTCTATTAGGCTGATCTTGTTTTGTAACTAAGGCAATAGAAATCTGCAGAAGTTGTATGCATGGGTAAAACTTTTCTGTCCTAGCTGGCGAGTCAGTCGGAGATTTTGCTTTGTAACAATCAAGTAATGCCTACTGAAAAACATTCAGTGATTTTGGGTGTTAACACTGTCATGGTCACATTTTTGTGTATACATAAGGCATCACAAACCTCCCCAAGTCTACTAAAACACTGTATAACAATGCACTTTCCTCTTCCCCCACCTACCCAACATGCTTGCTCCTAGCATGCTACTGCATAAATAGTTCTTCTCAGTTCAGAGGTAATACTCTTGGCTCCTCTTCCTTAACTGATAGCAAATTTTAGCCCTTGGGCTTGCTTAGAATTCAAGATTAAGTTTGTTAGTCTGATCTCGACTCCTGTGTACCAAACCACATGCCCACTGGATCCTGCCTGGACTACCTGTCACCTGGGTGAAACAGAAGGAGCTTGGGCAAATTGCCATTGGTATTCAGCAAACTGTTGTTGTGAATCTTTAGTGAAACTTTCCACGCATCAGTAACAACCCAAGAGTTGACTTTTTTCCCCTGAAATAAGCTATTGGCAAACAAGATCATTGGAAGAATGTTGTTGATAGCAGCATTTTCAGTTTTGCTCATTTATAAACTCGAGTTGATTCACAGGAGGAATGAAAGGTCTGGAAAAAAACAAAACAACTCAAAAATTCCTCAGGCTTAACTGGGAGTTTCCTCTGTCCAGATCTTAGTTTCCACTCTTCCAGCATTCTGCTTGACACTGATAGATCAGCAGCACAGCTGGTTGCTTATGTAGGAACCTACTTGAGCAAGGCAACTTTGGATCTAGAGGATACTTGGGGAACAAGTGTTTTCTGATGATGCTGATGTTCAGGCTTGTCAGAGATAGATGAATGTATTTGGGACTAGCTTTTTTCATAGTGGTTTCTCTTGCCTTGTTTGTTTGTTTGTTTTGGTTTTGGTTTTTGTTGTTGTTTGTTTGGGTTTGATTTTTTTGTTGGTGGGAGGTTTTTTGTTTGTTTTGTGGTTTTTTTTTTTTTGTTGGTTGGTTGTGGGATTTTTGGTTGTTGTTTTTGTTTTTTTTTCCCCCCCCCCAACTTTTCTTCTTCTTCTCCTGGTACATGTTGTACAGGTAAGAGATACTTGCCCAGGAAGCACCTCTTTCATTTCAGACATTGCACTTGGCATCTCTATGTTCTTTGTAAAGAACTGTGTCCAGCACACAAAATAGATGCTGAAATGGTGGAGCTGGCTACAAGTAAGGGTGAACTTTGTTTTCTAACTGTCTGGAAGTAACCAGAAGTCCAGGCCTCAAAACAGCTTTTACAGTGAAGGCCACAATTATTGCATATAACCAAGGTTAGGAAGTGGTATCATGGAAAGACGCCTTTGGCCAGGTCAGACTGAGCCTGTCCTCAGTAATTGAGGAATTGCTGCAATGGGAACAGAGCATGGGTACTCTGTTCTCATTCAGTGTCTGCTGTGGAAATATCATGTTTGCTTTTTCCCATGTAAACATAAAGAAATTACCCATTTGTTTCCCTCTTTAGCTGTGCATTGCATTGCTAATGTAGTCCATTAGTCAGTTCCCTTTGGATTCATCCTTCTCTCACCAAGCCAAGATTAGCAGTATGTCACAGTTAAAGAAAATACATCATTTGGGAAGGGAAGAGAGTGAAAACGTATTAGATTTAACTCTTGGTGGATCGTGGATTTTTTGCAGGTCAGAAGTGCACAGTGTAATCCTGTCTTGGTCTTTTCCAGTAGTTTGGAAGATGATTCATACAAGGCATTCATCTGTTTTCCTGTGTTTAACGCTGGCCTCTGGCCATAAACACACCCCCTCCCCCCCCATCCAAACAATAAACAACAAAACAAAAACACAAAGCAAAACACTCGAACCCTAAACAGTAACAAAAGTAAAAACAAATGCAGCTGCAGACCAGCTGGTGTGATGATTTGCAGCACTGCTAGTTAAGAGATTATGTTTAACACTGTTAGTCCTTTCAAGGTTGATCCAGCATTTCTGAGATTTGCATGACCTCCCTCAATTGTAATCTTTATGTGGATTCTCTGTTCAGCACATTTCTTTTAAATGTGATGTATTTCATCAGGTTTCTGAGACTTTATCAGATATTGTAATTTCCTTTGTTCTTCCAAGAAAGCAACATGCTTAAGAAAAAAACATCAAACCTAGAGTTAGATCTAGACCTAGAATTAAGGAGGCCAACCAAGCAATGAATAGGAATCTGTCTTGGACTATCAATGAGGCTTGTATTGGACTATCAATGAGGCTTATTTTTCAGTTTGGAAGTTATTTCTATATCTGTTACTAGACTAACATTGAGATAAGGGTTTAGGCTCCAGGGAACTTGGTGGTAGAGGAGTTGTTAAAGTAACATGAGTGCAATGAAGACAGCCTGGTTCTCTGCAGTCGTTTCTGGTCTTTCTAGGAAAAGTAAAGTCAGTACAAGCAAGTCTCTAAACAGCTTTCTTCTGCATTTCAAGTACAGTATTGAAGTAATTTGGCCTTTTTTTTTTTTTTGACAGAACATTACATCATGAATTATTGGAGTGTATAGTTCTGTGTTTTTCTGCCTGAAGTAATTGAATATGTTTTTATCTTTTAGGATGGCCAAGATTCTGCACGAAGGAACAGGACAAAGCAGGAAAGCGCTTGGCTCTTCAGGCTGTGGTACAGCTTTGATCATAAGTATCCTTTTGAAAGCACAGCTTAGTTTCAAGGCATGAAATGTTCACTTTTTTTTGCTTTCCATGTACCCATATGTAGCCTTAAGCCCTTGATCTTTCTCCTGTTTGACTCTCTCAAGTATTTGACAAGCTTAAGACCCAGAACTGAAGCTTCAATTCACTGGCTCAGCAGTCAGACCTTTCATTTCCCTAATGCAGGGTGTGTGACACTTGCTGGAGGACAGAAACCAGTAGAGATGAAGTACCTTCCTAAACAATAAGACAATTAACTATTTCAGGTCCTCTGATTCGTTCTATTAATCTGTGCTTATTTTCAGTGATGCTAATAGCACAAACTAGGTTTCCAGTTCATTGTACATATCTAAGCCTCGACTCACTGCTCTGCAGAGCCATCTGCTTTTGTGATGAAGTCCCAAAATCTGGAGTTGATTCCTAGAGAGGAAGTTCTGGAACTAAAAATCTACCTGAGATCCAGCTGATCTCCTTAAGTATATCCAGAAGGTACTATGGGTGCTAAAGCAGAGTGTCTCTGAGTGTATATAGTACTGTACAAGCTTTCTGAAGCTATTATTATACTATTTAGATAACCCTGTTTAAGATTCTGAGCAACTTTTGTGTAGCTGTCCTGTATTTCATGCTTGTGGGTTCGGAATTTTTTAAATCTACTTAACTTAATCAGTATGCTATTAATTATGTCACATTAAGTATGTCACAGCTGCTCCTCCTCAACAGCTTAGAGTCACTTAGCAGAAAATGGCACAGATAATCTTGTGGCCATGGCAATTCATACCTAGAAACCCAAAGAAATTTCAATATTGAATTCCTAGTAATTTCTGGGGCAGCTAAATATACACACTGACCAGAGATAGGGCCCTAGTGTTCTTGTAGCTTCCATGTGAGTCTTTTCACTGGGTCTTGGCCTTTGATTGATGAGAGATTACTGGGCTGGTTGTAGCACAGTAGTTTCCTTCCATGCCTTGTGCACGAGGCTTTCACACCCAGGCAAATCTCGCTAGCACGTTGAAAATGTTTGGATCCCAATAGCACTTGCATCTTTGGGATAAAATCTGTTTGTGACCAATGCTTTCAGATGCAGTAGTACTGACCCAAAGCACAGAAGGGGGTGTATGTGCTATTTTAAATATTCATAAATGTTCGTAATTCTGTGTTAACTCTTTGCATTCTGGTGACTGACCTCAAAGTGCCTCAAGGTCAATTTTTATTATTTAAAAAAACCATAAAAACAACTAAAAAACAACAGAGAGACTTTGGTGTTAAAATTATGAAAGGACCTGGCTGTGGCTGACTGCTTCTTTTTTTGTCTTTTTAAGAAGGAAGCAGAGATGTCCTCTTCCCCTGCCTTTACAAAAGGGATGTGCCTGATGAAAGGAGTAGTTGGCAATGCTGACTTCCCTCAGCTGATGCTTGCAGAGAACAGTCCCTCCCTAGCAGCTGCAGCAACGGTGGGGGGGAGTGCCTGGAGAAAATTACAGCCTAACTACCTGTTTCACAGAAACTTAAAGGATCCTGATAGTGCATTCCCTTTTTTTTTTTTCCAGTGGTGACTAGCAATATTTAGGAAAAGTTTCTGTGAAGTTTGTACCAAGGAAACTGACATTGAGAGGCAGAACTGTCTTACTGTATGTAGAGGTGAAAGTCTGCTCCTTCTGTTGGAAGAAGGCATTTAGACAAGCATTGGCTGGGTGGGCTTAAATTGTACAGATGGGATGGTCTTTAGAATTGCCACCTCTATATCCATGGTTAAATAGTTTTTTTTTGCTGGTGCATTCACTTGGTTTCTGGGTAGAAAGGCATATGCCTAGTCTCAAAATTCACTCTTTGCAAGAGAGCTTAACATGAAAAAGATGTGAGTAAGTGATGGAAAAGTGTGCTCCAGAGCTCACTATTGCCTGCAGAGCTCTGTACGCATGGATGAGTGGGAACTTCATTCCTGTGGAATGCAGAGTTCACTTAATGTTGTGGGCTGCTCCCTGGGTTCACCCACAACTGTTAAACATGGAGAAAACTGCAACTTTGATGAAGTAGCAGATGTCTTCAACTGGGCTTGTTTTTTCACGGCTGAGTCGCTGCCTGTCTGGCACAGGGCAGCGTGGAGCCTGGCTTAGTGCAGGGGCAAAGAGCTTGTTTCTTTCCAGGAATGGGTGTAACCACACTCTTAGGGAAGGAGGAAAGAAGGAAACATAACTCTGCTCAAGTAAACAGCTACACCAGGCTCTGCTAAAGGGAAGGGATAACTCTCTGCTAAAACAGCCCCCTTTTAACCCCCTTTGCCCTAAGCATCTTAAATGGGTTGGAAGGGATACTGTTATATTTGCAAATGGGCTTGATTCTCTCTGTGCTTAGAGGCCTAAGAAAGTAACTAGAATGCCTGCAATTTATACATTTCTATTTAAAATAAAATTGATTGATTCATGTGCTAGTCAAGATCAACATGCTGCTTTTTAACAGAGACATATATTTTGACTCTTGGGTATTTTTTTTTCAGGCATATCATCAGTGTGGGGTACTCATGTGAAAAGTGTGGCTTTATCAGGGCACAGACCTGTAAAATAGGGGTGAAGACACTTTCCCACCCCCATGTCTCTCAGGGTCATCTAGGTAGCACTGCTTTCCTTAGACACTGTGGTACATGGTTCATACAGTTTTCCCTTTGCCTTTCTGGCTCCTTTTGGTAAATATATGTGCACTGCAGAAATGCCTGTGAGCATTGCCAGGCTAATACCTCTGGTTGCACCTCTGTGGCTCAGTAACCAGCAGATCAAGTGGGTATATTGCTTTGAGGAGGTTGAATGAACAGAGTTTCTGTATTTCCCTCTATTGAGCCATGCAGGAATGTCACCTTGCTGCCTATAGCTTGCAACCTTGACACCGTGCTCCCATCTTCAGGGCAGAAATACCCTTGGACCTTTCAACACTAAAGCACCTTTGGTTTCTCCTTTTTACTTGCGAGCATGGAACCTAGAAACATTACAAGAGTTTGAAACTTGTAAGAAGAAAGTTAGCTAGTGGTCCTTGCAAAAGACTAGTGAGTAAAGAAACTGTCCTTGAAACAATCAAGGGGAAAATGTTGGGAGGGTGTTTTATGTAAGATTATTGCATATCACAGTTCAAAGGCAGAACCACATTTATGTACAATTGTCTCTTTATTTTCAGTAGTGGTTTTTGAGCTCTGGTGTGTTTTCCTTAACTACTGAAGTTATTTAAAGCCAATTCTCACTCACAGTGGCCCTCCGTTGACCACAACGCTGCCCAGCTGGTGTGGCCTGATAGCCCGCTGTCTGACAAGTCCCCAGGTTTATGATGTAAGTAGAACAATTCAATGCCTCCTGGTTTTGTTTTTATTTATTAAACTTCAGGAAATCGGTGTTGTTTCTTTTTAGGTAATGTCCTGGTTTCAGCTGGTCTAATAGACATACTGCAAGAACGTGCTGGTTTTCCTAGGCAGAAAAGATTTAAGATTGTCTCCCCTGAGGCAAAAGCTTCTGGTGTTTGAGATCAGGAATTATCTTATTGTTCAAATACTACATTAGAAAAATAAAATTTAAGGACATGGGGAAGTTACATGCCTAGTCAATAACCCAGTTCAGTGAATCACGTCAAAATATTCAGTCACTTCTCAAGGCTTTTGGACAAGATTCTCTGTCTGTTACTGCTAAACTTTGAGGTCTCCTTAGAGATGTCATTGACACATTTATCCAGCTGGAAAAAGCCTGGTAGCGCTTCCCTTCGTTGTTTCCACTGCTAAATTTGAGATGAGATTTCAGAAACTGTTAATCAGTTACTTATCTCAGTCTAGCAGGTCACAACGCTGTTTTTACAGCCGTATCTTGCAATAATTAGTGTTCTGTTCTCATATTATTCTTGTAGGATCCTGACACTTGTTATTCTTATCTGTACAGTGCTTCTGAAATCTACAACCTTTCATGAGCTGCTTGTAAATAAAGCTGTATTTCTGTGTGGGACATCTCAAATTTGCAGGTTCTCTGGGGTATTAATATCTCTATGCTCAAGTAGTCTTGGACCAGTTGTCTATTAATCATTCCCTAAAAATTACGTATTCTAATTGCATCTTCGAAATCTTCCCCGCATTTCTTTCTGGGTATCATTAGCATCTTACTTTTACCTGATAGAAAAATTTCAAAGAACTTTGAGATACCTGTTGCCCATTTGGAACTACAGTAATGCAAGAATTGGCCTAGTTCCCATCTTTGCAATGGCACTGGAGGTCTTGAAACACGTCCAGATTGGAAGGCATCCATCAGACCAATTAGCCCTTGTGCAGTACCAATATGTCTGTCTTTGTATGATCACATGAGAGTAATTGTCCAAAAACTGAGGATGAACATGGAAGCTTTGACTCTCATTTTCTCTTATAGTTGGCTCTTTTTCTTCTTTTTTTTTTTGTCCCCATTACTCATCATTGTTGGCTACTACCAGATATGGAAACTTGTTATTTAATGGATTGGCTCTGTGATACACACAGGACATTAACTTCATTAAAAATGCTTGTTAGGTTGTATACTTTGTTAAGGTGCATAATATGGAACTTTCCTATTGTATTCCCTTTCCTGTTCCTATTTCAGTGTAGTGCTGCAATTGTCTTAGGAAAGAATATGATTTTGAAGTTTTATTTCTACCTTCTTTTCAAGATTTCTGAACCCTGCAGTTGCTTTGTCTTTTTGGTTCTTTACATGGCTGACTTTGCTACAGCACTTGGCTGTGACATTTCGTTACTGGTTCATAAACTGTGGAATCTTTTTGCCTTTCTATTAAATGAAGGTGAAGCAACAGAAACAGCCATGTCTTTGTGGGGACAGAAACTGCTTGGAATAGTGTTTTTGTGAGGTATTTCCAGGAAAATTAAATGACACACCTGTGAGAATTAAAGACTGAAGATTGTCAGTTAAACAATAAAAAAAAAAGAAGTCTGTAAATGCTCAATAAATTATGGCATAGCTATAAAATATTTTTCTCAAACAAGTGTTAAATCCTGGATCTCATTACATGTGCATGTCTGAATTATGATATCTATATAGAGAAGAAAGCAGTAAGTATGTGGCTATGCTGATTGTATATTTGTAGATTGTTTTTAGCTTTTGTTGTTTCAGGTTTTCTTTTCTTTGACTTAATCACAACCTTAGTTAGAATTCATTCTCATTTCCACATGTGGGAGTAGGTCTTTTTAATTAAATGCCAAAGGGGGGGTTCAAAAGTCTGAAAGTCAAATAATCCTCCAATGCAGCCCACCCACAACTTATTCCTCAGCATGACATTGTGTCCTCTAAGCCTCAATTTGCATGGAGTGTGTGTAGGGCTCTGAGTCAGCCCACAAGGGTGAGGTACAGTGGATCTTTTCCAGACATGATGTTACTGTTCCTTGCTGACATTCTCCCACTGCTGTAAGGCTGTGCCACTAGGCTGTTTCCAACCCAGACAGACAAGTTGGACTTTAAAGCACGAAAAGATGCTGCAGTAATCAGTTTAAATTTTGAAAATTGTAATTTTAGTCACTGTTTTCCTCTTCTGGTGTTATCAGTGCATGACCATTCGGCAGGGCTTTCCAGCTTACCCTAAACTGATGTAGGTCAGTTATTTTGCTTTTTATTTTGAAATGTGCTTTGAAACTTTTAGTAATTTTCTGTTCTATCAGTCATTTATTCCAACTGAAAGAAGCGCTCCTGGGGTTACTCTGTTGTTGTTGTTTGTTTGTTTCGGGGCAGTTGTACACTTCCAAAAAAAAGTATTTCTTGCACATACACAGTATGACAACTTGGTATGAAACTAGAAACAATTGAAGTAATTTATAAATATGTAAGCCCAGTGAAGAAACTTGATTTGCAATCTTTGGAGGAGATAACTTCCAAAATGGATAGGAAAACTGTTCCCCCTTCGCCCTCCTTAGTGGTTCTAGCTTCATAGCAAAAATTACTTTGTTTCCTTGGTGAATTTAAATTCAGCTGAGAAAGAGAGAAACTAAATTGAGTATCAGGTTTAAGTTTGAATATATTCTGCATGTGTGGTACTTTATGCTTTCATTTTGGTGCCACAAGACAAGTAACTTTTAATGCAAGTTCTGTTATCTGTGGTGCCTGTGTTGTGTTCAGCACCAGCATTTGTGATGACTGCCAGCACTTTGCACGTGCATCGTACTTTGCTTGTGTTTTTTTTACATTGTCTTAGGAGACAATAAAGGCTGGCTTTGTGAGCAGTAACTCAAATAAGCTTTTATAACAAAAAACATCTCCAGCATGTATTCTTAGGAGCAGGAACAGCTTTTACCACAAAGAGAATAGTCTGCAGAGAGGTCCCTCAAGGTTATGGTCAGCACATCAAAGCAGAATTCAGGCTTTTGCAGAGTTTTGGATTCAGGTCTTTAGCCATTCTAGTGTGTCAACTTCAGTAGTGTTGTTCAGACCTGCGTTTTCTGAGTGAATTGAAGCTTTTCCTACAGAACCGTAGGGGATTGCAGAGGCCTGTTCAGGGTTATTCTTGGGAGTATTTCAAGTCTCTGTGGATCTATTTGGATACATTTCCTGTCTTTCTTGAACGAATTGTTCATGCTGCATGAAGCACGATAAGTTTATTCACCCATTCTCTTTGTTTGCAAACATTGTAAAACTGTATAGTACATGAGATTTTTTTGTGGGTGTTCTCTGGGGAAATATAGGAAATAAAATCCATGCTGCTTGCAGTACTGTTCAGAATGGAAACAAGTAAGTGGACCTTGGCTTCTACGAGGCAATGTTTGTTCACTACCTTGAGAGAAAGCTCAGTGTTTTCTCTGGAACTGATCATGTTTAGGTACATGTAAGTGCAGCCTGGGACAAACCAAGAAAGACTGAGTCAGGACTTGCCATACAGTATAAAGCCCATGACCCTCTCTTTCAGTATCACGCATCCAAGAGCGCCTCAGCCTTTTGGGGAAGCTCAAGTGTAGTAGTAGTGTGTTCTTACAGTTTCTGATCTGCTAGGTGGCTGCAAGGGTTCACTGCTCAATAGCATTGTGGAGACAGGAGGTGCTTTGGGAGCTTGCTGCAGCCACTTCACACGTGGGCCTGGTACAGCAATGACTTCTGTTAGCTCTGCCTTCCCCTCCTTGGTGCCTCTCCAAGACCATGAAGGGGAATGTGTGATAGACCTTA
Source organism: Motacilla alba alba (assembly GCF_015832195.1). Classification (NCBI taxonomy): domain Eukaryota; kingdom Metazoa; phylum Chordata; class Aves; order Passeriformes; family Motacillidae; genus Motacilla; species Motacilla alba. The sequence goes on from NC_052016.1 coordinate 91,448,105, forward strand.
GCAGCTTCTTTGACTTTTAAAAATATAATCAGTCAACAGTCACAAAATTCCTGCTTCTTGCTCATTTTTCTGATTTTCATCCTTATTTGAACACCTCCTCTTCAAAACAATATATATACAGATGGCAGATTTTCTTAAACTGGTTATTTTGTGACTCTTTTAATGATTTTGGTCTCATTTGTCAGACTTTTTTTTTTGCAACTAAAAGATTGCAAAGGCTATTTCTGTCAATTATAGCTGAACCTCCTCATTTCTCCCCTTTTTTCTATTTAAGATGGTGCCAGTAGGTCAGTGTTTTCTTTGTGATCAAAAACGCAAGTGTCCTAACCCATATTTGCTCTTTGAGAACAGTGCTCTCTATCAGACTCACCGTGTCACAAAAAAGCAATGATAAATTTGGATGCCATAAAGATTCTAAGAAATTAGCATTCCTTCGAAGTAGAGCTTGTCTTGCACTCAGCACTGAACTGTACCATTTCTTTAGTTGATTTTGGCAAACTCCTCTTCTAGTCCTTGTTAGTTATATATTCTGTATCATCTAGAGGCTTCTGCTGCTTCATTTTGTCTGATTATCTTTCTGACATAATGACAGGAAGCTTTCCCAGGAAGTTTTATTTAGCCAGGAGCTGCATTTTTCATCATGGACAGGTTAATCAGCATTTTCCATCTCCAGTGCCCTGAACTCCTGTTCTGCAGTAGAGGCAGAGCTTTCTGTTCATGTTGATCACAGATATCCCATCTCACACGGCCTGTGCCTCCCTTCCTTTGCCGCAGTGCAAGAAAATAATGCATTTTGAGAACATAGTCCGATCCGTGTCCAGCCTACCGAGGGAACAGCAATACACAGTTCAGCTCCTGCTAAGCACTACAGAGCCATTCATGTGGGGAAATAATTGCTTTCAGTTGCAAGAAAGCAAACTTATAGCACTGATTAGAATTTTCTTCAAATATGAAGAAAGCCCATTTTCTGACCAATTCAACTATTTTGCCTTTTACCACTTTAAACAGGAGTGGAACACAGTACAATTATTGTTGTGTTATGCTGTGATAGAGAAATGAAGTGCTTTATTGCACTTTGGCAATTTCTATTCTCTGACTAAGTATTTCATTCCATCTCTGCCAAAATAAATTCACAGAGTTTTGTGAGCCACTTAAATGATTTTGAGAAGAAAACACATTAGAACTGGTTACAAAACTATGAAACACGCATTTTGTTGTATCCATCCTTTATAGCTCGGGACCATGGTGAAGAACTAGGTCAAGTAATTCTTTATTTAGGAATAGGTAAAAGTAAGGAGATAGTTTGAAAAAATATTGTTAATTCTTGATGTGTAACAAAAAAGTGTTGAGGAATCCTTGAATACAGATATTTTGGGCTTTCTGAATTCTTATTGACCTGCATGAAAAGTTTGCTAATGAATTTGACTAATTAACAACGGATGCAACTCTGTATCTGGAGTGGCTGAACTGTGCTTGATCTCCTCTACTGCCTTCTAAATTGTCATGCAAAACCCAACATGTACCACTCATCTCTTGTACTTCTGGTGTACTTCCAGTGCTACTAAATCCCGGGTTACCCGTTTCATAACCTAGTTCTTGGCTTCAGCTCCCTCTCATCTCTCCCCAGTAGCAGTAGTTATACAGGGAACAGTAAGCTGATTTGCAAACACTGGGTTCAAGGTTATTTTTAACTTTTCTTAAGGTGGAACCTTATCTCTTCTGTATTGATATGCAGGTGAATTCTTCAGTTATGTTCTGGGTGAAGGAAGGTGCTGTGCACTGTATAAAGATGATTTTTTTTTTCTTCAGAATCAGGAACAGCTTCGGGAAGAGGATTCTGATTTTATTCTGAATGATGGTGACCTTACCGTGACATATGGTGATACAACAATAACTGCAAATGGTTCTTCTGGCCCCCATACAGCTACCACTAACCTTGACAGCAGGAGAACAAAAAGTAGTTCAGAGGAAGCACTGGAACATGATTTGGGAGCAGCAGATCATGAAGTTACAAGCAGGGGTACCCGGCTAGTATTTCCTCTGGAATACAATGCATGATTACTGACTCAGTAAAAATAACTCTTGCTCTGTGAATGGATCAAGGAAGACTGCAGGCCACTGTGTCACTTGAGGTGGGGGTGTTTATTGAAACAAGTTAACATGCAGAAGTGGTTTTACTAGGGTCTGAAGATGTCACCTATTTTTTACTCAAGATGCTGACAGTGGGGTTTTCTAAATGTCTGGAAATAGACAAATGAGAAAACTGGTTACTCTCCTCTTTCCAACTGCTTATCAAATCCAAGTATAACTAGCATGCTGCAATTGTCTTGTTCAGCTGCAGCAGCTCTCTCTCTGAAGAGAGGTACATGAAAATGTTGTCATAGAACTGAGCTTGTCTTGGCTTAGCTTGAGAATGTGAAAGGACAACTATAAACTTGAAAATTATTAAGAGACAAAAAAGATTGTGTGTGTATCTGAATGTGAAGAGATCCATTGTTAACTTCTCTCTTGAGGTTGAGGAAACTCAAGTGAAATGGGACAGTAAACATTAGGGTTACAGATGTGTGAATGAAAGACTGGGGAATCTGTTACTGCAAAATATACTTAATCTACTTCAGGGAAAAAAAGGGAAAATAAGATTTCTTCACTGGCCAGCTGTTTAAATAGGAAGGCAATGAAAGCTACTTGTCCCTTTAGCTTTGGGCAACTTGACTATTACTCTTAGCCTAACTTCTAGTGCCTCAAAAGAAAAACAAAAACCATCCAGCTTCCTGTGGTCTAAGATGTACCCGAAGCCAATGTGAGCCTGGACCCAGGCTCTCTCGGGTAGCAGTCACGAAGTAAAACTTTCTTTTGTATGAAGATAGTTGGAAACTTTGGCTGGGGAAAACAGCAGATAGGAGGAGGAGAGAAATAAAGAGAGAGAGAGAGGCAGTATTGAACTTGCATGGAACCAGGAGGTTTCATATTGCTCAGAAGAATTCATGGACTCTGCTTACAGTTCTTGTGTGTGACAAACAGCAAACATCTAATTAAACAGACAAACAAATACTACTATTTTTACCATTTGTGACTATCCTAAAAGAAAGCTGTTTACCTTGTTCTCTCTTGCAGAGTAGATGTGAAACTTCAGTGGGGCATTGCACAACAGCATATAAGCTACAGAAGTGATGAACTGTAGTATCATCTTAAATGTGAAAAGGGAAGAATCTCTGACTAGTATTTAGCCCACTTACATGTAGGCTAGCTTTAACTTATTGCTAAATGCTTTTTAATTTCCAGATGAGGAGATAATCATTGTCTTTGCCAATAGCTGAAAATGTATGCTTTGAAGAGCCTTTCAGCTATTTAAAGCATGCTAAAATGTGATTTCATTCTCATGTCTCAAAAGATTTATTTTTTTAAAGAGTTTGTGGCCCACTAACGTGATGTAATATCAGTTTGTCCAAAAAGTGTGTTTTTCTTGCTGCCATTTCAGTTGTTCCTCTCATAAAATTGTGTGTGAATAAATACCCACTCTGTTTTTCCTTAACTATTAAACTTATTGGGCTAACCTCAGTACGTGAACTTCCTGCTGCAGAGGAACTTTGCAGTTGTGTTGTCTAGTCTGCTTTCTTTCAAATGTGATCTCTAATGAGTGATCTACCTCCTTGTCTGTCCCTCCAAGGTAAATTTATAAAGGATATTGATCTGTAACAACTGTCTCACATTATTAAGAAAAGAGACGAGGAAACCAGGAGTCTTTTTGTGGAAAAATTGTAAGACCAATATAGAATCACAGACTATTTGCAGTTGGAAGGGACACACAAAGACCATCAAGTCCAACTCCTGGCCATGCATAGCACCATCCCCAGGGGTCACATCCTGTGCCTGAGAGTGCTGTCCAAATGCTTTTTGAACTCTCAGGCTGCTGCTGTGACCACTGCCCTGGAGAGCTGTTCTAGTGCCCAACCACCCTTTGGGTGAACTTTGGGTGAAGAACAGCCTTTTTCTAATATCCACCCTAAACCTCCCCCGACAAAACTACAGACCATTCCCTGGGCCCTGTCACTGGTCACCACAGAGAAGAGATCAGTGCCTGTCCCTCCTCTTCCCCTCATAAAGAAGTCGTAGACTGCAGTGAGGGAGCTTTGCTCTTAAATGGTGCAGAGTAACAAACCCTGATGAAGATGGCTGAGCCGAACAACTACTTTTCAGGCCTGCATGTGTTTTGCAAAAAGAAAAGCTAATTCCTTTCACTTATCTGGGAGCACAGGCAGTTTATCAGTTAAAGCTGAGGAGCCATGAGCAGATCCTGTGACTGCCAAGAGCACTGCTACAACCAGGGGCCCAACACTGGAATTTCCTGGGTGCTTTCCGTGAGAGGTGTTCCAAGCTGGTTCCAGGAGCAGCTCTGATCCTCAGTCTCCAGTTATCAGAAAGGAGGAGCACTATGACAAGTGTGTTTACGCTCTCTGCTACATGTCTACTATGCAATGTAAACTGGCTTTTCTGATAAGCCCGAACAAGGGTGAAGTATCGCATACTTGGTACCTGACCAAGTCTAGCCCTATTCCAAGGATGCATGTTTTCTGACCTATGAAAGGACAAAAAAAATTATTTACTTTTACAATGAAGGAATTGCCTTTGGGGAAAAGACTGCAGGAATTTTAACTGGAGGAGAGAAAAAAATTCCTTTTTTTGGCTGACCTTCCGAAGAGCTGATCTTAAGCAAGTAAATAGCAAAGGTAAAAATGATGTCCATTATTAATGAAATGATGGCTACTATGTTTTACTCCTGGGGAGAGGGAAAGCTCTCACAGTAGGAGTTCTAGAAACCTTAACAGATATCGTGAGCTGCTCATGCTACTTAGGAGGCCAGATTCTGTGATTTTCATCTTTATAATAAGATTGGCATGGTCCTTCATGGATAATATCAATTTAACTCCAATTGCAGTCTCTCTTTAGACAGTATTGGTCAGCAGAATGTCTTTTAGTCTTATTCTGGACAATAAAACCCTAAGAACTAATATGCTTCACATGCCTTTTAAAGAAAGGTTCAGTGTTTCTTTTAACTCTGAAGCAGCTCCCTGGAATAACATGCTTGACCTCAGCCTTGGCAGACATGGTGTCTGCTTCTGCACAAGTGTGGGAATGGAATTTGGATACTCTCAAGCCTAAACTTCATATGCTTTTCTTTAACATTTGGGGGAGGACCTTTTTGGGGGAGAAATCAGAGAAGTTACAGATGCATCAGCAGGGAGTATTCCTCTCCAAAATTACTGAACTCATGACCCACTGAAACTTTAGAAGAAAGGGAAGACAACCCACGACTAGGAGACACAGACCATCCAGGAGAAAAGCAGCCCTGGACTGGCTATGAACAATCTTGGTCATAATCAGAGTTGCAGAAAGTAGGACAAAGCTGCTGAATAGGTTGAACACATTAATCAGTCAAAATCATGTAGATTAACAAATTCAAATATCCCTCTATTGGAAAACACTCATTGTAAGAAGCAGCCCATGCAAACCTTCTTTTCAATGCAGAAGCAGGGTCCCATGGTTTAGGTGACAGCTTAATATGGCACAGTGAAAAACCACAGATACTTCTTGGTCTGGAATTTTTGGGAGTGCCATTCTGAAAAATAACTTCCAGTAGAAATAAGCCTGCAAAGTGAAAGAGGAGGAAAGTGTGGAGGAAACAGTGAATTACAAAGCCAGGAAATGGTTTAAACAGGCAGCTCTACTGTGGGAACAGCACTGTAAACAATTGCTATTCTTAATCTTGCAATCCTAAATGCTGAGAAGTTATGTTGGCTTCTGCATACCTTATCTAAAACAAGGGCTGAGGGATAATGCAAAAGTAATAAAATCACCCTATTCCAACTGATCACAAAATGAAAGGCTTTTACAGGGTAGCACTGACTTGCTTCTACTCCAGAGTGAGGAAAGTAACTTTGAACTATTTTTTAAAGTAAGCTGACATCATTACTATGTTTTCTTGATTCTAAACTGCCTGTAGTAAGGTTGAGAGCAGTTCTTAGGGTAACATTTGTGTGATAAATATGGAGGAGCCTTATGAAACATGCACACATATAAACAGGATGCAAAAGCTTATCTAATATTTGAATTTGTGTTGCAGACTCAAATGACATTTCATCTCTTCCTTTGATACTTGCAATTTATATAAGTTTTTGTTATGGGAATTAAACAGTTGCAACAAAGCAATTGAATATTAGAATCAGTTCCGATTTTCAGGTAATAAAATGATCTATCTGGTTTGGCTGCTTTATTCACACTTCCTCTGGTATTTTCTTGATAGTAATCTATTTTGCACTGCCCCATCTGGACTTGCTGACATCCAAAATGCCAGTGGGTTTGAAGATTTATCTAGGGACTGAATGTTAAATGGGTGAGACAGCTCATTGTAATTGATACTGGAATAAAAGACTTTATTAGTTGCCTGCACTGTCTCTATCAGGGAACTTGCTGGTGGAGAAAGGTATGTGCAGGGAGGGAGAGAAGCCCTGGCTTATTGAAGACCTCCTAAGCTGCCATGGGTAAAGCCAGTGCTCCCCTCAGGTTCTTGTGCAATAGTACAGAGCCAGAAAGGATTTCTATTGGTGTATTCAAGGGAGCAGCAATCTTTGTCCCAGGAAAATTAAAAATATTTGCATTAGTTGTAGCTTTTATTAACATAATCATTTTTAGTTTAATTTTCTGGAGCCCCATTTCCTGCAGATTTTTTAACCTTTTGGAGCTTGAAAATGTCACATATAAACATATTAGATAAGATTTTTAAAAAGGAGAGAGAGAGGCAGAAAAGTCAAACTTCACTTTGGTGCCTGAGTACAATTTCAAAGCTATGCTACACTGCTAACTTATGCAAATTTGATTAATTAAATGGCAATAATTTGAAATGCTGCAATTAAAGGTCGCTTTCCTGCTTCCAATTGAAAAAAAGCCTCCAGATTTGCATTCCCTCAGAGAAAGTGAATGCCCAACTTAAAAGGTTTTTGCTGCAATGTTAAAATACTTAACTTTGGGCTATGAGAAATGAATTGGATTTATTTTTTAACTAGTAAAATCTCTGAAGTTGTTATTACTGTGGCAGGGAGAAGTAGGTCATGCAGTTCCGTGTTGTAATATATTTATGACTTTTGTTTCCAGACTTTAGTTTAATCAGGGAGGTTATCCTCCACTGCCTGATTTTGAATTTCAGTCCTAAATTACTTGGCTTGAATGTCTTGATGTTGACACAGATTAATACCAGAAAGCAGAACACCAGAAGGCATTCCTCTGGATCGCATCAGCCGATTAGTAATAGCTGTTGTGAAATAACAACTTCCAGCACACGGGGTCACTTGAGGTAAGTTTGTCTGATTTGAGTTTGGGATACCAGAAGTTAAAAAAAGGGAGGTAAAATCACATGACCCATAGCTGGTTCTGATGGAGCAAGGAGAATGTAAGCCATCTAAGGATGTCCCAAATTTGCTTCGTTTCTTTAAGGGAGACAGGATGCCATACCTTGCCTTTGCAGTTACAGGCTGGCTGCTACAGGTTGCCCTTTAATTAGTTTTGGTCTGTTCATAATGCTCAAAATCAGAAGCAGCATTTAAAAAATGCGTGTGTTAAAGTGGTAGGTGCTGCTGTCTATCTCTTGTCCTCAGCAAGCCTCTCCTGTAGAAAAGCAAGTTGAGTTATCATTCAGGCAATGCAGTCAAACCTCCACGCACCACTCACCACAGCTGGCTCAGCGATAGAGGCAAGAAAGGCTCTTTTGCAAGGTTTTATTCCAGCAGAGTAACACCATCGCCGAAAGATAAACCCGGGGAAAAGAGGATGAACCACGCGGAGCAGGCAGCATTTCACCCGAATTTTCAGTTTACCATTCTTGTCACTTATGATAGAAATGTATCAGTAAGGTTTCAGAAGGTGTCTTAGGGTTATTTCAAACATAAAAATTCACTAGGTATCCAAAGCATATCACGCTGGCCTGACTAAGACTGCTGTGGTAGATGGTCTGTCCAAAACCTCTGGTGCTTCTGTTCCCTTGAGGCACCTAAAGCCTGCACGGTATGATAGGTTCAAGCTGGGCGTGGTCCAACTGCTGTTAGGGAGGGCTGTAATGGATCTTTAGTCCTAGCCTTGCAAGAGATAAACACAGTTTCTTGTGCGCAAGAAACTGGGTGCTACTGCACCAAATATCTGTAACAATGCTGAAGTAATTGCTGTGAGCAGAGGTTAGAAGAACTGCAATATAGTCCTGTATCCCCTGACACATTCTCTTCATTGTGCTGACAGCTCCACGACAGCTGTCCTTCCAATATTTGCCCTTGAAGCAGTGAGGATGTAAGGAGAACAGCAATTCTCTGCAGCACCAGGGCTCAGTTTCTTGGTCTTCAGCACACCAGCGGTGGGCAGGTCTCCGAGTCCTAGTTTGGGAGCTCAGTATCCTAAAGAGGTTAAATGGCAAGGAATTATTTAAATACAACAGTGGGCGGGGAGGAGAGAGAAAGCAAAATGTTACGAAAGCTCTCCATGTTGTGAGGATAGTAGCAGTGGAGGATGGGGAATAAACACCTGCTGGGCTTTCTGCCACTGGCTGGCTTGTGTACAAGCTTGGCTAAACTTTCATTCATCATTCAAGATACTGCAGCAAATTCAGCTTTGAGTCTCTTGATTGAGGCTTCATCCAAGCATTCTGTTCTCAAGAGAAGAAATGTTAGTGCTGCTTGGAACTCCTGCTCTGCTAACAAGTTTCAGGTTAGGTATGAAGAGGGTGTTACTGTTCTAGATCAGCACTATCTTTCAATTTTTTATTCCTTACTTCAAAAAGACCTTATTTCAAATAGACCTTGGAGTCACTGGGAAGTGGCAGGGACAAGGTGGTGGTAGCTTTTGTGGTGTTAATTGTGTCCCACTGAGTTACACCATTGGCTGCACTAGAACAAATAATCATAGCTGTTATTTGTAGACATGAGAAATATGTCTTCTCTTCTTACTTGGCTGATAGTAATACAAAACTTACTGTGGCTGGACACATTTGCGATATACATGAACTTCATATTTTATCTTGGACGTAAAAAAGGCTGATACTGTCAGGTCTTTCCTCAAGGCAAAGCCAGCAACTCAGCTCTCTTCTCATAGTACAGAATTGATTTAGAGTTCCCCTCCTTGAAATCTAATTAATGGTTTCCACCTTGGAGCATCTCTACCCTAGGAAGGGTTGCCAGGTACAACAAAAAGTAAATATTATGTAGAGACATAAAATACAGATTTACATCAACATGGCTAGGATAGAGAGGTGTTATAACTTCTAAATCTGTTGTTAGAAAGAGTGAATGATCATGCAGACAAAGGAGGTCATGATATACTTAATTTTAAGAGATATTTGGAAAGTCCTTTCTCAAAAAGCCTTGGCTCATGCTCTCTTAGTCACTGTAGGAAGATGAATCTATGAGGATTAATAAATGACCATTTATTCTCTCTTCTGTTTCTTATCTTTTCAACAGTTTTCACAATGGAGAGAAGTTACTAGCACTGTCATCTAGAGATTTGTAGGGCTGGATCTGGAGAAGGGAATCACAGGAAAGTGAAAAATGAAGGGGATACTCAGTTAATTCTGGAACCCAAGGTTGATTGCAAAATGGGGTGTTGCGCTTAGTGAAAAGCATTTCCAGTGTGTGTGCGCCTACAAGTGCAACAGCCTATAAAATAGCTGCTTGTCTGTCAGAAAGAGCTTGGAATCACCCTGGTTAGTGTTCAGAAGACAGCAGGAGTGATTAAAAAGACAATGCTGAGAGCTGAAGCCAAACTCACAAACCATCTGTTGCACCGTAAATCCAGTGCAGGAGCTGCTCGTCCGTGCTGTCCAGAGCAGTGTTGTGTGGGTGGCTCTGTCAGTCCTCTGAGGACGTGAGGTAGAGCTTTGGCAGAGATACCAGAGGAGAGTCTACTTTGTCTCGCATTATCCCATCATATATAGACAGTAATTTTTCAGTATGCTAACATCAGCTGAATATTTGAACTGGATCAAACAAAGGAGGAGTGGAAATAATGAAAAGAGATGGTGATGAGAATTTAACCCTGCTTGAAGAGCTACAGACATTCTTCACACTGACTTCCTTTCCCCAGCCATTCTGTATTTTCTTAAATGTACTTATAAAGGATATTTGTCAATCTAACATTGCTTCTGTTCCAAGACTAGGGCACCTCTGCTATGACTGAGTTCAATAATCTCAAAGAAACTGAATTTTGTTAATTCTGATATCTGTTATTTTTCCTAAACAAGAGTGAGTTCACAAAGTAAAAACTATTCCTGCTAAACTAATCCACAGTCCAAGACAAAGTGATATCTGAGAAGCACTTAAAGTAAAATAAACCATGTGTGTTTTGGAGTTAGGAGCAGTTTTCCTTTTAAAAAGAATTTTAAGAAGAATAAAAAGTGACAGCTTACATTCAGTTTTTGTGTAGGGTAACACGTGAAAATGTGACTATTTCTATATACATTATGTGTCCTGAGACATTTGATCAATTAAATAAAATTATCAAATCCATCCCTATTAAAAATCTTAAACAAAACCATGTCTACTCTCTTGTTATGGGACAAGAAATTGAATTTAAATATTAAATTATTACAAACAATCTGAAAAGGGGAAATATAACCTGAGGTAAATGTACAAGTATCTTGAAAATCCCTTCTTTTCAAGAAAGGATGAGTAATTAAACACATGCCACAGACATAGAAACTTGGTTTATGGCATGAAATTTTCTATTACAATTGCAGTACTGAAATGCACCTGTCTTTTGCTAGAACTGCCAGCCTTGTCTGCTCACAGTGCTTTTAGCTTTTACACTACAAAGAGGAGAAAGTGCTTCTCCATGGTTTGCTATGCCCCACTTCTCTCTCTCCATTGGTGATCCTGCACGGAAGACTCTTTCTGTGCTATTCAAGCAGTGAGTTTGTGTGGTAGGTTTCGAAACAGCAAACAGAAGTTGCACTCAGTAGGAAGCAGAGCTTTCCTGGTGCCCTCCATGGTGTGGGAGGTAGCGAGCTCCCAGACATTGGACCAGATGCTGTAGGGTTGGATGTGGCTGTGGAGCTCCAGCCACCTGCTCCCACCCAGGTGCCAGGTACTCAGACCTTGACAGACCAAGTGCCAGCTGGGTTAACTGCAGAGTGGGATTTGAACTCTGTGTACCCATGGTCAGTGATGTGGTTCAACTCCAGCCACCAACTGAGGCCTCACAGCCACCTGCTCCCTCGCCACCAGTGGGATGGGGGAGGGAATCCCAAGGACAAAAAAGAAAAAACTTGTGGGTCGAGATAAAGACAGTTTAATAGGGAAAGCAAAAGCTGTGCACACAAGCAAAGCAGAACAAGGAATTAATTCACTATTTCCCATGGGCAGGCAGGTAGGTGTTCAGCCATCTCCAGGAGAGCAGGGCCCCATCTCACACAACAGTGATTTGGGAAGACAAACACCATGACCCCAAACATCTCCTGTTTCCTTCTTCTGCCCCCAGCTTTACATGCCAAGCATGAGGCCACATCATCTGGGATATCTCTGCAGCCAGCTGGGGTCAGCTGCCCTGCCTGTGTCACCTCCCAACTCCTTGTTCACCCCCAGTCTCCTCACTGCTGGATGAGGAGCAGAAAAGGCCTTGACTCTGTGCAAGCACTGCTCAGCAATAAGGAAAATCTGCCTGTGTTATTGACACTGTCTGCAGCACAAATCCAAAACACAGCCCCATACTAGCTGCTCTGAAAAAACTTAACTTCCCCAGCCAAAACCAGCTCAGCTGGGCTTTTCAGCCCACAGCAGGAATTTGGGGTTACACCCCAGAGAGGCAGCAGTGTTGAGCAGCTTCAGGCAGTGAAAGAGAGGGGACCCCAAGGTGCATAGTGCACTTTCATCTATTGGATCATGGGAGAAAGTCTCTTCAAGCACGAGAAACATCCATGTTGGTAGAATCCTACTGGAAAAATAAACAGGGCAAGATGTGATTTACCCTGGACATTGGTATTTAGAAAGGGAGGAGAAAGGAATGCCAGCAAATTTCCACAGATTTTCCTTCACTAGGAAGGAATTAACTGTTACAACACTATGGTCAAATGTAAACAGAACTACCCTCAGGTTACTATAAGCTATCCATAGCTGCATGCTTCAGTACAGATCTGCATGGGGCAGGGCAGCAGTAAGACAAAAAAAAATCCAAAAAGCTTATAAAAAGGAAGGTGGTCCATACTGGGCCTTTAGCCAACAAAATCTGCAAAGATGGATGTACAATTTATCTTGTAGAATTTCACACTTTATTGGGAGAATAACACTATGCTTGTATGAAAGCACTTGGTTACAAAAATCAACCTGATCTTACCCTTTAGTAGTTATTCCAGAACTTGACTGTCAAGTCAGGATGTAAAGCATTTCAAAGGATGCCAACTTCACTCCGTATTAATTGTACTTATGATATTACAGGTATTCAAATTACTGCTTACAGTTCAATACGTCTAATAATACAGTTGGTTTAGATTAAGGAGCAACTATCACCTTCCCTGGATGCTTTTTACCTTCACTAGTTTAAAACCCCTCAATATTGGAATGAAATTCTCATGGGTAGAGCAGTGATGAAGCCCTGCAGGCATTCAGAAATAAGTCCCAGGAATTATTCTGTAGGGCCCCAGACTACTTGTGCATTCTCCAGATCAAAGCATCGTTAGAAGATGAAAAATTTTACTAATTAAATGTCTAGCTCAAAATTATTCCAGCTATTCTGTAACAGATCACAAGAGACTTCTCTCCCACTTATCCCTGGACCTCTTCTTTCATGCACTAGTAAAGAATTTTAAAATAATGTTTATTAAAGGCACAGCCTAACTCCTCTGAAAGACAGGAGTTTTGCTATGAGGACTGGGGCATCACTCACCTGCTCAGTAGCCAGTAAAGGAGTTTTACTCTCTGCATACTGAGGAGTGCTCCAAGGTCAGCCCTCAGGAGCTCAGTGTCTCAGAACTGGAATCCCTCCTGGCAGGAATCTGTGAAGCTGTAAGTTCAGGCATGATCAGACACACTTTGACAGCTCCAAGCAACCTGAACCTCAGTTTAGAAATAAGCCAAGTTTATGCAGTCTTAAAATTGCTGACTAGCTCCTTCCTTCAGGGGTAGCATTACCAATTTACAAGCAACATGTTAACCTCTGGTAGAGAGCTAAAAGCAGCAGGAGGGCCACTTTCCAGGGCAGAACTATCAAGGCAGCTACACATAACCTATACTGCTTGTCAAGATTTTAACTCCCTTCCTATTAAGGAACAAAGTTTTAGAAATATCAGCTAGTTATTACTATTATCATCCAATCTAAAAGCAACTGCTTTGATTATAACTTCTTAGAAGAGTCAACTAGCAAATATTTTAATAAGAATTTACAGAGAAGAAGATTTGGTTTCCAATTTATAACTTAAAGATGCAAAATGAAATTCATGCTAAAGCAACTCCTCATTTGCTGCTGCAGCAGCTTGAGGCTGGGTCCTGCTTTCTAGCAGTTTTCACATTTTAGACATTCAAAATCTTGTGAACAGACAAAACCAATTTTCAGGTAAGCAAAAGCACCTCTTTTCATGCAAGAAATTGATGTTATATAAATGATTGAAATATTTATCTGGTTATCTGATTTGGGGGCATGAAGGCAGAACTGGAACTTGAGTATGGAAGTTGATCACTATGCAAGGATGAACAAACCAAAGTGCTTTATTGAAACAAAAACTGTGAAAAGGAGATCTGAATTGGAAATGAATAAGCTTGACAGCTGAGTATTTGGGGGAGAGGGAGGGTTGTTGTTGTGTAAAAAAAATAATTCTATAGTTAGGCGCTTGTGACAAGAACAAGTTAGCACAGAGCAATGGTACCAGGCTGTTTTCTGCATCCAGTAAGAGAAGTAACAGGGTTAAACTGAATCAAAAATGATTCAAACAGATTACTGAGAGCAGTTTTTAACAGTGGGCATACAGACATAATGGAGTAAATGACTGCTAGATAAAGTCCTTGTCCTTAATGATTTTAAAACCAGCTTGAAACAGGTGACAAATGTCCCACCCTCTCATTTCTAAATCCATTTGAGAAAGAGTTATGTATCACTCAATATTCTTAAACTGGTTTTATTAAAAAAGGGAAAAAAATAAGAGAGGTTGACTCACAACAATTGACTCACAACAATTCAGTCAAATCACCCCTGCTCAAGCAGCAGCTGAAATGGCTGTGAAAAGCCAAGGAAAGGTTTTCAAAACTTCCATCAGAGGCCTCTGCTGTACTTGGATTGATCTCCCACAGCCCTTTCCCATTATTTTAACAAGTGCTACACTTCAGATCCTATCCAGAGCCCACCTGAAACTAGTTTCATGCCTGTGCATAAATAAACAAGGGACTAATCATTTCCCAGCTGCATGGCAAAGCATTAAAGGCTGTTTGGTCACAGTGAGGGCAGTGCTAGGGCTGGGTGGTCCCACATCCTGCACTTGCTGGCACAGCTGGGATTTCTACCCATGGCAAGTGAACAACCATGCAGCCTTTGCTTACACAAACACACCCCACCTTTCCTGTCCCTTCAGCTCCTCTCATCTCAAGGAAAAAAGGGGCAAAAACTACTGGGTTAATGGTGTGGGCTTTGTGCTCTTCTTGATTTATTGTACAACTCCAATATATTTTATTCAACTACTGGCAGAGGCACAATTGCCAGATTTCCTCATAGGAAATGTTACGAGACACTAACCTATCACAGAGTACTCCAGAACAAGCTGGAGTCTGGAGTTAACAGCATTTCTATGAAAGTCAGCATTCCCTCCTTTTCACAGAGCACAAACATAATGTACAAAGCATCTTTAAACCAGGGCTCTGGTCTTTTTGTACACTAAAGCTGATTTTTCAGAAGACTTCAGCACTCTGTACCTTACTTCCTATGGGTCAGAGGGCTTCTGGACCATTAGCTTCATATCTAGTCATAACATGGTAATCTACCATATCAGTTCCTTTCTATTTCCAAATTACAGGAATTGTCTTTTAAAATGAGTTGTCTCTTCAATCCCTTCCTGCTGTGCTGCTCTTACGGTGAAAAAAAACCCACCTTCTTCCAAATTCCAGGCTGAAATGATCCAGTGCTGATGTGTAAAAATCTGTTCTTATGCCAGTATTGTTCAGAGCTTGATTACCTCTCTTCCACACTGCCGTTCACGCTGCTGTGCACTGCTGTCCTCTTTCAACCTTGACTTTCAGGCTAAATAAACCACACAGCTTGGTCCTCTCCAAGAAGTTATTTCACCTGACATTTCTCTGTATCTATTAAAAATATTCACACCCTTGGGGCTCGGGTGCCTATGACAAAGAACATGTTAATGCCACCATACATTTGCCCTTTTCACGACTAGCTCACTCAGGGGTTCAGAGTCACCCCTTGAGCCACCAGTGCCCCCTGACCAGGCACACCAGAACCCTGACTGCTGCTACAGCAGTTCTGCAAAGCCAGCTCCAGCATACCAAACGTGTCACTCAGCTTCTGCTTGATTTGGACTTGGCCTCTTCAGAAAATCTAACTTACTTGTCTAACATCTCATAGACACTGTGGCACCAGGGACTGAGTCCAGCTCCTCTGAGAGCCTTTAAATACCTCAGCCTTGAGATACTGCCTCCTTTTTTACCTCCTTCAGTCTCCCACCAGATTCCTACACACTTTCTAGCCTCTGGCACAGACCAGGTGCCAGGTGCTCATGGTGCCAGTTGTGCTGCACGATCCATTCCTGCCCCAGGTGTGTCCAACCTTGAGTGGTGATCAAGTGCTGCACTGGAGAAAAAACAACCACTTGTGATACATGACTGAGAAGGAGCATGAAAGGAGAGGCAGCAGACAACGAGTCTGACTCCTTCAGTGCTTGACTTTGCAGCACAGACATTGAACGCCTCTGTAACAGTGTGCATAGACAAGAGGTTTCCTGGCATTTTTTAAAAGCTTATACTGAAAACAATAGATGTCAGTGATATGCACATGAGTCACTGCGAGAACTGGGACTTTTAAATCCAGTGTACAAACACCTGTCATTTGAACCGAGGACATGAAAGGACCTCCCCAAACCCCTTTGTTCTGGTGGCTGGTGGTAATGCCCGTTGCAGAAGGGACTGCAAAGGCAGTCCCAAATGGAGCTCAGAGAAAGGCAGCTGGGTGAGACAGCTCTCCCATCATCCCTTTTATTGACAGATTGAGCCCCACAGTAGCAGAAGATGGGCAAAGACTTTATTTTTACAAACTTGTGCTTTAAAACTTCAGTTTTGCAGGAGAGCACTTCTTCCCATGCATCCTACCGCAATGCTGCTAGGAGAGCAGGGGGCAGTTAATAAATTCCTTATACAGAGGGAAAGAGGGGAGTCTGGTTTTCAGGAAGAATGTGTTTATGTGGACGGGGAAAGGTACAGGGGAGGGCAAGTCACCACTGCCCTGTGGACCGGCTCTCCACCCAAGGGCTGGTCCACTGCCAGTTCTCTGCAAAGCCATTTGAGCTGAAACACGGCAAGAGCTGCTGTTGCAGAATTACCAGTTTCCCCCTGCAATTTGGACTCAGACTCACTCTGCTCTTTATCTTCCCCCCTTCCTGCCCTGAGCTTTCTTCCTCTATCTCCTCCAAACAATACACTTGGGGCAATTCCCAGTTCTTGTTCCCTACTTCTAGATTGCTCTCTCCATGTTCCTTCCTTTCCTCACACACTCCTAGCCAACTTTTCCAATTAAAGCACTCACAACTTCCTGCCTTTCCTCATCAAATCCCAGTTGCTCATTCATCTCACACCCAAGTCCTTTGCCCAACAAATCCCACTGTCCTCAGCCAAAAGTGAATTCTTTTCCCCATTCCCTCATGTTAACCCCATCTGTCATCAATGTCTTCTCCCTCTCACCCATAGTCCTTTCCATTATTAAGCACTGGAAAGCTGAACACTGGATTTAGGAGTCTTCCTTAGGAAAAACTACAACAGGGAAAGAGGGGATAGGGAAGAAGGCATCATTGGGAACCAGGAATGGCAGAATCCTCCCTGCTCAGCCCAGTGATGCAGCCCCTGACATAAATACATGATTTTGATTCCCTCTGTACCACATTGAATTTTCTATGGGAAAGAAAGAGGTTTGCACATGCTCACTGAAGATAAGACCAATGCAGATTTTATTTGGTATAAAATAAAGATATACACACACATACCAAAACCACTTTTACTGAGCACGTGCTATCCATTTTATACAAACATTAATATATTTGACCAAATCAGAATAGAAAGCAGAGGTAAAAATAAAAACACAGGGGACATCCTCTACAAAGAAGTCATTTCCCCTACCCAAACTGGAGTTCTTGTCCCAAAACACTGAAGTGACAAATGATTTCAAAGAAGTATCTTTGAGAATATTTGAACACAGGCAAAAGACCACCACATCCTAAGTTAAAAAGAATATGCAACTGCTTTGACTGAAATTCCAAGAGAGTTTATGCCCATGACAAAAAGCTTCAGTCTATATACAGTTGAAGTTTGGCAAAGTTGGACCTTCAGAAATAGGGCAACAAGTTTGGAAGCTCCAGGGAAGGACTGGATTCCCACTCAACAGCAACAAGAAATGGCACTGCAGTTGTCCCTGGTTAGCAGCAGAGCTTAACACCTCAGTGCAGGAAGCAAGAATTTCACAGTACTCAATATCCAGAGTGCAAGTCCTAAAATGTTAATCAGCTTCCAGCCTGTTCAGAGCTGAGACTGCCAGTCTCACCAACAAACAGGCCCCTCAATCGTTGAAATCCACTGCCTCAATGTGTTTGCATCCGGCTTTCATCTCTTCGAAACACAGCCATAAGGACAGTCTGGACCTGGCCCTTCATTCACACACACACTGCCAGTGGAGTGTTGAAAACTGCTAGTGCAAGGCTTGACGAATCGTATTTCTCCCATGTCAGCCTCCATGGTGGTAGGTGTCATGTTAAGTTAAATAAGAAAGACAAAACTCAGGTAATCCCAGTGCTGCACGGATTGCATGGTGACTCTGAAAAATGACATGCACCCTCAGAGAGTCTCAGTGACAGCTCTGTGCTCAAGAAAGGAACAGAACATGCTGTTGGGCTTGTTGGCTCTCAGGGTTTCAGTGGTTTAATTGCGTTACCATAACAAACCCAAAACTCTGAAGCATTTTTATTGTTGAGCTTTACTGAAAGTGGTGATACTGAGAACTTAATGCAGAAACTCAGGACTTTTCTTGATGCCCAGACTGATGGGGGAGGAGGGGGCTAAAATGACTCACGCAGTACTGAAGTTGTTAAATAAGTAACTCCACAACCATTCTAACACTTTTGTTAGATACTGCAACTGATACCAAACTATTTCTATTGTACCTGCAGTATGCAAGTACATACTGTGGATATCTACAAGGACTCCACATCCTAAGGAGTAGTAAGGCAGGGCCCAAGTATTTCTTGGCCCTGGACTTTCATAATTTCCCACAAGCAATTATGGCATGGAAATATCCCAGTCTTTTATGAATAATTACAGTACTCAAGTTTCTACCTCCCTTAACTTGGATGTTTGACAACCAGAAGTTAACTAAAAACAGACAACAGAGTCGTCTTGTGAGCATTTGTCAGTTTTGTACCCATTTCCCTCTGTGACTTTTTAATAAATTAGTTGTTAATTCATTGTATGTAATGTAGCACAAGTAGGTAATTTTCACCAATCTCAGTCTGAAATACTAAAACTTTATGGCTGAGTCCTGCACTGTGATTCTAAGCCTTCCAAGTTCAGGTTGGACATAAAAACGTGTTTACTGTTCTCTTGATTATCATGCCATGCTCTGCTCTAAATGAGCAGTCATGGTTCAATTTTCTACATCATCCAGTAGAACTGTTACTTCACCTCAAACTGCCCAAGCCATAAATGTCCAGCTGCTCTCAAAATGCAGTCTAACTATGGGTGTCCTGCTTTCAGCAAGTTCTGGTTGGTTCCAAAGATCTCTGCCACTGAAACTCCATGCTGGTTGTCCTAATCAGGCCTGTTTCTGCCTTTTCAGATAAATACCAACACTGATATTTGACAGTGCATTTGCTTTTTCTTCAAGGCCTGAGTTTCAAGACCAAGTACATGCTGTAAGCACCCTGAATGATGCTGCCCAATGCCACCAAAACACCATGACGAGAAAAACAGGACACATTTATTGGTGAGCCTTAGTTGTCCTCCTTGGGCAGAAGAATTTTAGAATACCTTCTAGTGACTGAAGCACACATGTCACACCACCAGTCACTAAGCAACTGTCATCCACATACTGTTCTAAGATGTCTCTCTGGCCTACTTGCTCCTACTTGTTCCTCAGCTTTGGATATTCCATATGGATTTTTAGATGAGTTTTCTGATGAATTCAGGTGCACTGAATACAAACCAAAAATTGCACTTGCTATATTTAGTACACTTTGCCCAATGGAGCCTTTTCCACATTATACAAAAATTAAAAAATTAAAATAATCACTCATGGAAAGCCACCAGACTAGTGAACAACTTGTGCTGACAGAAATAATTATTGATACAGAAAATGCATCTATCATAGAATATCCTGAGTTGGAAGAGACTCACAAGGATAAGCAAAGTCCCATTCCAGGCCCCGCAAAGGACATCCCCAACAGTCACATAATGTGCCTGGAGCATTGTCCAAAAATTTACTGAGCTCTGGCAGGTTTGGTGCTGTGACCACTTTCCTGGGGAGCCTTTTCCAGTGCCCAAATACCCTCTGGGTGAAGAACATTTTCCTTATACCCAACCTAAACCTCCCCTGACACAACGCCAGGCCATTCCCTGGGTTCTGCCACTGGTCACCAGAGAGAAGAGATCAGTGCCTGCCCCTTCACTCCCCCTCATGAGGAAGCTGTGGACTGCAGTGAGGTCTCCTCTCAGTCTCCTCCAGGCTGAACAGACCAAGTGACCTCAGATGTTCCTCACATGGCTTCTCCTCAAGGCCCTTCACCACCTCTGCAGCTCAAACATGGAAACAGTTTCAGAAAATACCAAACGATTTCCAATAAGTGGATTTCCTCCCAGCTATAAGAATCAAGTTAAGCTAGATGGTAACACATCTTTGCTCATCATGATGAACCATATTAAGTGAAATTAGGTGTGAATTTTGAAAGACTTATGAAAGATATCTACCACCTGAAAGGGCATGACAATATTCTCTGTCAAGATGAGGAGAATGCTTAACTGTTGCATCACACAGTTCTGTGACTGCAACTTGCTAAGACCAAATCAACAGGATATACTGGATTTTAATCTCCCATCCAATTTAAGAAAATAAGTACCGTATCATCTTTTGGTATGCACAAAAATCTTAATTTCTTTCCAAAGAAGCCAGGCTGGGTATAGTCCCAGAAAAGCCTTCCAAAATAGGTTACCTGACACAGGTTATCAAGGCATTGTACAGGTATTGTCTATCTATACAAATATTGTTATTAAATGCCACTGGAATACTCAGAGACAAATTTTGGTGTCACAGGCACAGTGAGAGAATGCAGAAACATCCCTTAAATAATACACAAGTTCCAGCACAAAATGAGACTCTGTAATTCTTATTTCAAGCAGAAGCCCAAAGCTGCAAAACTGTATGAAGTATGCTACAAGGAAATGGATAAATTTGTTCAAAAATATTGTTATGACTACATTTTCCTGTCAGATAATGAAAGAAACCTGCTTTTTATGCCAACATACTCTCAGATGGGAAGATCAAGGGGAAAAAAAACCCAAATAAATAAAGGTTCATCCTAACTTAGTGACATGCTGTACAGCATAACACTCAGAGCACAAAAATGTACAGTGTAATTCAAACACCTCCTCCATGATAACATAACATCTTTGAACTGCCTTTATTTTCAGCACTTTATCTAAATACCGCTTTCTTCCTGATCCTGGATTATCCTCAATTTGAAACTCATATTCTGGGTTTGTATTTGAGGACTGCATGTAAACATCCCTATAATCCTGTACACTCTTGTGGAGCCATTTAAAGACTACAAGACTGTAACAGATTCAAAAGCCGTCTCTATGAAGTTATGAAACTGCATCCCTAAATTACAAACTGAACCTTCTATTCCCACATCAAGAAAGTAAGAAACAAAGGTACTTGCAGATACACACACACCCTCTTCTCGCACAAGTTGCAGGATATCTGCAGGAACATGTCACTTTAAAATCCAAAATAAAACTTCAGGGGTTTTCTCTGTTTGTTTGTTTCATTTGTTTGCTTGCTTTTTTAATGTAAGATTTTATTTGGGAACTTCATGATTAATTTGTCTTAGCCTCTTAGGAAACATTTGCTTTTGTCCAGAATTGCCAGCTGAGAGGATGTTATTGTTTGGAAGGGATGTGATCAGGAGGACCCCATTCACGGCACAATGTGTCAGCCCGGAAGCAAGGGAAGAAAAGCGATTCTCTCATCTGAGAGAGAAAACAAAACAGAAATGTCAAGCATGTGCCTTCCAGTTTAATTCACCCCTACACGTGTTCTAAAGAAACATGTCAGTCACCTGTATCTCACAGGAGTATCACCAAACTATATCAATGTATGTGTATTTTAAAAAATCCCACTTTCAAAACGATTACAGATTTCGCTAGAAAAGCAAAGATTTCTGCCACAAACATCTTCAAAACACATAAGCAAGCGAATGCTTACCCTCCCTGCACTGCTTACCCTGCCGCTCAGAACAATGGACAGAGCTGGACACGGCTCCCCTTCCCTCAGCCCCCTCCCTACAGCACCAGCAATGAGCAGAGGCAGAGACCATCCCGGCAGAGCAGGTTTGGGGCAGGAGAGATGAGTCCTACCCTGCAGCAGGCACCCTCCTCCTGGCTGTCCAGGCCTCTGCTGACCCCTGCAGCGACTTCACAGAAGCCTCTTGTGTTTTAGTAGCAGTAGGACAGAGGTCAGTGTGATTCAGAGCTCCAGAAGGGCAATGCTCTCACAGGAGCACCTTCCAGGCCCTCTAGTTCCTTGCTGAGAGTCTTCACCTGGGGGATTTTTAAATTTTCATGCAGTTTGTTTGTAGCATACCTGTTCTTTGTACACGATCACAATTTCAAGCTAAAAGGCTCCAAGAGTGATGCCGTACTCGGAGAACGCCTCTTACAAACCTTTCTCGTAAATAAAACATCCCCCCGCCCTCTCCACGCAGCCCAGAAGGAAAACAGCCACAAAGAAGCCACAGCGGCACGGGGGGCCTGGACCCGGCAGCGCTGCCTGCACCCGAGGCGAGGCAGGTGTCCCTCAGCCGGGGCTGCCCTCACGGGAGCTCCCCGCCCGCCAAGTGGGCGCCTACCATGCCAGCGGCGACCCCCGCGTCAGCTCTGCCCGACGGCGCCCGTCCGTCAGCCCTCGGGCCCGTCCGGGACGCGGGGCTCGGGCGCTACCGGGCGTCGCCGGCGCTGAGGGGGTAGGCGAGGATGCTCATGGCCTCTCCGCACGCCGCCTCCACCTGCCGCACCTGCTGGCGGCTGAGGCGCTCCCGCCAGGCGTGCACGGCCTCCCGCGCGTCGCGGGCGGAGATGAGGAAGGGCCGGTCGGAGGAGTAGGCGGCGCCGCGGGTCATGTTGACCACGAAGTCCTCCAGGGCTGGCGGCACCGTCAGCCCGGCGAAGCGCAGCAGGCGGCGCAGCTCGGCGCGGGGCTCCCGCACCAGGTCCTCGTAGCGGAGCTGCGTGTAGCGGCGGCGGAGCCAGTCCGGGGCGCGCCGGGCCAGGAGGAGATCGCGCAGCCAAGACTGGCAGATCACCTCCAGCGCGCCGCCGAGGAAGAACTCGGCGCGGTGCTGCGGCTGCGGCGGCCGCCCTCCGCCCAGCAGCCCGGGCGGCAGCAGGAGATGCTGCTGCTGGTGGCGGGCCGGGCCCCGCGACTCGGCGCGGTGGCGACTGCGCAGCACCTGGACGCTCTCCCGCAGCAGCGCCTGCCGCGCCTTCAGGCGGGAGTTGTGGACGGCGCGGGGGTCGCGGAAGAGCTGCACCACCCGCAGGTTGAGGCCGGGCTCCCGCAGCAGCGGCAGCAGCGCGCCCAGCTCCAGCAGCCGCACGTCCTTTATGACCACCACCGGGTACTTGCGGCACTCGGCCTCCAGCTCCCGCAGCGCCCGCGGCGGACACGTCTCCTCGCAGGTGGCGCCGTCGACGAGGCCGATCTCCCCGCGGGGCCGCGGGGCGGCGGGGCAGAGCGGCGGCGAGCAGATCACCTTGTTGGTCCGCCAGCCGAAGATGCTGGCCGTAGTGAGGTTGTCGGCGGCGGGCGGGGCGGGGGCCAGCGGGTCGCGGGGGCCGGACGGGGCGGTGTAGAGGCGCAGGACGGAGAAGTCGCATCGGAAGAGGGCGCGCAGCATGTCGCGGAGGGCTCCCTGCAGGCTCAGCGCGTCCCCCGGGTAGAGCGCCTGCCAAAGGTGCCACATAGGCTCGTACAGGTAGAAGACGTCGGGGTGCTGGTTGAAGAGCTCCCCGAGGAAAGAGGAGCCCGTTCGCCAGGTAGCGTGCAGGTAGATGTGCCGCTTCCCCGCCGTCCCCGCGCTGCCGTTACCCGCCGCCCCGGCCGTGCCCGCCTCATCCTCCTCCTCTTCCTCGTCCAGCGGCGGCCGCTGCTCCCAGCCCCACTCACTCAGCGCCTCCTCCAGGCTTGGGCAGCGCCGCAGCAGCGGCTCCTCGTCCGTTCGCCCGCGCCTGGCCCCGTAGTCCAGCGCGTAGGGCACCAACAGGAGCAGCAGCAGCGTGTACAGCACCAGCACCGCGGCGAAGCGGCGATGTTCGCCTCGCCACCGTCGCCGGCCTTTCATCGCTGGGGCCGGCTCGGACCCCGGCTCCGCCGACCCTCTGTTTGCCGGAGGGCGGCTCTTTGCGGAGAAGCAAAGTTAGCGGCGGCGGCGGCGGGGATGTGGGCGGCGGGCGGTGCTCCCCGCCGGGGAGCACGCCCACGGGCACGCCGGCCCGGCTCCGGGCCGCTGGCCGCGCCGCCCGCCGCGCTCTCCGCCGCCTCCTCCTTCTCGTCCTGCTCCTCCTCGCAACGCGACGCGGAAGCGCCCGCACCTGCCCCCGCTGCCGCCCGAGAAGGCACTGCCGCCGGCGGGGCGCGGGCTGCTGCCGCTCCCGGTGCCGCTGCGCCGGGCTCCGGGCCGCCCCTCGCCCGGCCTCCCTCCCTCCCTCCCTCCCTCCCCCCGGGCAGGGCCGGAGGGGCGGGCTCGGCACGGCGGGACTCACCCCCGCCCGGGAAGGGGCGCACCGAAAAGGAGGTGTGTTAGCCAGGACAGGTACCGAGCAGCCGAGGGTGTCCCGAGGAGGAGTGGTTGGTCCTGCTATTCACCAGACCCCCGGAGAAAGAAGACGCGAAACGCTACAATAAGGAGAAGAGGTGCAAATGTATTTTTAGGGTAGACGACAGCTATTAAAATCTGCAGTGAGTTTCAGAAATGCTGCAGTTCTGCGCTGTAGAGAGCTGCGGGGTTTCTCAGCCACACTTTTGTCTACGTGTGTGCGCTGATGGGATGCGGACATCTCGATCATGACTCATTGCTCCACTTTTTACACTTGTAAGTTCCATAGCTGTCTGAGCAGGTCACCTTTTGTAGCTGGAAGGAAGAAATGGGCACCCACAAAGGGACATTCAACCTATTGTGGATGTCTTCCTGATAGCCCTCTTTATTAACTACAGGAGGAGCATAAAGTTACCAGTTCAAACGTAGACTTCTAATTTTTTAGACATCTAAGATTATTTGAAATCTCCTGGGAGATGGAAGGTCAAGCAGATGTTGACTTCAGGTGTTTAAATTAAAATACATAGTTTCAGAATCTCCAGCCTAGCCCCTGCCTAACCTTGGAAGATGCTCACATAAGGAGATGGACCATGATCCCAGTGTTCCTGGTCCAAGCATCCAGCTGTCAGGAAAGTGAGGTCCCTGTCCTGCTGATGGTGTAGTGGGAGCTGCTGACAGTCCTGACCTTTAGGCAATAGATGGCATCCTCTTTAAAACACTACTAATATTTAAGTATGGTGTGCAGGGCAAAATTCAGAGAGGATAACACAGTTCTTGCTCTTGGTGTATGATGCTTTGACTCCCAGAAGAGTCTTTGTGGTACATAAGCACCTGTGGTTAGACACATGGCATCATATGCAACAGAGAACAGAAACAACCCATTAGTTTAATGGGTTCTAAAAATGTTCCATCCATACAGATATATAGATACACAGCCTGAAGGTGCTGGACATAGTATGAATGTCCAGTTATTAAATAATAATCTAATTTTTAATTTGTCAGGCAAAGCAAAGCACAAGAACCAGAAATCAAGGTGAGAGAGAAAAAGCCTGCTTCTATTCCAGGTGGTGAGCCAGTTGTCTGCCTGCTAATGCTTTACTTACCCCATGTTAATAAGTGTTAAAGACTGGGCTTCCTGCCCTTTAGGGTATGCTGAGTGAGTAGAGGGTGCTCACACTGCTAAGTGTGAGCTCCTTAGTAGAAGAATGTCAAAATTACAGCATTGGAAAGGAAATTCTTCCTCAACATACATTTCACTGCTTATGTCTTTAAACACAAGATACACCAGTACCTCACACTTAGCAGTGTGAGTTTCACCTCTGACTCAATAATACCAGGATTTCATCCAGACCCTCAAACAACTAAAGGAGGATCACAGAATAAAAACACACTTGCCAAATCAGGTCAAAGTCTCGTCAAAAAAAATCCCGTCCTCATGCAAAAACCATTTATACTTAGCATTTTGAGAATCTTCAGTGTAGCTGACTTGTGTGGCATCACGCAAAATAGTAATTTGGATAGATTTACCAGGATGGGATCCTGAGAAGTGCCAATGAGGATGGATAACTCTGAGATGCTGGGATTTTCCCTTTGTAAGACAAAATACTGGGTTGGCAGTAGCATCAGCACCAGTGATGGCCAATGAGCCATGCCGCAAGACATGTTACTTTAAACTAATTTTGTATGGGTTTCTGTGACACATACTTAGGCCTAAGAACTAAAATCAAGGTCTTAAACCTGCCTAACTGAAGTAAAGCTGTCTTGTAAAGAATCAAACATCTCACAGAGTAAGACAACCCATCAGAAAAATGCGAAACCATAAAAAATAAAACTACGTATGTCTTATGCTGATTTTTTTTCAGAGAGTGGAGCTACAAACTTCTGTGGCAACTGATCTAGAAAAAATGAATGATGCAAATAGCTTTATCACAAGTTACATATTTTAGTAAAGATAAAACCATCGTTGTTAAAAGATTATCATATCAAAAAAGAATGACAGTAAATGTTTTGTTCTGCACCTTCGCAACAGTTCCTCTACTGCAAGAGGATTAGGCTGTCAGTGTTTACTTCAGTTGTTTTGGGTTACAGCTGTTTTTGGCACAGGGACATTCCAGCCAAGCCAGTATTTATTTTGTCACCCAGCAGGTGCCTGAGCTAGACTTGTAATCATTGAGCTCCAGCCTTCCTGAAGAAAGTGCCTACTTCTTAAGAAGTACCTAATTTGAGCACTGGGGAGTGGACTGCTGCTCTGCATAGAGTGGGAAGGGATCAGCTTTCTCTTTTCTCGATTTTCAGTTCCATAGTGTGTTGTCTCTTCAGCACAGATAAGAGAGATGATTTTTCCCTATTTAGGCTTTTTTCATAAACCACAAAGACACCATTTAAATATACAAATGATCTACATCTCCTTCTAAGATCAGGAGAGTTCTGTACCCAAGGGAGACAGCCAGGTTCTTTTTCACTGATCTGTGAAACAGTCTGCCCATTTGGCATCTAGCTCATGCCATTTTTCGGTGATAATTCTGCACTTAATATTATTTTGCAAAGAGGGGGGGAAAGAATATAGGCATAACATGTACTGCATACTTTAGTATTGCAGTATTTCCTTTCTAGTTTCCAAGCTTGTCACTGTAAGTACTGGCTGTTTTTAATATAACATAACATTGGCTTCCTGTGTATTATCTCTCTAACTTAATTTTTGCTCTTCAGTCTCCCACGGTGCTTCAACTGTCAAGAGAAACAGTAAATGCTGGAATGCAGCATTTCAGCCTCAATAATTTTTATCTTCTCAGCAGAGGCTTCAAAATAGAAATAGTTGCCTCTATATCTCGCAATCTTTCAGCTCTCCTATGCTCTTGTCATTTTCACAGAGTACTTTGTGAGTAAAAATAGCTTGATTTGCTGATAAAATTAAACATGCTTTGCACACGGAGCACCGCCCTCAAACCTCCTGACTGTTAATGAGCTCTCTGCTTGCACATGTTGTCACTCACAGGCTTCAGCCAAGAGGAAGTCCGTGGTTAGTAGCAGCTTAAAAACCTTCCAGAAGCCAACAAGCTAGGACAAATGTCCTTATTTTTGAAGTTGTTTTGTCATCAGATGTTCCAACATGTGCAATACCACATGTTTCGCATATGGGACCAGACCTAGTAGCTCAGATTTTAGAAAAGGCATGTTGAGAATAGTGGGAAGGACAAGCTGGTCCAGGCGAGACGGCTGGTGCAAAAGGGACTTTTTGCAGTATAGCTTTACCCAAAAGTGGAACAGAGATTGAGGACCTGAAAAAGGTCAAAAATGACATAGAAATTCTGAGAGACTCAATGGAAATTTAGAGGATCTGAAGAAAGTGGAAAGTAAGACAAAAGCAGAGTAGACTTCTGATCTGGGGCTGGTAAGCAGTTGGGTGGAAGTGGCTTCAGACACAATGCCACATTCAGAAGGTAGCATAGCAATTCAGCTTTCTGCATGTACACCTGATGTCACTCTTGAGCATCTGCAAGGAAGACAAGGAAATGATGCAGGAAAGTGTAGCATTCTTAACTACTTTGTTCTTGTGTACTCCTGGTCATTACACAGGCACAAGTCCAGACCTCTGAGTTTCTCTGTGGGCTGATTTGATATTTGAGAGAAGCCAGGTGTACAGTTACTGGTCACAGCCAGCACGGCTTCGTGAGAGGAAAGTCCTGCTTAGCAAACCCAATTTCCTTTTATGACAAGGTAACCCACCCAGGTGATCAAGGGCTTGGATTTCAGTAAAGCTTTCGATACTGTCTCTCACAGTATCCTTTCGGACAAAATGTCCAGCACACAGCTAGATAAACACATGGGTGAGCAACTGGCTCACAGGTCAGGCATAAAGGATTACAGTAAACACAGACATTGAACTGGTGACCTGTCACTTGTGGGGCTCTGTCTGTCACTGCAGGGCTCTATCATAGGTTTTGTGCTCTTACACATTTTCATAAAGGGCTTGGATGCAGGACTGGAAGGGGATACTAAGCAGGTTTGCAGACAATACAAAACTGGAAGGAGCTGTTGCCTCCTCAGAGGCTGAGAGGCCCTGCAAAGAGACTTCTAACAAATCAGAGGGCTGGGCAATCACCAACAGTACGAAGTTCAACAAAGGAAAGTGCTGGATTCTGTATCTGGGATGGGGCATAATGTATGGACAGACTGGGGAATGAGATGTTGGAAAGCACCACCATGGAAAGGGACATGGGGGTCCTGATCAAGTTCAACATGAGTCATGGCTGTGCCCTGGCAGCCAGGAGGGCCAGCCATGCCCTGGGGTGCATCAGGCACAGCATCACCAGCTGGGCAAGGGAGGGGATTGTCCTGCTGTGCTCTGCACTGAGGCAGCCTCACCTTGAATACTGTGTGCAGTTTTGGGTGCTGCAATATAATGCAAATATAAAACTATTACAGTGTCCAAGGGAGGGCAACGAAGATGGTGAAGGGCCTTGAGGGGATGCTGTATGAGGAGTGGTTGAGGCCATTTGGTCTGTTCATCCTGGAGAGGAGGAGACTGAGAAGAGACCTCATGACAAGTCTCCAACTTCCTCATGAGGGGAAGAGGAGGGGCAGGCACTGATCTCTTCTCTGTGGTGAACAATGACAGGACCCAAGGGAACAGCCCAAAATTGTGCTAGGGGAAGTTAGGTTTAGATACTAGACAAAGATTCTTCACCCAGAGGGTGGCTGGGCACTGGAACAGGCTCCCCAGGGCAGTGGTCACAGCATCAAACCTGACAGAGTTCAAGAAGTATTTGGACAACAGGCACATGGTGGGACTCTTGGGGAGGGTTCTGTGCAGGGCCAGGAGCTGGACTTGGATGATCCTTGAGGGTCCCTTCCAGCTCAGCATATTCTGTGATTCTGTACAGCTTCAGGTTTTGGTTAATACAATTACATAGCCACTGTGCATGTCATACCACCCAGTGGCTCTGCAAAAGAGCAGGGGTAACAGAATGGTATGAGACTCCTGTACCCCTCAGACTGAGGGAAGAGGGCAGTTGAGTTTGGGGACCCACAGCATGTGTGGAGTCAGAAGGGAGGAGATGCATTGCTCCCTTCTCTCCGAGATTTCTCCAGTCCTTCCTAAGAACTGGTAAAGTGATAAAGTTAGGCCTGCTGCTGCTCTCTGCTTCCTGAAATAAGGGCTGGGTACAGAGAGTGAGCTGAGAAGGGATTCAGATAAGCCAAATTCAGCCCTGCAGCCAATTGGGCTAAGGGATGCTTGGTAGCCCAGTGCAGCATTGCTGAACTAGCTGCAGCAGCCTGACGTTTACCTAGCTAGGGAAGATCTTCTATGCCTAAGAGAAGCAGAGACATTTTATTTCTGCTTTTGATTTATTTAAAAATTAAAATATAACAAATATACTACACTGTAATTGTCAGAGTAGAGATTGTCTGTGGCTTTCCAATAATGTGAAATCTGAGTATTGAAATGGCAAAAAACAAAAAAAAAAGGAAGCAGGAAGGTTTGGGGTTTTTAAATTTAAAACGTGGTTATGTCATCAGTGATCTTGTGAGCTCCTCTAACTTCCTCTAAGAAAGAAGCTAATGCCATCATTGAAGATGATAGAAAATGCTACTAGGAAATGTAATAAGAAAATGCAGGAGGGCAGAGCAAAGTAAGCTTATGTATTTGTTGAGGTTCAAGAGGAAGCTCAGACGGAAGTCTGTTAGTGTTTATAACAGTGTAAATTTAGATAAATCAGCAACAATCAAAGAAAAAAGCATCTATTCTGTAATCCAACTCAATGCTAATGTAACTTGTGTTTTCCTAAATCCTGCCAAGGATGACTCTAATCTGAAGACTTTAAACCTCTCCCCTGTAGAGTGAGCTCTGTTGTCCCATTAGCAGAAAGGCAGTTCTCTCACAGCCCAGAAACACTTACACTACACCAACAGCCAGCACCTCCATCCCACTGCCTGGCAATTAACAGTAACTGCCACAGTAAAATTATTCCTATGGTAATGTGTTTGGGGTCTCACAGCTTTGAGTTCTAGAACTATCTCTATACTAAAATGTGTGGGAAATAATAGTTTTTAATGGCAGAAACTGTGAATATTTTTCTGCTTTCTCTCATTGTCACAGGCTTATTATTACTGAATTGGAGATGCTGATTAACAGCAAGCTTTCGGCACTCAACAAGTTAAGCCATTGTGTTGGCATAATTAGGGAACTAATCCTTTCACAGTTCACTCAAGCGAAGAAATGAACTAGAAAATTTAAGACCTATTTTTAATGAGGGATTATTTTCCCCACCAAAGTAACCCCTCTGACAGCTATTGTAACAAAATACTTGCAATTCTCCTGCACTTCCTAAGGCAACACTTTCATGCACAGAATATAGTTTTTGGACTGAGCATCTATCTGCCTTTTTATTCACTTCAGTCACATGTGCAAATCCATACTGACATATGCAAATGAAAATGCTGAGTGTTCAATCACTGCACCTACTTTATAAATATGTCCCATCAAGTTTTCTAAAGATAATTTTGCAAATTCAGAATTTCTGAATAATTTCTGCAAATCATTCCCAAGAAACATTACTGTGACTATACGGAAGAAAGACAAATGCCAGAATGTATAATTCACTTGAAAATTAATCTTGTATATGCTTGTGCCAGATTATTTAACTTTCATGAGGAAAATGTTCGTAGGCAAAAAGATATTGATTCTGAGAAATTCCTGGGTTCCTGGAACCTCTGGGAACCAGTTGAACTCCATGCCTGTCACTACTGGTTATTAATGAGGAAGTCTTCTCTGGGCTTGTTATGCTGTAATTGGGGGTGTCCAACTGGAATGGTAGTCAGCAGTCCACAATTTATTTTTTCAGCTGTCTAATGAGTGCAGCAGATTTGAAAATTGGTGTTAGTCTCTTGCTTTGGGCCTTCACCACAAGCTTTACAAAATTTGTCCAAAGCAATCATAGCATAACGAGGCACCTGCAGCACATCATTCATTTAGTGAGCCATCCCTATGCCTGTATGCTTTAAACAGCAGATGAAAACCATTTTGGTTTTACTGTAAACTTCTGGAAACAAAGAACTTGTACACTGCGTTCTGTAAAGAGACATTTTCTCTGGGCAGTTTTTGGTATGCAAATGTTGATTGTCAGGCTTTGTTACTTTAGCTACATAGACAATTTAATGCAGTTTCAGGCTTTATATGACTGTGAAAATTGCCTCACAAAATTTACTAAAGCTTTAGCACAGAAATCGTCTGCTTTTCAATAGCTTCACTCTAATTATACCTAGTAGAAAAACGAAGAGAAAACACACAAGCCTAGCTCATGAAACAAGTGGGTGAACAGGAAAAAACACCAGACTAAAAGGTCATTACAGGATATAGAGGTTGATTTTCTAAGGAGAGATAACTGTTGTTTGAGCTGAACAACAACAAAAAAGTTACATGCAATTGCTGAGCTGCTGCAAAAATTTATTTCAACCATGCAGCTCAAAGAGAAAATATTCAAATACATCCTGAAAACTTCAAGCTGATCTCAGCACAGTTTCTGCAATACTCCTCAGGTTCTCAGAAGAATTGAGCTGACTACGGAAATGTTCTGGGAAAACCTGATCCTCTGTCCAGGCAGATTTCACACATTATTTATTAGCTGCTGGACTTTGCTGTATGCAGAAGAGCATGTAGGCATTTCTGGTGGTCAAATCAGGCTGCTCCAACTTCTGGCCATGAGGAATGGCCAAGGCTGTAACAAGTATTTGAACTCCCTATACCTCTGCTCTGCTTAAAGGAAAATTTATTCTAGTTTCTTTTGCTGTATTTCTTGTCGGTGGTGGTTGATTTTTCCTTTGTCCTTCCTTCACTGTCTTCAGTCCTCTTACCTATGGGTTTTTTTATGTTTATCCTCTTGCTGGATGGTCCGATCACTCAGCCTTCAAGGAAAAGTATTGATCCATTTAAAGCTGAAGCAGCTGCCCAGGCAGGAGCTACAGAGGACTGTTCATGGGTTTTTTTGGTACTGTGGTGAAATGCCCCTACTTTACATCTTGTTTTGAGAAAAAGTCATACGTTGTGGTTTTACTGGGCGGAGATTTTTATTAGTGATTTCTCCTCTAACCTACCATTGGGAAATACCCTCTGAAAACACTGCAAGACTACTGGCAAAGCAGGAAAAAACGTTTACTAAATTTTCTAATATTTTAAGTATTTGAAATTGTTGTCACAGCTGCCTCCATGTGAGTTCAGAGGAAGGTAAGTTACCTCAAGAAAGGTAACTCTAATGGGGACCTTACCTGATTGATGGGTCCAGGCTGGGCTGAAATGGGATCCTTGACCATGGGAGTGTGGGGGAACCCCCTAGGATATGGCAGGGACAGTGGGTGCCCTCAGGGCTCAGCATTTTGTAACTGACAATTTTCTGCACCTTTGGCTTTCATTTCTGCTGAGAGTCACTTCACTGACACCCACCTTCAGCTGAGCTGAGCTGCTGTTAAAAGGGACTAGGCTTTCCCACTTGTATTCACTCAGAGTTGCTAAAACATGTACTAGTGGGTTATTGTCTGTATATCCCCTTGCAAACATAACACAAACATGGCAGGGTCTGTCTTCTGTGAGCCTCCTTGATGCACACAAAGATGTTTTGCAAAGGGGGTCGGATGTCCTCTTGAGTATTGGGAATGAGTAAAATAACTTCACCATGAAGAGTCATGCCTGCTTCCAGTCTTAGTCAAACTAGGCAGCTAAACAGTTGCTTTATGTTTTAGTTATTTGGGGGTTTTATCTACTTGGTCTTGGTGATAAGCTTCCAAACAGGTTTCACCCAAGTTCATGGTCTATGGAATGACTTGAAATAGAGGCATTTCTTAGCAGTGGTATGACCTTGTCTCTTAAGTGACTCAGCCACAGCAGACTTTCATCTGCAGAACACTGAAGACCTTCCTTGAGGCTCTGGTTTAAGTCATCTCCTGAGGCACACCTCCTAAAACCACAGACTTGGTCAGGAGTACATGGCCCTCATCCAGCTCTCCTGAACCCTGGCATCAGTGACTTAGTGATAGTTACTGAGAATATCAGTCAATTTAGCCATGCCTAGTACTTAGAGAAACTCTTCAATGTCAGTTCCTTCGTTCTTGATCCATTTTGTTTCTTGCTCTTATAAAACTAGGTTGTTGTTTTTTCTTTTCAGTATGCACTGCCTTTATTCAAGAGTATCTTGGGCTTTCATGTACTGCACCTTCACTGTACCATCAAAAGAGTTTTGTAGGGAAGTCTAAATCATCACTTTTCACAGTCGTTTGGCTTTACTGACTTGAAGGGTTCAGATGAAGCCTAGGGATTTCTCAGTGCCATCCCTCTTCCTCTGGGGAATACTGACAGTTATTCTGCAAGCAAGCCAAATAGATCAGTTTGCTTAAATGTTTTGTCTGGGATCTAAGATGCTCTGTGTCTATTTACTTTGCTAACTTACCTTTATCCTGTGGGAGTCCTAAAAAACTGAGTTTCTCTTTCAAGGGCTCCTGCAAAAACAATTAAAGTAATTAAAATTATCTCTGTATGTGTGAAGAGACCTGTTTTCCTTCCCTCCATGGCCCAAATAAGAGCTTCCTGTGATCTCAGTTCCAGCCAGGCATGCTGTAGGATGGAGTTTTACTCCCTCAACCACAATTCCTTCTGTCCAACAACATGCTCTAGTAAAAAGCATTTAATGTCTTTTCTGACTTAATTAATGATGCCTCCAAACGTCTCCTGATGAAAGTAAAACTGGTATCAACACCAAAGTTGTGGTTTTGCTGAATGCTGTCTCAATTTCTCCTGCCATTGAAAAGGAAGACTGTCAAGAAATTTAAAATAACTTGATATGCTTAGTAATTATAGTGACAAATCTCAAATTTTCAAAGGATGGATATTTGTCAGTCGTCAGTACCCTCAGCAGCCAGTAGGTAAGTAAGCATCTTCTCAGCTGCAAAAATACATAGGTTTTCACTGTAATCCAAAACACCTTGAACAGCATTTATAGGAAATGAAAAGCAGAAAAGGATTGTAAAATTAAAAATATGTTTATCTTTTTCAGTTTGGAAAAGAAAAAAAACAGTCAAAATGAAAGTGCACATGGCTAATATTTCAATCCCAAGTAATTTCCAAACAAACTGAATTGATGTCTTTCTATTATAATTTTAAGATGCATAATTTTGAAGTCCAGGAATCCAGTCCAGGAATTTTCTCCATGTCTCTTTGAATAATATATGTTTTATAACAAACCAAACCAAATTACTTAAAACCAGAAAGGGTATTTCCTGTCTGCACCTCACAGTTCTCCTGCTTGTATTAACTCTGACTGCTCTTTTCCCTTTCTGTGTCAGTCTGCATCAGTCCAGAAGCAACATCTTTGGAAGGATGTGCTTCTGAAACCAAAGTCTGGATGTGGCTGCAAGAATCATAATCTTAATAACAGGAAATGGCTAAAGTTTCATTTTGACAGAGTGGTGTACTCATCTGTGTTAACTATTGACAGAAATGCAATTTATTATGTGTCTCTGATATAAAAAGATGTATTGAAACACAATAAAATTCAATCAGTTACAGATCTCCCTTTAGCTTTTACGCAGATGGGATTATTCCTGTTGGTCTCACATTACTATCAAAGAGTCTTTATAATATGAACGTGAGAAAAATAGTTTCAGTAGATCTTGTAACAAACATTAATTAAACAAGACCATGCAACAGTCTCAAATCTCTGGGGTATTTTAGATGCAAAGAACTGTTTGCAGATTCTCTTGATGAAAATATTTAGGATCTTGTTAAATCTGGGGAAAATTTTCTCACCTACACTCTCCTGCCTTACTGACAGCTTTTTTTTTTCCTCCCCCAGTCATACAGCATTCAACTCTAAAAATCACTGTGCAGCTGGGGACCTCCCTGCAGCTCTAGTTGGAGTGCTGCTGATATACTCTGAGCTTCTGCAGTCTTTGAACTTCTGTTGGCCAACCCTGTTGCCTTTCTAGCCATCCTGGACAAACTTAACGTGGTTAGTTGTACATATTCAGACCAATTGCAGGAGCCCGGCTGATCAGCATATTCACAGCAAATGTGACATGTTTGAAAGATGCTGAGACTTTGGGACTAATCTTTTTGGCTGTGTCTTTTTGGTTGCTGATGTTGGCTAGGCTGTGTGGGGCCTCTTACATCTGGCATGTGCAAAGCTGTCAGTGCCCTTGTTGCGACAAAAAAAAGAGTAAGAACATGGCTATGGATGTCCCTTTGGCAATGATAAATGACTGAAAATAAAAGGTGGGAAAAGCTGGGCTCACTGACTCTTTCCCCAGCACCTGGGATTCTGGAAGGGCAGAATCTGGCACTGCAGACAATGAGCTCATCACATGAAATTATGTTTTCTTGCTGCTTCAAGGTGAACTGGAGAGCATCTGGGAGGCTTAGCTGTTGACATTGGGATGTTTTCCCATTATTTTCTGTTTTGAGGTGTCTGGAAAGTCAGTGTCTCCTCAAATATTATATGTCTCAGACGGACTTGATTATTTTTAGGGGTTTTGCACAATCCAAACTCCAAGATTTACAGCTCAATCAGGTCACAGAATCGTGGCCACCTGACTTTGAAGCAGAGCATTAAAAATGCAGGAATTTTTATGCAAGCGACTGGAAAAGTGCTCACAATTTTTAACGTGACAGACTGCTGTTCTGATTTATTTCTTCAGAAAAGTATTATGACATATACAAGCAAGTTCCTAATTTCTCAGCACAGCCTTATCACACTGAATGGTCTGAAAACCACATTGCCTTTGTTTTAATAGAAGTCACTACAGAAATTGCTGTTAGGAAAAAACCTCTAACACAACAAAGCTTAAATGCTCAAACATAACTTCATTGAAAACTTACAACAAAGAACTAATGATTTATTTAGTCAACTCTTCTTTTCTTTAGATGTATTTAAAATCAGAAGACTACACATGTTCACAGTAGCATAGCATGTTGGGGTAACCTTCCTGTCCAAAACTGGGTCATTTATCATCTGACTAATTTCTGAAATCTCGGTAGAGGAAAATGAAACGAAACCTTACCAAAGGAAACAATATCACAGGTAAACCTATTCCTAGGACAGCTTTTCTCTTCTGACATGAGCCTGTGCCTCAGCAGCTGCAGGTGACACACCACCACCCTGCAGTGGTACTCACCAGCCCACTCCCTTTACAGCTGGTGCAGGCTGATTGTCATTGGGATTTTGTACCTGAGGCAAGTCTGACTTGGCCATGTAGCTTGTCAGTCCACAGAGGGGTTTAAGGGTGTTATGTTTAAGAGAATCACTAAATTAAAATCCCACTGCTCAATTTGAAAAATCCCCTGTGCCAGCAGGATTCTAATTTGTTCAGGCACTTTGGCAGAAAACATCTGCTGGAAGTAGCTGGCATGATTGAAGGAGGGTATCAGAGCAGACTGCAAAATATCACCTGCTACTGCAGGGTGGTCTTTTTCATATTTAAAAGACATGAATATGCCAGTGCTTCTCACTGCTATTCTGATATGTCCCTATATTTAAGTGAGTTTCAGCTATGAAATGCAAACGATGACAACGATTTTCTTGTTATTTAAGTGCCAAAGGCTTTGCAGTGATATTGCAGGCACCTGAGCCTGGAATATCACTGATTTTTCTAATTGAGACCTGAGCATGGTCTCAATGTGTGCCTGATTCTCTTTGTCCTTGGTGCTATGTAATATTGCAAATGGTTTCATCCTGCACAAGGCTGAGCCCTCTCACCTCTCTGTTTCTGCTCAAAGTGAAACATGGTCCTGCCATGCCAGAAGAATTTAAGTTATATTCTGTTGTATTGAGATTTATATTAATCTACTTTAGCTTTATTTTAAGTGCAGTGGTGTAGTCATGCAGCTATGCAGTCTTATAAAAAAATAAAAGTAGGCTCAATTTAAGAGAATAAAAACTTGGAATGCTGACTTTGTTAATTAAATAAACTTAATTGTGAGGAATAATTAGGATTTAAATGTCCTAATATAAAGTGCAAATTTAAAGGATGGTAAGTGACAGCCCCATAGCAGGTAGTGTGTTGTTACAGATAAGGCACAAAGATAGGATTTGGGCTATCTGGATGCCTTGCCTTTTCTTTTATACTGAATTACTGCATGGCTTGGGACCAATTTGAGCCTCTGAGTATTTGTTTGTGTTGATCTTGACTGGGAATACTACTGTAATGAGCGAAATACAGACAAATACATAGCTCTTTGCAAGAATTGAAAACACCATTATCATTAAAAGGACACAACACAAATATCCAGGTTTCAGGGTAAATTGGAAATTCAGCGCTCCCCTAGCCACACCATCTGCTCAGGCCTACAGGCAGAGCAGACTGGTGTAGTCTCTAGAGATAAAACAATTTGCAGCACAGGGGAATAAAAGCATCTCTGCAGTGGACATATTAAGCTGCTTTTTTTGCCATTCTAATCTGTTAATCATGCACAGGGCTTAAGTATAGCTCAAGGCAGACCAGACCTTAAATGATTTAATTTTGTGCTATTTATTGAACTGGATTTAATTTGTAGATATGTTGTTACCCACTACTCAGCAGTTCTTAAAAAAATGCCTGTCTATAATGAGATTTCTGCCATGAATCAGGGATTGTGTGTTTAAAATGGGTCACAGGGCTGGTCTTTCCAGGCTCCTGCGACAGCAGCTGCACTTACAACAGTCATGCAGGTTAACCTTTGCAGGATTCACTTAAGGGGCAGATTTGGGGGCACTCCTTTTAAAGCAGTACCTTCCACCCTTGGTTTATTTTTTTTTTTATTTTTTCATTTGCTTAAAGCAACTGCAGCCAACAGAGAAAGCAGAGAATAAAACTTAAAAGAGAGAGAGTCATGTTTGGTGAGAGCATGGAGTTGTAGATCTGAACTAAGCCACTGAAGATGGAAGCTGGTAGCTCTGCCAGCCCAGGAGAGAGTCCACAGGAATTCC
Source organism: Motacilla alba alba (assembly GCF_015832195.1). NCBI lineage: Eukaryota > Metazoa > Chordata > Aves > Passeriformes > Motacillidae > Motacilla > Motacilla alba. The sequence goes on from NC_052016.1 coordinate 91,486,358, forward strand.
TGATGAGAAGGGGACAATTTCAGAAACTGCAAAGGGTTGGGATGCTGGAAATCCATAAATGTGGTCTAGCATTTGTAATGCTTTTTTGGCCTAGAGTTTGTAATTGATGATAACATCACAGCAAATCTGAGAGGGAAAGAAACAATCAAACATGTAAATATGCCTTGGGATGAGATGAAAAACCAGCAAAATAATGGAGACTATTAAACTGGGCTGAAAAGATGTATCTTTTAATTTAAAAATTTTTGTTTTTCTAGTTTCTGGAGGGCTGTGGGCTCCTCCTGTGATGCTTTTACCAGAAAAACATTACTTGATGATTTTTCCCCCCACTGTGTATTTGTGTGAGTGACTTTGGAGTTGAATGCATCGAATACCAGAAAATTCACTGGCCAGGCCTGGAGATGCTCTACTTGTTTGAGGTAGTCAGATAGACTGGAGGCATTGCAAGATCTGGGGCAAAGTGATTTCAAATTGATTGGTGTCCACACCACTTCCTTGGTGATGTAGTGCACAGGAGTCCATGCTTTTTAAGATTCACTCCTAGTTTGCATCAATCATGCTGTTACATCTGCTGCTGTTCCTTATCTCACGCATGGGACTTGGAGGTGCTGGCCAGCAGCAAAGCCTGTCTGCTCCTCCAGGACAGCGTTTGTTGACAGTTGTGATCAGGGCATGTTCCTTTGGCTAGGAACATGAGCAAATACTTCCATAAGGAACAAAAAAACTAAGCAGCACTATACTAAAATATTAAATATGCCTGGTAGATCATCTACTTCCTTGCCACATAAGCCAGTTTGCTTCATTTAGCACAGTAAAAGATACAGGTATTACCTTTCATGATTATCTGATTTCAAATTGGATAGCAAAGTGAGGAATCAGATCCCTCATGAATAAACTGTATCAGGAAAGTAATAAAGAGGTTGAATATAAAATTGCCAATACCAACCTAATGCATTAATTTTTCTCTGTTTTGGAGTCAGACAAGGAATAGTTTGAACAGTCACCAAGAATTCTGATATTCTGTTTTTCTTTCTTGTCCTTCTTAATTTTCTCTTTATCATGATCCTGGCTTGCTTAACAAAATTTACTTGTCTTGTAAATGTACATTTTTGATATTGTCACTGTACACCCAAGCATCTTTCTTGGATTTTCATCTCATAAAATCCTCAAGATTGAAAGTGTTGAAAAGAGAAAGGGCACATAAAGTAATATAAACCTTTTCTTCTGAACAGGCATTAGTCAATACAGTTGCCATGGAAGTCCACCTGTCCAAGCTACCTGCTATTACTCAGTAGTGTTTTGGGCAAATGAGAAGGGCTACTTCTCTTAGTTGTTTAGGTTTTCAGGTTTTTTGTTGTTGGTGGTGGTTTTTTTTTTTTTTTTTTTTTTGTTTTTTTTTTTTTTTTAGTTTATTTTTTGGTTTTTTGGGATTTTTTTTTGTTTTTCTTTCCCAAATTCATTAAAAGTATAGAGGAATTTTTAGGGATTTTTTTTGGGGTGGGAATTATGGCCATCACAGGTCAAAATGCTCCTGGAGGGCCTAGAAAATTGCATTAAAACAGAAATATAAAGAATACTGAAAACTAAATGCTGTGATGATTACAAAATGTATTACATTTCCTCTGTAATGCAATCAGCCTATGGGCAGTTGGATGCTGTATATGACAGCAGTTAGAGAGGAGCATTTTCTTTTCCTCACACCTCCATATTTCTTCACACCCCACCAGCCCACTTTAATCTCAGGCTCATAAATGGCTTGGAGATGATTGTACTTACTCCTCTGAGTTGATCTATTTCCAGAAACTAGTGGCAGAATGAGGCTTTCAGGCAAATAACGTGATCTTTTCCTAGTTAGTTGCTTCTTTGGCCATCATAGTCTCCTGAGAAACATGCCATTTTTGTTGTTTTCCTATGGCAGCTGCACATTTATTCCCTCCAGCCCAAGGCACTTTATATTCCTCAGTGGCTTGGACATCAGTTCAGCACCCGTTTCTCTCTCCACAAGGGATAAAAACCAATTTTTAGCAGCTGGTTAAGTCTCAGAATATAAAAAGTTGTATGTTCTGTTCCCAATAGTCACAGTTTCAGCTGATCTCTTCTTAAAAATGGTTAATGGTACACAAATTAGTATCTTAACAAAATTAAGATAACAAGTCAGTAACAAGACAGACACTTTAGCAAGTCTTCTTTTGTTTTTCTGACAATCACTTAATGAGCCTCTGCACATACTCTTGTGAAAGTTTGCATTTTTTCACCCAGATGAGTAAATTAAGGGATAATATCACTGACCCCTCATGCCCATCCTGCTTTCATTTAAAATGCTGTGAAAGACTGGACTTATAGCTAGTTTGGGTGACCTGAGGGGCAGCTCTAATTTTGGCTGTTCTACTTTTACTTGTTGGTACTTGGTCTGAACTTCACAGAATTTTTGAGGCTGGAATGGACCTCTGTAAGTCTTCTGGTCCAACACTCTATCTTCTAACTTGTTTTTGTGCATCTATGTAGGAAACATTTGAGGCTGAGATGATCACCCTGTCTACCTTCCCCAGTCACTGGAGAGAGAGTGGCAATCTCAAGGTGCACTTTGTTTGCACAAGTACCAGGTTTTGAATGGGATGAGTCATGCCCAGAAACATCTGTTGCTCTCAGTTGACTGCAGAGAGAGCCCAATGCCAAAGCAGATGTCTGAACTAGGAATGTAGAATTGGAGCAGATCTATCTTTTCTCATCTTTGTATTTACCTTTTAAAGTCTCCTGACTCGGCTTTATGAACCCTTTGTGTTCAGCTTACTGCTGAACTAGAAAATTTCACCCATGAAAACAGGGCTGAATCTGCATTGCCCTGTCTGAACTAGTTCACATTTTATAAATGTTTGGAAATTCCGGCTAAGTGATGATGGCAGACTTTGGTCTGCAGCTTCAGATCTGGTACTCTTTTACTAGGAGTCCTTAGAGAAATCAAAAAGGCTTCTGTGGATTGCCCATATATGTCAGAGAGGACAAATACAGTCCAAGAAATCTCTTGGTGGGCAAAGTGGAAATGGGGCACTATCACACTTTAGATAATGTCCACTCCTACTTACATGCAGGCATACCTTCAGTAATTTATTTGCCTCTTTCAGCCACGTCATTTTTTTCTGACTCATGAAAGACACAGTTCAGTGCTTCTTCCTTTTTCACCACCCTTTAAATAAGAGCAATCTGTTTCTACTTGTATTACCTGGAAATAACTTAATTTGCTAAATACACTGAGCAATATCCCCATCCCAGATGTAGCTTGTGCACTTAACCTGAGTAATTGCTTTCTGGCAGCCTTCTCTAAGAATCTGGTCTCTGCCAAAGAGAGTGCGTATTTCCTGCTCATGGGAGGAAGTTTCCAGTTTTAAGTTTCCTTTTTAAACTAAAAGTGTCCTATGGGGTTCATACCCTTAGACTGAAGGAAGCAAGGTCCTCTTCCTGCCCCCAGGCTCTTTCTGACTCCCGCCTACACGCAGATCAGATTCAAAATATGAGAGGTGCATGTCCCAGCCTGTGCAGTGTGATCTGGGCTAGTGCTGCTTTATGCTGGAAACCCACTTCCAGCAAAGAAAAGCAAAGCCCTCCTCAGCCTCTCTGTGTTTTTTCCACCCTCTTCTGTTGTTGTAGTATCAACTTCATAGTTGTTTTTTTTTTTTTGTATGAAAGAATTCAATTTCTGCATCTGTTTAAATGACCAACTTGAGCTTGTTTGATAAGAACTTATTTCAAGTACCTGAATATCTCCCTGCGCTCAGATCATCATATTTCACAGTGCTGAACTTCCTTACTTTAGTTTTAGGATTCTCAGAAGCTGAGAAGCCCAAATTTATTGCCATCTGCTCCTTGGTCGACAACTTCACTGCATTGTTGACTGATTTTCTTGCTCTTTGTTATAGTTGTTCTATTTTCATTTAGTTTCCTCCTTTTTTTTTTTTTTTTTTTCCATTGACATATCATGTTTTATCTAGCCAGGATTAAGCTGGCTTCTTTCCTAGTTTGACTTGCTTGGAAGGCATCACTTCTTTCATAGCTTCTCCTTGCAGAACTTCCTTCCAGAAGGTAGCAGGAGAGTCTAATTTAAGCATGTGTGGCTTAATGCCTGGGTGCAATCTAGTGGATATTTGTTATATTGCTCTTCTTTGAAGTCAAGCCACCTGAACTATTGCCAGCTTCTGCTGAAAGTATTTACCAAGCCAGGTGACAGCTGCCAGATGACCGGATGAAAAGCAAAATAAATTAAGAAACTAGAAAGTAGATACAGAAAACAAACAAAAGAAACAGAGCAACCACAAACTTTACTGGCTATCTGTGTTTAAGGAGATTCCCAAGGTCCTCTCCTTGTTTTGTTCAGCCAGGAGCTGCCAGGACATGTCTGCAGCTGGCTGGAGTCAAGACCTGATTCCCTTGACAAGCCGTGTGCTCTGACATTATCCCCTGAGCTACAACCTGCTGTTTACAGCAAAGCTTTTCCAATGAATTTCTTTGGCACACTGGTGAATCCAGCTGAATATAAACACTCTTCTGGAGACATCCTGTGTCCCACGGTCATGACACTTCAGTTCTAAACACAGCCCTAATTTATGACTGCCCAATTTGTGAAACACTGTCTCAGATAGCATTAGCTTGTGATCTGCCACTGTGCTTTGGAGAGTCCAGGCTGGCCACCTGGCCTGCCCTCTGTTGGTATCAACTTACCAAGAGATGGGTCAATTACCTTGAGCAAATGTCTCCCTATTGACAAAGAGGCTAAACAGGACCTGAATTTATGAGAATTGAAGCACATAAATTTTCTATACTGCAGGCCTCAACAGCTACTTCTTTTTTTATGGCTGTTTCAATGAGAACAAGAAACATATATTGTAACTAGCTTTAGACAGTGAGTAATTACCATAAATTGGGGATTATTACCACTACAGCTTGCAAGGACCCTTTTTTGCCAACAGGAAGATGACAAGTTCTAAGGGGCTTGTGAATTTGAAAGTGATAAAATGAGGTGCTCTTCCTTTAAAGGATTAGAGTTCCATCTTACTGTTATAAAGAAGAACTAAGTCCAATTAAATTACCCAGGTGTGCCAGCCTCAGAAGGGAATTAATGCATATACAACCAAGCAGGGCAGGAATGGCTTGTCTTCAGACAAGTTAAGTCCTTGTGGGACCTACAGGAGTAACAGTTGCTAATGTATACCTTTCATAAGAACAACCTACAATACACTCGGGAACCTGCAACCCTTTTACAGCTTTTCTGCTGTTTGTGGCAGTGAAAAATGGGTTTCAAAATTGTTAGGACATATCACAGCAAATTATGGCAATTCCAGACAGATTAAAATCTTTCTCTGAAACCTTGCAGAACTAAGCATTTGCTCCCCCAAAGCCCATAACTCTCAGAACTGCTCCACTCATAAGCATGCTAAGAGTATGAGGATTTTTATTATATAAAAATAATCACAGCTAGGAACTTGCACAAAAAATAGCAGAAAAAAAATAGAAAATAACTTGACAGAAGCTCATCCATATCCAACTCCCTTTCTGTGTTTTCCAGATGGCATCCATATTATCACTTGTTCTGGAAGTCATATTGATGATGTCCTAAATCTGTCTTTCAATTGTCTTGCTGTGCTTGATGCTGATGTGGGCTTGTCCTAGTTAGAATTCTTAATATTGTAAGAAGAATCTTCTCTGAGGATTTCCAAGGATCATTTACTTCGGAATAAATGAGTCTTTCTTAATAGATACCCTAGTGTATGTCCCCTCACTAAAAAAGTATGAAGTCTGCACTGAAAGCATATATTTCTAAGAGAGACATTCTTAATTTATGAAGGTGATTTGTTGCTTAGACATTCATTTCTCACTGCCTATATAGATAAGTGAAATTATCTTTTTTCCTTGCTGTTCCTGTAATACTATGCAATCATGTGTTTTGGAATGCATCTAGCAATATATCTTGATTTCTATTCAAGAAGTACAATTTTTTTTTGCATTGAGTAATATTTTCAACAGATCAGGGCATTCATAATAATTAAGATAATCTAAAGGAATCCATCTGCTCACTACAGTCACTGTCTTCATGGCTAGCAGGGCAGAAACAATACTGCAAGTTAGGGTGAGGTGCATCACACTTCTAACTCTAGAAAAGTTAGCACTGGCAGGTGCCATGCTCTGTGAGTATGGCCTGTGCCCAAGCTAGTAAGGCCTACCAGCACCTTAACTTTACCTTAGTCCATATGGAGGCAGACCATAAGTGCAAGGGATCATGGAATCATGCGTGCCATGTTTCTGAAGAAGCACTTCAGTGTTGTATTTCTGGGCTCCTCACAGCACTGTGCTCCCCAGTGCAGCTGGAGGGTGGTCTAGACACATCTGGGTGAGTTGTGTGTAGGAACCTATTTGAACCTGACAGGTTCCTGTCATTCACTTGGGTTCAGAGTCATGGGAAAGTTGTCTCTGGACTTTGATTCCCAGAACAGTGTAGCCACATTCCTGTCTGGTACCAACTTGTACATCTCCACATCTGCAGAACTCTTCTGTGTCAGACCAGGAGAAAGTGGCAAACAGACCATGGACCTTGCAGCCACTCCCAGTGGCCTGGTTAGCTGCTCTGTACAGAGCTCAGGACATTTTTTAGAAACTGCTTATCTTCACTTGTTTTGCTTTTATGAATTTGCTTCAGTCTTCTTTCTTCTGCTGCTTCCTGTTAAGCTGTTTCGCTCTTGCTGTTATTTTCCCAGCTTTATCAGTAGTTCTCTCATGTTTTTACATATTTTCATTTTCACAGCTGCTGGTATGAAACTGAAACAGCTCTTCAGATGCTGAAACACTGAATGTTTCTGTCTTTTAGCTGAAACACTGAGTGTTTCTTTTACTGGTGGGCTACTGAAGAGGTGTCTATTGGCCCTCTCTATTTCAGTGAGTTTCCACTGACATGCCAGTGTTATGACTATGTTTGGCAACCAATGGGGCACATACATTTGCCAGTAATAGTTAGATTTTCCTCAAGTGTCTTTTTGCAGCACACTCTGGAGAGTTTCAAGGCATTTTATATAACTGGAAGTATAGCTCTGTGAATCAACAGTGTATTCATGCAGCAACATCTAACTTAATCATTCACCATTTGGACTAGACTCAGAACCAGTCCAAACATGCCCAGGATTTTAACATCATTGTTGTTTTGTATTAGAATTGCTACCTAGGCATTATATGTCATCCCTAAAGACCTCAAGGAACACATGCTGTAGCAAGCTATAACAAGAACCTTCACCTTTACTATTTTTGAAATAGGTTTTCATTACTGTATGTTTGCTTTTTGTTTTTCTGGTGTTAGAGTTTCTGGTAGAAACTCTAGTAGTTCTTACACTGAGTGGTTTTCTCTGCATCAATTCTTCTGTTTCCAATAGCACTGAGGCAGCCCTGCCAGGTTTCTGTCACAAAAATTTTGGAAGTTGATGACAGTGATTTTTGATGCATAATTTGCTCAAACTGGGCCACCTGCTAACAGTAATTTTAAGGATATTAGAATTTCTCTATTTTGAAATTTTGCCAGTTTCATTAATTTCACATTGTTCAATTCAATTATCATTACTGGTGTGATCTACAAGACTTTTTAGGGCCTTGTTTTCTTCTGCATTTTGCAAGAGGCCATTGCATTCTCCACACTAAGCTGACCTCCTGCTGAGGCCAACTTGGCTCCCAGCTTTTTTCTCAGTGTTTTATGCAAAGGGACATCCTCTGAGCATAGAGGTGGTTGGGTACAGATGAAAATATAATCCTCTCCAGCTACAGAGCTACCTGGGGTTTATCTCTTGGGAATGCTAAAAACCATTGTTTTCATTTCCCAAATCCTCCCTCTTTGATTGTGTCTTTTTTGGGAATGCTATAAGAGGTCATGGTGGGCAAATTCTGGTCTCATAACTCTAGCTTCATGACTCTCATGGGAAAATGTTTAAGTAACTGGATAAACATTCCTCCCCTGCTGCTCCCCAAACTATATACTTTACATACCTTATACTCATTCACAGACCAGCTGGATTGTCCTGGCTTTAGCTGGGACGGAGTTAATTTGCTTCAGAGCAGCCAGTTTAGGGCTGTGTTTTGGAATTGTACAGGAAACAGTGCTGATTACACAGGGATGGTTTCCTTATCTCTGAGCAGTGCTTACCCAGAGCCAAGGCCTTTTCTGCCTCTCATCCCACCCCATCAACGAGGAGTATGAGGGTGCAAAAGGAGGCCCAGCTCTCCTGGAGATGGCAGAACACCTGCCTGATGATGGGAAGCAATGAATTTATTCTTTGCATTACTTTTCTTGTGTGTGTGGCTTTTGCTTTTCCTAATAAACTCTGTTCATCCCAACCCACGCATTTTCTCACTTTTACACTTCCAATTCTCTCCTCCATCCCACCAGGGGAAAGTGAGCAAGCAGCTAAGTGGGGTTTAGCTGCTGGGTAGAGTTAAACCATGAAATAGATGAAGATTCTTAGTTCCCTGATAATCTAGAAAAATGGGCTAATAAAACCTTCATAATTTATAGAGTTTATCCTAATTTAGCACCTCCAGAGGGATGTATTTGCTAAATTCAGCAAAAGGCATAAGCCAGCTATACTGTAAGGCATAAAGCAAATGCTAATTAGTCTGTAAAACTGCAGTCATGATCTAATGCAAATACTGATTTTTCTGTAGTGATTTGCTACCTGCACAAGTTGTGTGACTAAAATGCATGCAGGCATCAAATTCATCCCCACTCTGGCAAAAGGTTTGGGCGATATTCCAGTGTAAGATTTGATGCAGATTATTTGATTTTAAAAGGAAAACTCAGGAAGGATCTTAGTCTTCAGCACTGTTCTTTGTATTAAAAAGAAAGCTCAGAATTCTGCCTTCTTGAACATACAGAGAATCAGAAAAATTGACAATTTTTGTCAGCAAGCTCCTGCTCACCAAGCACCCCACAAATATCTCTTCTCAGGTTTGTATGGTTAAGTCTGTTTAGACTGTTCTGAGGTCTACCTGTTTCATCACCTGGACTATCTCTCATCCTTACAAATGTCACTAGATCAAAACAGTTCTTAGATGCCCGTGGTAATTCCTGAGAAACTTCAAAACATCTATAATTTTTCTTCCTTTCAGGCAGAGATATTTACCAGGGGTAGAAAGCTGCCTTAATCTCTGCTGCCAGGACACATAAAGGAACTTGCAATTTTCTTGCAATTATCTCAAATGAAAAATGAAGGATTCTTCCAATTATTTCAACTTGTTTTCACAGAATCACAGAATATACTGAGCTGGAAGGGACCCACAAGGACCACCGTCCATCTCCTGGCCCTGCAAAGAACCATCCCCAACAGTCACACCATGTGCCTGAGAGTGTTGTTCAAACGCTTCTTTGGACTCTGTCAGGCTGGTGCTGTGACCACAGCCCTGGAGACTTGTTCCAGTGCCCAACCGCCCTGCAGATGAAGAACCTTTTTCTAATATCCAGCCTAAAGCTCCCCTGACACAATTTCAGGCCATTCCCTTGGGTCCTGTCACTGGGCACTTCTATTAAAGTCATCTTAAATTACCAGGTTTCCAACAAGTTAGCCTATTATATAGCAATTACATCACTTGCTCTATGTTCATTAGAAATTTGCAGCTCAAGGACAAGCTAAAATAATTTCTTGTACTTCATTTTTTCTTGAATGTCATGCATTGACTGTTTTATCTATGTCTGCACATCAGCGCAGCTGACAAAACCAAGCAACCATGTCACTACACAAGTCATAACATTTCTGCAAATAGGAATAGAATAACAACACACTTCCAGAATGATTTGTCACAGGTGGAAACCTAAGGCAGTGCACTTATAATGAAAGGAAAAAATCAAGAAAGTTCTAGAAGAGCAATACATTTTTAGTTAGAAAGGGTACAATGAAAGACGAAAGCATGTACTCTTTTTCTGGCTTTGGAAAAGAATAAAGAAGTGTATGGTAAAACTGTCTAGGGGAGTTAAATTGGTGGGGAAAATGAAGAAATCAGACTCAGTATGGCTGTGACAAGCTCCACAAACTGAAACACTTGCTACCATTTGTGGAGGCCAAGCTTGCTTCCCACAGGGGATTAAAAGAATGGTTCCCCAGCCAATTTAAAAACAAGTAAGAAAACCCGGGACCAGAGCAACTCCATTCACCTTTTGCAACAACATTAGTGAAGGAAAATGTACTATATCCAATTAAAAAGTCAAAGTAAAGCATCATCATTTCAGCAAAGAGGTGAAGATCCAGTTTCACTAAGCTACAGCCTGACAGTTGAATTGTAACTATTCAATTACACTAGAGATCATAGAATATCGTGAGTGGGAAGGCACCCATAAGAATCATCAAAATCCAACAGTTGGCCCTGCACAGGACAGCCCCAGGAAGCACATCATGTATCTGAGGGCATCGTCCAAATGCTTCTTGAACTCTGGCAGATATTTCAATACTCTAACAATTTGCTGTTCAGGGGGAGATAGTCATAGTTGGGATACAGCAGGATTTCTATGTCCTGTGACTGGACATGAAATCAAACACAAGGTATTAAAGCTACACCTACTGCCCTGATAGGGGGCAGTAAACCTAAGCTGAACCTTATACCAAATCTTTATTGTTCTTGCACAAAAATGTTTTGGATTTACAATTAATGATACTCTAAACTAAGGCCCTGAAATGTCTATTCAAATATACATCCAACTAACAGGAAGTGCAAACCATTATAAAATACAGACTTAACATCATCCTCAGCATTTTTAAAAATCTGTCCTACATTCAGTTGCGAAACTCCATCAGATGAAGAATTGAGTTTAAGAAGCTAGAGTGCACTTCAAAGACACTGTAGTAGAAAGTTATCAGATGCCCTACTTCCTGTTAAGGATAAAGATCAGTTGCTTTTCAGAGGCAATTTTGCACAATTTTTCTAGTGTAAACAATGAGCTATAGACTCCTCTAATATTCAATCACCTGCATTGATTTTTGCACGACCATAAAAAGGCAGCTCAGCACATCAGTCTCATATATCTTAAAGTTGGTGTTAAAGTGAAGGCACAACAGTGTTCTGTAACCCTCCCTACCAGACAGTTAATTATTGAATGACTATTTCTATAGATTCACTACACCTCCCATCCTTAAAATCTTAAGTACTTCTTCAAACACAGTGTTTTAAATATGATGTCCATCTGTTCTGTGGAATTCACCCAAAGCTTTGTTGATAACAGAGGTGTGAACAGTGATGCATGAAGCATGAACTCCTGTGGCTGGCTTGTTGAACAATCCCCTGCAGCCTGATGAGTTTCACCTCATGCACTCCTTCACCTGCCTTAGAATGCTCTTAGCAATTTGGCTCATCAGTTGGGATTGAAAAGCAGAGGAGAGGTTGTCTGCTCAGAGCAGTTTCTCAAAAGGACAAATAGTTCACCAGAAGGTTCCCATTGTACTTCCTCCTCCACCATGTGACTAGACACAGGTGACATTGTAAAATGGCATTACAAAAAGGGACACACCTCCCAAATATAATCTAATCCTATGAGAAAGGAAGATTTTACTTGAAATATTTCTAATTCATAGCAGTGTCACGTGGAAGGACAGTTGGGTGGGAAGAAACAGTTACCACATGAAAATAAAGGAGTAAAAAAGTAAACTATTAAGCTTCCTAGTATTAAACCTTACTTAAAAACCCAGTTTAAATTTGCTTCTAGAGCAGGTTTTCATGCCTTCTCCCTGCCCAGTGCTCCCTCCCCGAGCTGAAATCAAATACCAAGCCTTGGTACTCTAAACTGGTAAAACAAAAATAGAGATGAGGCTTGTGACGAGGGTAAAAAGAAAAAGATTTGTACCGTTAAATTCTTTTATGACTGAGGCAGCACAGATGTTATACATTTGCCCCAGCCCTGGTATCCTGTTTTGAAAACCAGCAACAGATTTCTGATTCACCAGTCACAAAGGGTGTACTTTCATTGCCTGGAGGCTTTCCTGCCTGGTAGTGTGGTTCTTCCCTCACTTCTTGACACGTCCAAAGGAATAGATCAGTGAATTGATCAGAGTTAAAACCCCTAGCAAAGCAGAAACAAGACTATTTTTAACTTATTCCCTGTTTCGTTTCACCATGCTGCCCCACAGACAGCACAGTTGAGGGTGTGGTCTGAGGGGAAATGAACTTGTACAAGAATTTGGGAAGCAGGAAACCTTTCAGACACCACTGTCATTAAAGTCCATGTTTGATGATACTCAGCTTGTGATGAGGCAGCTGCTAAGACCTGGAATCCTTCTCACTGCAAAAATATCACTATTTCTTTTGTGATGGAGCGCTGAAATAGGTGGCTGCCACACTCCTCTCACCACAAAGGGCACAGGTGACACACATACTCCTGTTGTGCTGCAAAGCCTGGAACTTCCCCCCTGAACAGTGATTGCAGGGGTAGCACAGGTATGCTTAAATACATAGGAGATAAGTGATAACCGCAATCATGTTGTATAAGAAACACTTGAAATCTTATTATATAAAAATTTTGTTTAAAAGCCAATCACACTATTCCAATTATTAATTACTACTGGACCAACCATTGGAGTGTCTACTGACTGTGCAGAGTGTTAGTTAAAGTACAGAATAAAATATATATAAATTATGGCTGATGTTTGGCTTTATACATAAATATATAGAAATTATGGCTGATGTTTGGCTATATCAGCTAAAGAGTAAAAAGAAAAGACTGCTGTTAATCTAATGTGGACAACACAGGCAACATCAAGAGGAGATTGAGGAACACCAGTAAAGTTTTAGAGACTTTTCCTTTGAATGTTCATTAAGTTAAGGCTTTATAAGAAAGGCCCTGGAGCAGAGACTCTCTGAGCTCATGTTCATGCTGAGCACTCTGCCACTTCCTTGCAGTTCTGTGTTTCAATCCTAAGGTAGGTTGTAGCCTACCCAGACAAAAACATACTAGTGTTTCTTAATATGCCCTAACTTATAAGAATTTCAAAGTTATTTTATCTTAACCACTACATTTTTAACATAATTCTTCACATTATGTTGGTATATTAAATATATTTTAACTTCATTAGGGCATTTCTGAGGCCTTCTTCCTACCACTTCTCCTGAGCCACTACTGGCTACTCCTTTCATTGTGCCAGTATATTTCTTAATAGAGAAGAGGAGTAAAAAATTTTGGCAAGGTGGATTACAACCCGATGAGTAGATCAAGAGGAACAAAGCCCAAAAGTGAAGGATAGAAAAACTGCAGCAATGCAGGGATTGCTACAGGAATTGAACAATAATTCAATTTCCCACCGATTTGAACAGTTTATTTCCAGAAGGAATTACATTGCCAGGCTGTTGACCTTAGAGTCCTCTAAAACCACATGAACAGACAAAAGCATATTAAGCTGCTCAGCAAAGGTTTGAGGTGGAACTGGGACAAACCAGTCTCCCACTGCAGTCCTGATGTCCCCACTCAGGATCTGTGCACAGAACATCCACCAGCAGTGGTTTCTCCAGCTGTGCAAAAGCAGGGATTCAGTCAGGGAGGAACACAGGGGTTCTTATTAGGATGAGTAATCATCCTCTAACCAGCATAGTCTTAATCTGCATCAGGGGAAGTTCAGGTTGGACATTAGGAAGAATTTGTTCACAGAAAGGGCGATTAGATATTGAAATGGGCAGCCCAGGGAGGTGGTTGAGTCACCGTCCTGGAGGCATTCAAGGAAAGGCTGGACATGGCACTTAGTGGAAACGGTGGCGTTTGCTCATAGCTTGGGCTCGGTGACCTCAGAAGGGTCTTCCAACCGAACCGATTCTGTGATCAATCAGTAATTGCCAGTTACTGATGCCGGATGATTATGGGGATGTTTCGGAAGACAGGGGTCACTTCCATGACAGGGGGATGTTGAAGCAGTCGGGCCGGACCAGGGATGCCGCAGCGCCCCCCAGGTCCCGCCTCCCCGTTCCCGCCGGAGCCCTCATGCCCCCAGCCACCCGCCCCTCCGCCACGCGCCTGCGCGGCGCAGGGAAGCCTCGCGAGAGGAGGGGGCGGGAGGCGGTGGCTCGGTGCGCGCGGCCGTGCCGCCCCTGTGCCGCTGCCCCTGTGCCGCTGCCCGGGCCATGGCGGCGCCGCCCGCCTCGCCCGGGCCCCGCGGCCGCTTCGAGCAGGAGCAGGACCGCGCCGTCCGCGCGCTGGTGCGCTGCGTGACCAGCCTGCCCGAGGAGGAGCTGGGCGGAGAGCGCTTCCAGGCGGCGCTCAATTTCGCCTGGTCCAACTTCAGGTCAGCGGGAGCATGGAGGGTCCCGGTGCCCGCCGCGGGGGTGTGGGACCGGGCCGCGGGCCGCCGTGCCCGCCGTGAGCCCTGTCTGGGGAAGCGCCGGGCGCCGTGTACGAGTCTGTGCCGCAGGATCCATGACTGCTACTCCGTCACGTTTGGATCTTGGTCTTTTAGGGATTTTCTCCTGCTCTGTTAGACGGTGCCTTTCTGCGCGTTCATTTAGCCGCCCAAAACTTTGTTGTAGGGGAGATACGTTATGGTTGTGTATAAAGAGCGAGTGAGAAGGACTCTGCCCAACTGAGGTAAACCTGGCTGAGACTGCTGTGCTGCTTGTGTGAAGGGTTATCAGTCTGCAGGAAGAGAACGTCTTTGGCGTTATTTGGGCATGTCAGAAACGTGGTCTTTATTAATTTGTAACACATACTAGCCCTTTAGACCGCCACCTAAAATGCCCTTACTCAAGTTTCACACACAGTTTTCAGTTACCACAATTATTGTTCCAGTCTGTTCTGCCCACTTGAGTTGGACTCGATGATCCTTGTGGGCCCCTTCCAGCTCAGAATCTTCTGTGAAAGCTGTGAAACTCTTACACAATGTATTTCCAATTACACTTACTATCTGTTCCCTTTTTGAAATTGTATGCAACTAGTGGCTAGTCTATGTAAAATCAATGCTACTTTACATTTTTCATGCTGGTTAAATACTTTTTTGGGGAAGCAGTAGCCTTGCATCTGTTAATGCAAACTACTAGTAGGCTCAAATGAAATTATTTTAATATGCAAATCTCACCTTCACTTTTGGTCAGCTACGTGCTTGTGTAGCTGTGTGCTCTTTTAGATTGGGGAATTGTTGGGGTTTCATTTGCTTTTTTTTCGTGTCAAGAAAACAGAGGGGGTGATGCAAAGTGGACAAGAAACTTTTGACAGGGAGGGTTGGGGAGAAGGGTTTTTTTCATGCTGGCGTTGTTGTCCAAGGAGTGTGCATGGAACATCAGCCTGAAATTATCTAGTATTATGTTTGCAAACAGTGAGAGCTTAGGTTGTAGCAGAAACTCTTCTGAGTTTCAAGTTTGTGAAACTTGTGATTTGTATTGTTAGAGTTCATGATGTTTCTGTGCTGTAGTTCTTGGATTCATGTATTTATTTCCATGAGCACTCAAGTCGTCTTCTATTCATGATGTTCCCAACTTGCCAAAAAAATGATTCTTCTTTTTGCATGTATGTTAGACATTAATTAAAGCTTTGAGTAACAGACAAAATAATTTTCACTAATAACTTCCCTGCAGCTTATTTTTTCTTTTCAGGACAGATTCTTGATTTGATTTTTTATTGTCTTTTCAGTGTGATATTCTAAATCTTCCAGTTCTTACACTTACCACCATTTTGAATTAATGATTTCCTAATAAATTAGGTATTTTCTTAAACCTTATGCCACCTACTTAGTCAGAGCTATATTTTATCATGCTCTTATGCCAAATCCCTGTATACAATTGAAGTCAGACTAACATGTGTGTAGTTAAAAAAGCCTTTTTTATTTTCTTTAGTATGGGGCTTATCTTCATCCTACAGTGCTGCTTACTAAAAGTCCTTGTTAACTGCCTTACAGTTTCACTTGCTACTTTATTACTTTGACATTGAGGTGATTTCATATTTTAAATTTCAGTCTATTTAGCGTAACTGTTGCTCATGATTAGGGTTCAGCAGTTTTCATTTCTGTCTGTGGTCATGAGAATTTTATCACTTTCTGTCACCTGTTGCTGGAAATATTGGTTTGGTTTTGAGGTTTTTTTGAGGGCCTATAGAGTGTCTTGACCTTGTGCTCAGTGTTGTCACATTTTATTCCCTGTCTTTTGATCTTTGTATCTGAAGAACCTATTCATAGCCTAATTTAGTCTCCAAAGTCCATTTTACCTTTCACAAGTTCTTGTTTTGTCCCTATACACACACAAGCACACACACACACATGTATATGTGTGTGTATATATATATAAATATATATATATATATATATACACACCTTTGTTGGTAATCTGTCTTTATTTTTGATCAAGCTCTCTTTTCACTTAGACACTCTCCCTTATCCTTTATAAAAAGGAGCTTCTTTTGGGGTTAGAGGCCTTCCCATGTGGGTGTTTGTTTTGCCTGTGATGCAGGTCCCAAATAATTTTGTGCATTTGACACCAATGCCTTTGACAACACAGTTCTTGATCTCCTTGCTCTACTTGACTTAGCAGACAGCATACTTTAATTGCTTAGTTTGCTGGTACAGTAGTAATTTTCCATTCAGCTTAGAGTGCTGGTTAAATGTAAACTGCACTCATTTTTTTTCTATTTTTCAGGCCAATTATATTTAATCCTTCTTGAGCTAAGAGATGTCAAAGTTGATTTTTTTGATGCTTAATCCTGTTGCTGAATTAAGTGTGCATTATTAAACTAGTAATGTTGTCTTCATATGTGTAAATCAGCTTTATTTTCTTCCTTACTTCAGCTTCCTTTTGAACATATTCTAATACAGATTTCTTACACAGATTTCACCGTTTTCTTGATGTGAACAGTCATAAAGTAGAGAGAACAATAGAAGGGTAAGTTTTATGTCTATATATTAATAAAGCATTGGTTGTATACATGTTTTTAAAAAGCCTTCTTGATGCTATTTATGTTATTAGAATACATGAAAAATTGGTAATTCATTCTGACCTTGGAAAAGCTGCAAGCTGGAAAAGACTAACAGAAAAATTTCTGAACTTGCCACTCCCAAGTACTGAAGAAACAAAGGTATGTACGTTGCAATTTCCTTGTTATTTTTTTCCATCCCTCTTGCATTTACACTGACAGTGGGAGCTTCGGTTGTATTGTGCTGGAAATTGCAGGTGACTTAGTGGTGGGCTTTGGAGTTGCTGTTCAGGTCATGGATTTCCAGAAATGAAAATTTGTCTTCTCAGGGTTTCAGCATGTGGAGTTTCATGACTTAAAGTACATGATCTCACTGCAGAGCAGGTGTTTTAGTGTCAGCATTGTACAAATCTGGAATCTGGATTCCTGTCTGTACTAAGACAACAATGAACTGAGCATTTCTTATTCTTTGCCACTTTTTTTTACCTTAAGTAATCCATTGGGTGTTTTGGTTTTAGGGTTTGCAGTTGGAGTGTTCCTGTTCTGAAGCTTCCATGTTGAGACTGGGTGTGTTTCACCATTGATACACTTTGTATCAAATCAGTTTAGTATATGGAGTGGATGAATATGGTGAAAGTTGTCTCAGTTTTATTTCCAGCGTGGCAGTGTAATAATGAATTGGATCTTAAAAAGTTTCTCCTGTTGGGAGACTTAAGCATCTGATTTAAGAGGTGGTGCTCCATATGATGGTGTTCTTGAATAGAGTAATGTGTTCTGAGCTGCAGTCTGATTTTACTTCTCATTGAACTGACATTTATCTTTCTTTGCATGTTTTAATTTTTGGGGAAAACCCAGGAGCCCTTAATAGCTTACACATATTCAGTTACTATACTGTAGTCTCTAGATTTTGGAAAATGTACCTTTAATAGTGCTTGTTTTGAGATTTGAATGAAATTGAAACCCACCAAACCAAACACCCAAGCAAGCACTTAATACTTGAATGTTCCAAGTATCCTCAGATTTTTTTAAATTTCCTTTTCTTTTTATAAATGCAACTGGGGTGTGGCTGGACGTAGATTAATCTCGTATTTGGGAAGTTAAATGGCATTTAGTTTTTAACAGTGACACATAACTGGGAATATTAAGTATTTATTGGTTTCTATGACTGGTAAGTGGAACACCAGCTCACACATGTGGTTCTGTCAATGACCCACTGGTTTTCTTTGACAAAATCAGTAATGTTTGGTAGGAACATATTATAATCCTTGTATAGTAGGTGAGTATCATGCTGATTTATCAGGAATTTGAATTATTTTTTCTAAAATGCAACTGGAACTCATTCCAAAACACTTTTGTGTGTTTATTTGTGAAGGTGTATAAGGATTTAGACAGCAGAATGTCTAGATGTGAAGTGATGGCTGAAGATCTTTGTAAAGTTACAATGAGGCCAAAGAAAAATCTTTTTATATTAAGAAATTGTTGTACATTGATAAACAGATTTTAGGGAATGAACAATAATACAAATCTCTGGACCATATCAGTGTTGGCACAGTGTTCTAACCTGATTGAAGGCCTCTGTTTCACAACTGCAATATTGGAGTTCATTGTACATTCATCCTTAATGATTTGTGTAGATTTTCAGATCTGAGAAGATAATGTGAACATGATACTAAAATGTAGTGATTTTAGCTAACTTCATTTTAGCCTCTGTTTGAAATAATTTGCCATGTGAAAAGAGAAGCTAAGACTTGATTTTCTGCAGGCCAGTTACCTGTGTCCTTCCAGTTCATCCACGTTTATGTGGCTGTCCATTTATCTCTTGTCCTGAGGTGACTTCTTACTTTCACAGTACTTGCATCTTTTCCATATTCTCTGATTATTGGCTCAGTAAGAGGCAGTGTATGCTGTGGCTGCTTTTGAAGGATTTGCATACTGATTGGCTAATTATTAGGCAGAAGAAAATGGGTAACATTCAATGACATGTTGCAGATGTTATTTTTGTAATTCAGGACTGGGGAATGGAAACTAATGGGGAGCATTCCTGCAGATAATAGGCTGACTTTGTTACTAAGCAAAATCTTTTAGACCACTTACAGACTTGCTTTTTTTCTAATGTATTTTAAAGACGGATACACACTATTCCATACTGTCTCTTCTGTTGTGTTTGTCTGATTCGCCATCCAACACCACCTATGTGGAGAAACCAAGAGTCAAAGAAGTGGGTAAGTTTACAAGATGTTTATATGGCTAATGAAAGGTGCAGTCTGCAATGCAATCTGATAAGAAGGACATTTTTCCTTTCCATTTTATTATCCACTTCACATTGCTTTATTGATTGTCTTTATAATTTATACATTTAAAATAGCTTGCAAGTCTTTCCTACCCCTGTTTATGTTGCACCACTTAATTAAGTTTTCCAGCCACTGAAGTACCTTGGGAACTCTCTTTGACTTGTACCACTATCACAAACGTTCTCCGCCTGTTCAGCAGTGCTTACATGCTCAAAGACAGACAGTGGATTTCTATCCTGAGTCTCTGTCTTGCACCTCAATATTATATCTCTTGAAAAAGTTTTGGTGATGTAAATTCCTACGTTTCCTACCTAATCAAGGAAAGGGAGATACATTTGAAGGTTTCCAGAGGGAGATCCCAGCTGCCTGCTTTCTAAAGTAGGATTTTTTCACTCAGTGCCTGAGAATGAGGCATGTGCTTGAGTGGATACCATCCCCCATTTGTTTACAGTGTTGTATGATAGACTGAAAGAAGAATATTTCAGACTAACCTAAAGAAAATCTTGCATCTTAAGATTCCTTTTTGAATGATCTCTGCACATTCCCTCGGCGGTGTTTTGAATGCACTTTCAGCCCATTCCAGGAATGTGAATATGAAGAAGTTATCTCAAACAGCACTAATTACAGTTGAGTAAGCTTCACGTTTAAGATATCATATGTTGTAAGTGTGATTGTTACTTTGAAAGTATCGCACATCACATCATGGGTATGTGGTGTCTTTTTGGAGAGTAAGACAGTTCTTGGTTTATGTTGTTTACAGTCTGGGATCCTTGTGCATATTTAAATTATACATTTAGAATGTTTCCATTGAGCTAAATGGGACTTCCTAGTCACAATAAGTGGTGTGTTGCATTCTTGCATGTTTTTCCAGGATTGAAGTGTAGGGTAGTGTAACATAATATCATTAAATGTGCTGATGGCACGCTGTGTTGCATATTATGAGTGTATAAGCAATAAAGTTGAGAATTAGTAAGGGATATACATGGTTGATACGTCGCAATATGTGTCATGTTGAAAGTGCATAACCTTGTTAATTGGAGCAGTGGTGTTACCTTAAGTGGAAGGGAATGTCTTTTGTTTTAGCTATAGACTATCAAGATAACTTTAACTTTGGAAATGTTTCTAGAGGAAAAGAAAGTCAGAGTTATGTGGTACTTACTATTTTATATTTATATTTCTCTTAGAAAAGGAAGAAGAATTTGATTGGGGAAAGTATTTGATGGAAGGAGAAGAAATTTACTTTGGCCCAGGTGTAGATACACCAGTAAGTACTTTCTTAAGTTAAAAACCCCAACTGTATAAACTGGCTTGAAGTGTGTTAGAGACATGATTGAGTTGTCCTAGTTTGTATGCTCTGCATGTTCATTCTTACAGGATTCCCCAGTACTCTGCTCAATACCTTGAAATATGACAGACCCAAGCAGAATAACAGTAATATAAATACTTTTGTTTTTTACAATGTTTTGACTTAGTCCTGCAATTAAATTGTTTGCTTCTGCTGATCCTTGCTTCCACCTAATCAGGGCTTGCTGCAGTTCTGTGATCTTTTCCAGATTTCTCATTTGCTGGTTATTAATGTTGTATATAACTTAAATCATTCTCTGTTAGACAGTTATGTTAGTCCTAGTGTCCTGAATTTACTTTATAGTGTAAAAAAGAATAGTTAATGTTTGGCTTGAATAGGAGCTGAATATAGATATATCTGCTGTGTTGTACTGAAGTGTCCTGGGTTTTGTTGTACTTCATAGGACTGGTCTGGAGAAAGTGAAGAGGAAGAGGACACTCAGCCCTTGAGTAGGGAGGACTCGGGTATTCAAGTAGACAGGACACCTTTAGAAGACCAAGATCCAAATAAGAAGACAGTACCTAATGCTTCCTGGAAAGGTTAGAAAAAGCTGTAATTTTTCTGATATACATACTAAAATTTATCAAGGTAATGCAGCATTTTTTTTTTTTTATTCTTTGGTGAGGTATTGTGTTACAGAGCTATAATTGTAACATAAAATGCATGTTACTGTTCATTACTGATGGGTTTTTTTTACAGTAAAGAAACAATGTGGAGAGCTTGATCTGGTTTCTGTTAGTGTTAATGGAGAAGAATTCTGTTCATTCCTGTGGAAATTTACATGAATATTCCAATATAGACATGAAAACTTAGAGTTAGTGCAGCACGTAGTTGTATGGATATAATGGGAATTTTTATTATTAAGTATCAGAAGGCTGAAACAAAATTTATTTTCCAACAGAAATAGTTGGCTCATTTGAGTATGAAATGAGTATGAAATGTTTCTGAAAAAAGAAAGGTTTATTTAGTTAAAACAATATTGGCTTTCTCTTGAATAGCTTCAGGGAGTATTAAATGTAGCTGTATTCTTTTTCATAAAATATTGTGGGGTACAGTTTACCTGGCACATGACAACTGCACAATATATATTATATAAGCAGTAGCTATCTAACTGGGATTAGGTAAAGTTCTGTTGACAATCACATTTTAGAAAAAACTGTTTTAGAAAATGTACTAAATGTCTAATGAAAAGGAATGTACTAAATGTCTAATGAAAAGGAATGTAGTGATAAAGTTTATTACATTTGGCAGGTTTTTTTTTTTAAGTCAGCCTGTTTTTGTATATAGCATTTGAGGATTGCCTGAGAGAGAAGCACATTTCTTGAGAAAAAAATGGAAACCATGTAAATCTTCAAGCTTAAAGAATCATATATCCTGAGCTGGAAGGGACCCTCAAGGATCATCAAAGTCCCACTCCTGGTCCTGCACAGGATCATCCCCAAGAGTCACACCATGTGCCTTAGAGCATTGTCCAAACATTTCTTGAACTCTGTCAGGCTGGTGCTGTCACCACTTCCGTAGGTCACCTTTAGGTGAAGAATCTTTTCCTAATATTGAATCTAAACATCCCCTGAAACAGCTTCAGGCTGTCACTGTCAACAGCTCAGGCCCTGTCACTGGTCACCAGAGAGAAGAGATCAGTGTCTGTTCCTGCACATTCCCTCATGAGGAAGCTGTGGACCATGGTGAGGTCTCCCCTCTTTTCCAGGCTGAACAGACCAACTGACCACAGCTGCTCCTCATACGGCTTCCCCTCTAGGGCTGTCACTGTCTTTGTAGCCCTCTTTTGGACGCTCTCTTATAGCTCTTTCTTATATTGTGGCACCCAAAACAGCTCACAGTACCCAGGTGAGGCCTCACCAGCACTGAGCAGAGCTTATTTTTTTAGGACTTTTGCAACATTTGGGAAATGTGGCATTTCTGTGTCAATTACTTTGTACACAGTGGTATTAAATTCCCAGTGCACTGAAGTGTAAGTGGCTGTAAATGGTAATTCATTTGAAAAGATCCGTAATTCTGCAGCTGAGTGAATAGGCTTATTAATAAAACTTCTTCCTGTGTTTTGTAAGCATTTCCTGCATAAATAAAAACACCTTGCTGCCTGTCCCGTGTTTTCACAGTCGGTGAGCCTGATGCCCGCAGCTGGCTGGAGCAGCATGTAGTTCCTCAGTACTGGACAGGAAGGGCTCCTCGCTTCTCACATAGTTTGCACTTGCATTCCAACCTGGCTGCAGTCTGGTAAGAAAACAATATCACTTACATGTTCCTTCCTGGCATACAATGCTAAATATTGACTTTTTTACTGTTGGAAGCATAAAGATACTACAGCTATTACAATTCACTTAAGAATAGAATTAAAGGGATACATTAAAAAGATGAACAAATTTTTCTATTAATAGATTCTTATCCTTTTATTTAGTTTTTATTAAGTTTCTCATGGGGGTGGGGGGGGCGGTTATTTTTCAAAGACTTGAATCTTACTGTTGAATTTTGTTTGGCTTGACCCTTATGAAAGTCTCTGAGGACCTAATATAGGTGGCTTGTAAGTAGTCCTGGTAGTGACGAGTCCCCTAATGTTTAAATTTTTAAAATGTTTTTTGTGCCTCCCTTACAAAGTTAAACATAAATTTTGTGTGGGGAAGGAACTTAAAATAGTATATTGTCATAATCTGCCATGGCCTTGGAAAGAAAATGAGAATTAAAAATAAAAGGGAGTCTAATTCTTTCCTGTCCCAAATTTTTATGTAACAGTAATGAAGTTCATTAGATTTGCCCTTGGTTTTCTTAATTTAATGAATTTTTTAATGAAGGAGTTATTTTAGTATAAGGTGGTTGTCTAGCCAGTTATGAACCACAATTTGCAATGAGTATTAGAAAATGGGTAACATGAATAATGCAAGGCTGTACTGCTGCAGTGTTGTTAGGAGATGTATGTTTTACATATATGTATGATATATAACTAGTATTACTTAATTGGAACTTTTTGATTTTGAGTGAGATTGAATAGCTTTTGCCACTGATGATACTGATGAGTAACAATACAAAAATGTAAATAATTATTCTAAATTCTGATACACTTTGCTAAAATATGAAGAAGTACTGAAGAAGGTTTACAAAGAATTGCATAAGACAGAAAATAAGAGAAAATTCTTAGGTGGCTATGAAAGTTTCCACTTCTTAAGTAAACTTGTGAGTTAAAGAGAATTTTGTTTTATGGGTTAGAGAAATTGGTATTTTACTTTTTAGCTTAGTATTTTTTCCAGAAAGTAATGATAACATTTCACAGCACTGAATAACTGAATAGAAATAACTGAATAACTAAAAAAAAAACCAACCCAAACCTACAACCTCCCTCCCATTCCCACCCCCCTCCCACTATTCCCTAAAATAGTGGAAATGCATTACTTCAGGTATTTGCTACTTAATTTCTTATCTATGTAAGATGAGATTATATTTGGGTGTTTTCCACAGTATCTTGCTTAGCAATATGAAAATAAACTGTGCTTTTTTAATATACTTAAAATGCCCCCATGCGTATTGAATTTGCTCAGCTGTGAGCAGAACATAACTAAGCCTAAAGATTATTGCTTCATTCTTACTTTCAGGTGATTCAGCTGTTATTTCAGCCATTAAATTGTTTTAATTTCCTTTTTTTCTAAGGGACCACCATTTGTACACCAGTGATCCTTTGTACGTGCCAGAAGAGAGGACACTGGTCACAGAAACTCAGGTTATACGAGAAACTCTTTGGTAAGTGCAGCATCACAAAGCTTGCATTTTAACTTTTAGTGTTTTTCTCAAGGAGATGAGAGGGCTATCTTTGAAGATGTCCAAAGAAGGAATTATTACTGAGCTTTTAATTTACACTGTTTCTGACAGTAAAGATGCTGCATGTGTGTGTTAACCATTCACATTTGAGGCACTGGAAGAGGTTGTCCGGAGAAGTTGTGGATGCCCCATCCCTGGCAGGTTGCATGCAGCTCTGAGCAACCTGGTCTGGTGAGAAGGGGTCACTTCATGGCTTGAAGGCTGGAACTAGATGATCTTCAATGTCCCTTCCATTCTGTGATTCATGAAGAAGCTTACTACTTTTTTTTTGGCATTGATTATTCAAGTCTAATTGTTAAAAAGAACCAATTTGTTCTTATCTTATCCCTGTAGATTTATAAAACAGTGTTTTAGAAAACAGTTTTAGAAAGCAGGCTGAGTCATCCTACAGCTGGAAATCATCTCAACTGGAAAGAAACTTTAGGAAATACTTACTTTATGCCAGTGTTTAATTGTTTGTGTTCTGGCAACAACTTACAGTACCAATAGCATCATACTGAATTTGTGGTCTCCTGTTACTGAAAGAGAATAAACTTTTAGGCAGGGGAGAGCTAGTTCTTTTATTAATTACATATAAGTCCATTAAGGGAGAAAATTACTACTCTTTTTGTTTCTTTTCAAGGCTACTTTCAGGAGTGAAAAAGCTTTTTATATTTCAGCTGAACGATGGGAAAGTGACTGTGCGGAATGATATTATTGTAACTCATTTAACCCATGTAAGTTGTTTCTGAATCTCAGAGGAATATCTCATTAGAAAGATGTAATTTGTGGGAATAGGAAATTAAACTGCTTGTGGAAATTTCTACAAATTTTCTGCATATTTCTACAATTATGTTTTGTCTAAATGAGAGCATCTGGCTTAATAAAACTGAATGGGCTGTTCCTGTATCTGAGAATGTGATGAAGCAATAGCAATTGCAGAATTTTATAATATTTTAATTCATAAAAATAATATTGCAATTAAATTTTTAGGCTTTATGAAATACAGTTTTTGTTAGATGATTCTAAAGGGTTGCTTTTTGGTTTTTTTTTTAGAATTGCCTGAGATCTGTATTGGAGCAGATAGCAGCATATGGTCAAGTTGTATTTAGACTACAGAAGTTTATTGATGAAGTGATGGGACACAGCCCAGAAAGCATAATGCATGGAACAGTTTCCACTCCAAAGAAGACTACTGAAGCCCCATTCAGAACTTACCAAGCTTTTATGTGGGCTTTGTATAAATATTTCATTAGCTTTAAAGAAGAACTTACTGAAATTGAAAAATGCATAATCAACAAAGGTACAGTGCAAGGGAAGTTTTACATGAGGGAGATGCACAAATAATTAACACTGACAAAATTTGCATTTCTGTTGGATGTTATTTTATGCATCTTGGGTTTTTTCTTTTATTTCCAGATAAAACAGTCACACTTTCAACAGTAATAGAGAAGTTGTCTCCCAGACTGGCTCAGCTGAAGGTACTTCACAAGGTGTTCAGCACAGGAGTAGCAGAAGTGCCACCTGACACTAGAAATGTTGTACGAGCATCTCATCTGCTTAATACCCTCTACAAAGCTATTCTTGAATATGACAGTGTTGGAGAGGCATCTGAGCAAACGGTAGGGGAAAAAAATTCCTTCCTTAATAGAACAACACACTGGAAATAACTAAATTAGTTACTAGATTTAGTAACTAAATCTAGTAGTTCACTCAACCTAGATGAGAATGGATTTATGAGAGGATCAAGAGCAGTGTTTCTTGAGGTCCAAGGGGAAGGACTTCTGGAAAATCAGAGGCCAGGAAGCTCTTTTGAAAGAGGGAGCTTTGGAATAGCTTTCCCTCCTATTTCTACAAATGTATAATTCAGTTAATGCTGAAATGTGGGGGTTTGGATTTTTACAGTAACTTGATTATACTATTGAAAATATAGTTGATGTCATTATATCCTTTTGCTTTCCTGATTTCAGTGTTATGAAACCAGAGAGTGTTTTATGACTATCCCTCACTGTTTCTGAGATGTTAGAGTGAAAAAATGCTGTTTGGATTTGTGATAACAAGAGTAACAAGGCAAGCCATGAACAATACAGGCTTCCATTAAAAAAAAAGCACCAATTTTTATTTTAACATTTTATCTTTAAAATCTTTAAGTGTAGTTATGTATATGTCACAAACTGTTTGCACAATTAAGAGGTTAGACTTCAACATACTGCTTTCAATGTTTGGTATAAAAACATTCAGCCAGTTTTTTTCTTTTTTCCTTTGAATTCAGGTATCCCTTTTGTTCTCTCTCTGGGTAGAAACTGTGAGGCCATACTTACAGACAGTGGATGAGTGGATAGTCCATGGTAATTTGTTTGATCCTGCAAAGGAATTTATTATTCAGAGGTAGGGATGCTTGATACTAGACACACATAATGCTGTGCAAGTAAACCTGTTGTAGAACCCAGGGTAAAGGGTAACAGTAAAAGTAGGTTTTCACATTTGTTATTTTGCTTCAGAAATAATTTTTTAATCATACTTAATCATAACTTGCCTCAAACTTCCCATTAGGGAAATTACATAGATATGAATCTCTACCACATATTGTTGTAGAGTAGAAACAATTTTGGTTTTTTTCCATCTATAGTAGATAATGGGCAGGCTGACTTGGAGGGTACTGACTTTTTTTAAAAGCAATTAACCATTTTTTAAACCCAAGACATTTGCAAAAATTACAAAATTTACTTTTAAATTCTTCTATTAATCTTAAGTTGTTATGAATCAAATGCTATTTGGAATTAAAATACTCATTGCTTCTGACTTGTGGTAAAGTTAATATGGTGTCTTATATTACATGTGCATACCCTAAACAGAACTTGAGCTGTTAATTTTTTGTTCTGTTGCTATGCTACATTTTGTTGGTCCCTTTTTTGATGGCTTGGAGTGGAAAGTGGATATAGAAATTAAAGTTCTGGCTTGTAATTGCAAATCCTTTTCCTTATCTGCCAAACTTAATTGAACCTGTGTCTGTTAACACATGTTGAGGTGAGCATGAAGTAAGACAACAGCTCTTGCAGTACTATTGCAGTACTATTCCTTAGTACCAGAGATCCTTAGCATCCTTATTATGTCCTCTTTTTGTGGTTCTATAGTTGTGTTTTCAGTGCTACCAACAGAGCTGATCTTAACTTACCTTTGCTCTTCATTTTAATTACCTAATTTTAATTATCTAATTCAGGCTTTTCCATCTGTCTTCGAAGACCAAACGGAGTATCTGATGTAAACAACAAAATAATCCAAAGTGAACTACAAATTGAGTTTCACCTACTCAAGAATTTTTCCGCTTTCCTAGTAGTAGTTACTTCAGTTTGAGGTTTTAAAAAAGTCTGCAAATCAGTCGCTCATCATTTTGACACTAAGGATGCTTGCCACTTCGAATAGTTAACATCCTGGACAAATTTAATTATAATTGCTCTATTTGGCTTGCTGTTGGGGTTAATTTGGTTGTACAGTTGTTTTATCTCCCATGAGCTAGTTGTTTATCCTTTTCCTAGATAGTTTGCAAATAGGGATGAGCTAATTTTATACAGTTTTGAAATGTTTCATGACTGTTGTAAGAGAAAGGCAAAGCACAGAGCAAAGAGGATACATATCCTCTAGTAATAAAGTTTCCTTTTGGAAAGGAAAATACTCAGGAGTTTTTTATTTCTTCGCAGAAACAAAAACGTTCCAGTTAATCACAGAGATTTTTGGTATGCTACCTACACGTTATATAGTGTGTCAGAAAAGACAGAAAATGAAGAGAAGATGAGTGATAATGCCAGTGCCAGTTCTGGCAGTGATCAGGCCCCTTCAAGCAGACAGCACACAATGGTTTCTTTTCTAAAACCTGTGCTAAAGCAAATTATCATGGCTGGAAAATCCATGCAGCTGTTGAAGAACCTTCAATGCAAAGACGGTTCTCCACAGCAAGCTGCATCAAGAGGTGAGATGTCAGTTTGTACACCATTGTGCCTTAGGCTGTCTAACAGTATGGGTGTATTTTTGGTAATGGGCTTCCCCTGGCTTTTGAATAATATAACATTCTGTTGAATGCCAGTATTGTGGTTGGTATCTTCAGGTCTGATGGAAAACACTCTTCCAATGCAAACAAGTGAAAAGAGCAAAGCGAATAAAGTAGAGAGTTCCATGTTCTTTTTATTGTTTTAAATTTTTCTCAAACTTTTCATGTGCTTACAAAACAATTTTTTTTGTTATGAGACAAAATTAGCTTCTATGTTTTAATAGTAATATTGGTGGTTTTGTATAAATAATTGTTTTCCATTACTCAATGGTTAAGTAATCTAAGATAGCATGCAATTTTTTTTTTTTTAAAGCCTACTCATAAGTAGATCAAAGATGTTTGGGTATCTAGGATATTCATCTTGATTGTAAAACATAATACAACATTGTAGCTAATGTTGGGTTTGGGGGTTTTTTTCTTTTTTTTTTTTTCTTTAAGGAAACAAAGTATTTTTTTTCATTTTGCTGCTTCTCCATGTTTAAAAGTTGAGATAATTTAAATATTTTGGAGACTCACTTCAGTAAATACTGAAAGATTGTCAGGTGCTAAAAATTGCACCCGAAGTAGGAAGTTCTTTAACCATTTCAAAAATATTACATATTTTAGATACCCGTTCCACAGTACATTTGACCATGTGTCAGATGTTAGGCATTGGGCTAGTCCTATATTTTTAAATATGTGTTTGAGGGTATTTTGTTGTCTGAGTAGTGGTCTAAATATGTAGCATTTTAAAAGTTAGCTTGTGAATGTTGGACTGTGGAGTTCTTTATGGCATTTTGTCCAATGTGTTGCCCAATTCAGATGCTGAACGGAAGAGTTTATACACGCTGTTCCTGGAATCAGTGCAGTCTCGCTTGCGGCACGGGGAGGAGTCTGTTCCAGACATTATTACAGAACAGCAGGCCACAAAGCAGAGCCTGATAAAGATGCAGTCCATAGCAGAAAGGCACTTGGAACTGGATGATGTCCATGACCCACTGCTGGCTATTAATTTTGCCAGGTAAATGAATGATCTTCCTGCTGTGTTGTTGAAAGCAATATTCAGCCTGGTGACGTTTGGTAGATCACATTTTCATTGCTGCTGCTACTGAAAACAAGCAAGTTCAGAATAAAGGCAAGCACCAACAATCAGCCACAGAATCTAAATAGACACTCTGCTTGTGCATGGTTAAAGAAAAACAAAATCAGTGAAAAATATGCTACATGCAATTGGTAGCATAGAAAATTGGAGTAGTCTTTATCATAGCAGGCTTTTAGCAAATAAGTGGTTTAATAGTGAATGCCATGGTAAAATCTGAACTTTTCATTGAGTTTCCTTGTTTTTTGTACACAATGTCTTTGATTTGCACCAAGTATATTCTTAAAAGAATGCAGCTTCAGTTTTGCTGTGCTTAAATAATTTAACTGTAAAAGCCTTCCAAAACTTGCATAAAAGTTCTTCATTCTTCATAGTGAGGGAACTCCTATAGAGAGTATAAATGTCTTGGAAATCAGCAAGGAAGGATAAACTTTGAAAATCTTATTAGGTGATTATAAATAAGAAAATAGCTATTTATGTTTTTACTAAATACTAATGGTGTGTTTACATGTTTTTAAACTGACATTAAAAAAGGAGGAACCTGTTTTAAAGAAATCATAGCTAGGACTTGGTTTCCCTTGTTTGTTTGGATTATTTTAATTGTCAAAATTGCTACATTCATTCAATATCCAGCTCATTCAGTCTATCCAGGCAATAGCTGCTATGAATCAGACTTCCTCTTGTAGTGGTTACAACTGGCAATTAGCTTTTTAGGAAGTATTACAGTAGTTTGATGCTTTCTTTGTAAAAACAATTAAACTTGCCAAATGTGTAACAGAGACACTTTCTTCCCATCATATGATATTATAGATAATATGTTTTTCAGGAGTATGCCTTAAGCAGTTATGTGATTGTAGAATGCTGTCTTCTGTGGTACTCTCATGTCTGGTGATACACAAACAGTGTGATGGTGCACTTTACAGGCTGGATACATGCTCTGCTTATCAGCTTTTATTATCCCTGCACCATATATTTCAGAGCAAAGGACCCAATTGATTAAAATCCTTGAAGGTATGACAATGTTTTATACCTTGTATGAATAATGACCCTTCTTCCCTAAGTATCTTGTTTTATTTTGAAGATTGTATTTGGAGCAGAGTGACTTTCATGAGAAGTTTACTGGTGGGGATGTCTGTGTGGATAGATCCTCAGAATCTGTGACCTGCCAGACTTTTGAACTGACACTGAGGTCTTGTCTTTATCCTCACATAGACAAGCAATACTTGGAATGCTGTGGTAATTTGATGCAAACTTTAAAGAAGGATTATAGGTAAGAAAGTAGATTTCTTTTTCCTTAACTTTGTTTTTTTTATTACCAGTGGTATGTCATCACTAAAAGAAGCAGTTCTGTGTTGTGTTTCTATTCCAGTTTGATAAACAGCTGTGTAAAGTCATTCAGGAGAAAAGGTATCATATCTGACAGGATAGACTCTTGGGCAAAAACTTGGTCTAGCTTGAATCAACAGCAAAGCTGTCATTTGTCATCAGTGGATGTTTGGTGGGAATATTATTTCCAGCAGTATTTCTTAGTAGTGCTGTCATTTTATATTAATTTCACGGAGAGGGACAGGATTTCCAAACTCTGCTATTTCTGAGAATTACATAGCCTCTAAATGGCTTCCAGTGAAGTTAGTGGAGCTGTTAAAGCTTACAGGGGAAAATGCCTTGGTTAAACAAAGGATTCACTGTAGACTTTATGTTTGTATTCAATACTGAGTTTTTGCTGTGAAGAGTTTTTAAGGTTTTTGTTTCTGTAACAGTTGTGTCTTGTATTCAGTTGTATGATGAGACTCAGGAAATGTTATATATTTCTCCTGTTCAGGCTTGTAGAATATTTGCAGGCAATGAGAAATTTTTTCTTACTTGAAGCCGGAGATACCATGTATGACTTCTATACATCTATTTTTGACAAAATCAGAGAAAAGGAAACTTGGCAGAATGTTGCTTTCTTAAATGTTCACCTACAAGAAGCAGTTGGACAACGATATCCCGAGGACAGTGCAAGGTAAAGTGCAAAATGTGCTTTGGTTACCTTTCACACTTAGCTGTATTAGTGTACTTCACTTGCATACAATACTAATTATTGTGCACTTATTAAAATAATGTGTTTCAATGAAGTTTTGAGCTGTTCTCCTCTTTTCTACCCGAGTCCTCCAGATTAAATCAGACAGTTAATGGTTAGCAGTGAGAAATATAAATTAGTCAAACTAGCTACTCATCTAAAACAGATTCTCACCAATTACATCACTTGTTTCCTTGCATAGGTTGTCAATATCATTTGAAAGTGTTGATACAGCAAAGAAGAAACTCCCTGTCCACACCTTAGATGGTTTGACATTGAGTTACAAGGTAGAGTTAAAATGACTGCAGTTCTTGCACTTACGTATTTGAGAAGTTGTATGAAAGTGACTTATATTTTCTCTTTATTATCCTCTTCTCCTCCTAGGTTCCTTGGCCAGTGGATATAGTTATAAGCTTAGAATGCCAAAAAATTTACAATCAAGTTTTTCTGCTCTTGCTGCAAATAAAGTGGGCCAAGTATAGTCTAGATGTTCTACGATTTGATGGTAAGATACTTCTTCAGTGAAAGATACTCTGTTTTGTGGTCTAAGGGTATGGTTAGTCTTCTGCTTTCTGCAGTAAGTAGTATAAACTAGTTAGAATTTTGATTCATTCTATAAAATAATAATCTCTGTTAGTGTCACAAATTATGTGTATTAAGCTGGGTGTGTTTTTCACTTCTTTTCGTGGGCCTCAGGGACAGCTCCATTCATGCATTCCCTTTGTCTCTTTGATTCAAGTCTAGTTAGGTTTATTGGAAACTTGCTACTTCATTCTGCTTCATTCAGACTTTGCTGTTGAAAGTCTGTCTACCACACCCTAATGTTTATGTATAGTCTTTTTATGAGTAATAGCTTGCAGACAAGTTAGGAAAACAAGATGAAAAAAATACTCTGTTTGAGATTGAAAAACAGTGAACTGTTGGGGGATTATAGAAAGATTTTTTAGTATTTCCTTCACCAAATTAATGTTTATATTCTTCCTGTCCCATGTAAAGTGGATATCTTTTGTGGAAGACTTCATGTCTTAGAAAAATAAATTAGAAAGTTGATAGGTTCATCTATATTTTGAACATCAGCTATGTAATTATCTTCCTAAAAGTATGTGGTTTTTTACTGTTTAAACTTTATGGGTATGACTTTTTGTTTAAGTCTTTTCCCAAAAAGCGCAACATTCTTGCTTTTTTTTTTTTTTTAAGAATTAGTCTCTGCTGCAGAAAACTCACAGGTTAAGGAAGGAACTTCATTAGAACAAGGAACGCTTCCTGTATTTGGACCACAAAAAGAAAGTATAAAACAACAAATACATCGCATGTTCCTCTTAAGAGTGAAACTTATGCATTTTGTCAACAGCCTGCACAACTACATCATGACTAGGGTTTGTCTTATGTTACAATTTCATTTATATTAGGAGCTTGTAATGAAATGTAATTAGGAGCTTGGAGATGAAATATTTATTTTCCTTTAAAACCTAAAAAACCCCCTCAAACAAAAAGTAAAATGTAAATATAATGTCCTTTTCTGTGCATGTTTCTGTTTCAACTTGGCCATTTTAATTCAGTAATTCTAAAAATGCTTTAGAAGTTCTACATGCATATGATTGATCTTTGGGTGTTACTGATTCTTTTGTCTGTTTCTCCCAGTTCTACATGACTTAAGCTCAGTTATGTAATACAAGGTTTCTGTAAGCTGTAACTTAAGAGCTATTATGCTTATAAAAGTATTACAACAGATATTTTAGTTGGATGGGTTCTTCTCAAAAATCTCTAGTATGCAGTGTATACGTGAATTTCCAAACACAAAGGCAGTGCCTGTAGATACGTATTTGCTCTATTATTGCCTTTTTTGCTTTTAATAAAACTAGTATTTACTCCAGTTCAGCCTCAGGATAGTCGTTGTGCCCTTGTGTAGTGGCAGTATGTCTATTTCTGTGAGGAATGTTGCTGTGCAGTTCTCAGAAGAGCTTGAAATTTTTGCTATTGATGTAATTTGGAGGCTAATCCTAAAATTTGAGAGGGAAGAGCAAATGAATAATGCAATTTCAGACTCTTTAAAAATATATTGGAAGAGAGTCACAATCACTTGTGTACAGCATTGAATTTAATAACTGTGGTCTTCTTGTTAAGATTCTCCACAGTACAGGCTTGGAATTTCAGCATCAGGTGGAAGAAGCCAAAGACTTAGATCAATTGATAAAGATTCATTACAGATATCTATCTACGATTCATGATCGCTGCTTACTAAGAGAAAAGGTGGGTGAAAAATTAGTATATTTGATGTACTGAGTTATCAGGACAAGAAAGTAGTTGTGTACTAATTATGCAGTCTGTTTTGTAGCATATATACTAGGAAATATATAGGTACTCTTGAGGAAGTGGTAGCTTTTGACACTGAGATCCAGTTTCCCTTGCTGTTCTCAGCTCAATTCTATCAAGGAAAGAGGATAAAATTGAATTCTTTATATTGGGTACTACATGACTTGTTTGTTTCTAGAGGATGGGAGGTTTTGGACTAACCGAGGCTTGATAATGTTAGGAGGATTGTACCTAGTGGTATGGCAGGAATTGGAGGAACCTGGATAGCTTTGTCACCTTTTATCTCACATACTGTCTGTGCAAAGTCCACATCCAAGTAGTCAGCTGGGAAATGAATTGGAAAACAAATATAAACATCTTCACTTCGGAAGAATCCCATTGTACTTAGGAGATTGTTTTTACAGGTCAGATTAAATGGCATGTGAAGCCATTAATGAAAATTATTTTGCTTAACAATGAATTTCTGACTTACTCCTTGTGTTTTAATTATTTTAGGTGAGCTTTGTGAAGGAAGCTATAATGAAGGTGTTAAATTTAGTACTGATGTTTGCAGACCGTTGGCAAGCTGGTTTAGGAGCTTGGAAGTAAGTACACATAACCAAAATTCTACATGGTCATAATTTTGCAGCTCTGAGTATGTTTTTGTGCCCAGAACTGCACCTCCAGGTGAGGCTGCACCAATGCTGAATATAGTGGGACAGTCACCTCCTCTTCTCATCTGGCTGTGCTGTGTTTGATGCACCCCAGGATCGGGTGTGCCCTCCTGGCTGCCTGGCCATCCTCCCTGCTCACTCCTGTTGAGTTCTTGTTGACCAGCACCCTCAGAGCCCTTTTTGCAGCCAGTTCTTTCCCCATTTATACTTCTGTTTGTGCAGCCTGCTGCTTGAAGGATGAATGATACTGGGCAAGTTTCCAATGCTTTGTCAAACACTCAGAAGTTGATGTATGGTCCTGAAGCCAGCTGGTGTGGACTGGCTTACTTCATATTTTTCAGGACTAATTTTCCTTGGCACAGATGCTACCTAAAACTTAGATCCCACACTCCTATGACATTAGGAAGTTGCTATTTTTGGCATGTTTTTCTCATTCGGAGTGTTAGAAATAATTTGTGAATTCTGTTGATAAGGACTGAAATTCAGGGCATGTGGTTGCATGCTCTTGGCATGAAAAACATGTCAGGAAAAAGTCGTAGCTATTGTCATCTGTATCTTCTTGGGAGAGGGGAAAAAAAGAAAGGAGTGACTGTTGTGAGCTATGTCTTCTCCCTTGACTGGTGAGTGCTGGCTGACAGTCCAAAGTGGAATTCAAGAGATTGCTTGAAGAGCAAAGCAGTAAAGCAGTGAGAGAGAGAGTAAAGGAGAGAGAGGAGAGTAAAGCAGTGTGGGTGTCCCTGTTTCACTGACTGTGCAGGTCCCCAGGAACCTCCAAAGCAGTAAGGACCAGGAAAGGCTCTCTTGCTTACAAACCTATGTGGGAATGATAGGTGTCAGTTAGAATCACACAGCTTCTCCAAGTCATTGCAGAGATTTCTAAAACGATGATGAAATTATTAATGCTCCTTTGATGGTGCTCAGATGCTCCTGTCAAAATTGCCTTTGTTTTTTAGAAGTCTCATATGCAGGCATAACTGAAGTATTGTAAGTTCAAGCCAGAATTCTATGTAAAGAGTTCTTTTGTCATTTACTGTGAAGTTTGGTCATATTTTGAAGATAACAGAGGGGCTGGTCTGTTAAGCATTCCTCTGTTAAACTGTTTTTTAGGATGGAATCCATAGAGAAGATGGAATCTGATTTTAAAAACTGTCACATGTTTCTTGTAACTGTTCTCAACAAAGCTGTCTGTCGAGGCTCTTTTCCCCATTGTAAGTACATGAGGCTTTTCACATACCTGCGCTTACACAAGTTTGCTAGGAATGTGTTTATTTTTTAATCTGTTCTAATGTTTGTTGGCACATTTTAAATAATCTCATTTTGTGAATTATGCACAGAGGGACACCAAGACTTAACCTCTTACAAAGTTAAAGTCATTATTTTTAGGGTATTTGTGCCAAGCTTTTCCATGACAGCTATCTTCAGTTTATCTGTTTACTTGATGAGGGGAAGGTGTGTAGCCAAGCAAGTGACAAGCAGTTTTCTAAACTAATGAAATTAAGTTCTTTGGGGGCAGAGAAGAGCATTCTTTTTGTTGATATTGGGAATGACAGCTGTGATATATCTTGAGCAGATAGCGTTATGGTGCCTCAGCTGCAACTGCACTGGGTTCTTGGCTCTGCCCATCTGTTTTAAGCTATTTCCTTGGCAGTAGAAACAGCAGAGGGTGACATATCTATGCTTCTACTTACAACCTGAGCCTAAATTGTATTGGTATGAGCTTGTTAATCAGTGCCAGTTTGAGTTAGGGGGGCAGCTGCTCAATGAGGTTGTGAGGCATCAGGGTTAGCTGGGACACAGATGGGTGTTCTCACAGGTTTCTACTCCACCTGTAGATGTGCCTCGGGAACTTGACTGAGTGGTGGACTGGGCAGTTTTAGGTTAATGTTTGGACTTGATTATTTTAAAGGTCTTTCCCAACCTAAAACCTGTGTTTAAAACAGGCAATATTTGCCATCACTGCTACTCATATCTACAAGAGCTTCTCTACAGAACCATCCTTGAGAATGGCTTGGTGTAGATAAAACTCCACAACTAATTTTTTATGTACAACAGTATTTCAAGCAAAGGAGCTAATTACTTACCAGTTGCTACCACATGAAATAACTAATGGGTAGCTGATGCTGAATGTGGTGAAATATTATCTAAGCTATCAGAGACTTACAAAATGTCTTACTCTCCTGAAGTCCTAAAGTATTTCAATTTAAAAAGTAAACCAGTATCCTCTTAAAGGACATAATTGAATATTGCAATAAATGTTTGCAGAGTGCTGCAAATGCAAATATTAACTATGTTTTCATGGTTTGTTTCACAGTGGAATCTTTAGCTTTGTCACTGATGGCTGGCATGGAACAAAGTTAACACCCACTTTCACTGAATTAAGGAAGAACTGATAGCAGGATTTATATTGAAATTCCTGTGTTAAAGAACCGTAAGCATTTTGCACTCCAGTTTAAAATGTATATACCTAAATGTTGCCAGTGTTTTGGAGCTGTGTAAAATATTTTAAAATGTAAATAATGTACAGGTATTTATTTGCGTTGGTGGTGGTAGTGTTTGTATAGGCTTCAACATCAAAAAACATGTATAGTGTAAAATTCATTCCATGTAAACAATCTTACTTGAGAATACATTAAATATATTTCATGATGAAAAAAGGAATGTTTTCTTTAATTTTCTTTAATTATTAGTAATTGATGGTTTACTTTTTCCATTATTTTTTCAGCTGTGAATAGGTCACAGGGCAGTGTGAGTGGTGTGACTCAAATCTTGGTGTTTAGAAGGTTGGTTGAGTTAATTTTTGGCCTTTTTTTTCCTTTGCAAAAAGGCTGAGAAGCATTCATCTTCTTTGCTTAGTGGTTCTTAAGAAATCTTTAAGAAGACTGTTACAAGAAGCTGATGTAAAAAAATACAAGATTAATTTATCAAAATGGATTATAGCAGAACATAAAACACCAGTATTTTTATGTTAAAAGTTCAAATGCTTGCTAATTTTAGTGGTAACTGGTCAGTTTAAGTAGGATTAAGATGAAAGTGTGTGATGTATTAGTTGTAATGATTGGTTTGTTGAGATGTTTCAAAGGTGGTCAGATATGACTTGACTTTTATCCTTCTTCTAAGCCTTTTGCAAGCAAACATTTACCTCTAATAGCTAATCTCCTGTAAAGCAGTAGATTGTGATACAGAAGCGTACAGAAGTGTGTTTCTGGACAAGTAAATGTGGAACTTGTTCTGCACGAAATGACTCACCCTGTCTCCTCCCCTTTAAAGTTTCTCTGGAATTGTGGCATCAGTACACCTGCATAAAAAAAGAAAATCAATCATAGCTATTTACCTAATGGTTTTTTTGAATAAATAAAAGATTTGATAATTAGGATTTCACTGTTGTGTGTGTTTCTGCTGAAATTCAGTCAGTAGCTTAAAGTTTGAGAGGTGTTTCTTCAAGGTAAATGAAGTATGTTACTACTGATAAAACCGTTATAAAACTGAGCTTATTATAAAACTATTTTTTTGGCTGTAAACTAATAATTACTTCATATGAAAATGAATATTTGTGTTTGTGTTTGAACGGGAGATCTCAAAGTTCTTCCAAGTTATAGCTATGAAATATTTGGAGGAAAATAATTTTTTTTTCAAGTATTCCACTGAGGAAGTTTCTGCTGCCCTGTAACATGTCTTTCGTTTGACTGAGTGGAGGTTTTTCTTTAGAGAACAGTATGTTTGTATTGTCCTTTGCTATCACATGACACACTCTTCCAAGTGGATGTTTTTGTGGTAGCTGGACACCCATTAACAAAAGTAATTTGTACTTCTAGTTTACCATGACTTGTTCTCATTTAAGATTCCAGATTATTATTTATTGCTAGCAGAGACAGTGCATTGTTTAGTAACTTTCTTAATCAGAGTAAAATTGAGTAGCATACTGAGAGTTTTAAAAGACATGCCTCGAAGTTCAACACTTCTGTGCACTGGGTCATTACTTTTTGAGTATGTCTTGTTCTCTGCTTTTGAACTATCTAATGTGGTTGCTTTATTTCTGCTTCCTATACAGTGATAACCTTCAATGAAATTCCTACTTTTCATAGCCTTACCTTGGATAATATTAGCTAGATGTGGGAGAAAAAAATCCTTCAATCCTTCAAGTGGTTGAAACAATAATTCCTAGTAAATCCCTTTGCCAATTTTACTTATTTTATGTGAACGACCCTGAGTAAGTGAAAGATTTTGCTGTTTCACCCAATTTCCTGCTTAGGAATTAATGTTGCATTCTGCAGGGAGACTTCTGTGCACTTTGTAGACAAGTGATGCCTGCATGCTGTTTATTCAGCCAGCTTCCAAGATTTGCTCATCTCTCATCACAAAAACACAGTGGAAAGTCTGGCTCTGGAAATGTTTACTGATTCTAGTCATGGACATCCTCAGTGTTTTAATTTTCTGTGTGTCAGCAGTACTTGGCTGACAGATTCCCTTCAATGAGTCAATCTTAAGGCATTCATTTTTCTTCAGAGCCACAGAAAAAAAGTCAAGTCCTGTCTTTTAGTGTGCATTGCCCTATCATGCCACCAGGATCTTTCCATCAGTCCCCTGGCAGTTGTTAAAATGTTGTTTTACCTTTTGGAGAAAAAAAGGGGTTTATGTGAGATGCGGGGTATTTTAGCTATATATTTACTCAGATTTCCTTTTAACATTTTCTGTTTTCTTTACAGAACACTGTTGTTTCTTGGATTCTGTCCCGAATGCATTCCTTCTGGATGTTTCTTTGACCTGGTTTTCAAATTCCTGGTTTTGTCAGTTATTTCTGAATTGATTTGAATCTTAACTTTTGGATACTTTTCCTCTTTGTTAGAGGAGACGCAGCATTTGAATATGCTTTACTTGCTCTTCTGGAATTTCGAGTAAGCAATTTCGGAGACGTTAGGAAAGGTGTAATCTATTCCATGTGTGTATAGATTCAAAAGACTTCTGTCATAGTCTATTGTTTTGTGAATTGTCAAGTTTAGCATAAAGCACTCAGCAAAGCATGTAGAAACAGAACTTTCTGAGCTGCTAAGGGGGTATAAAATTCTTTGAAAAGAACACACTCCATTATTGGATGCTGTCACAATTTCATTTCTACATTTATTTGTTGTCATTAACTTCTATGCAGTTTTAACAAAATTGCAGCATAGAAGCCCTTATATGACTTATTACTTTGTTTTTTTTCCTGTGGGCTTCTGTTATCTCTAGGCCACATTTTAGCACTCATGTAGGAGATTCTCCAGTACTTTCTTTGCTCTTTAGTCTTAATAACCCCTAATTAACCGCTAGGTCCTTGAGGACCTTTGGTTTTGTCAAACTGTTGATATAAAAAAAGTTAGCAACCAGTCATTGATCAGATGGTTTCCATGGGAGCATGGATTAAAGATAGCAGTACTATATTACAGGCTGATTAAAAAAAAAAAAAAATTCCTCTGACATGCTTTTTAATCTTACTAACTAAAGATTTGCAAGTTATTCAGCTTTCCTCTTGTGCTACTTTGCACACTGACTGAAAAACCTTTCCTCACTGATTGCATTGGTATTTGCTGGCTATTGTAGTGTCTTGTTGCTCCACTATGCATTTATTGCTGGGAAGGCTGCACAGGATCACAGGTCTGAGGGCCTAGAGAGCTAATGAAGTTACCCGGGATAGAGGGGCAGGCCTGGGGTGAAGAGTGAGGGGGCTGAATTGCCTAACATACATGCCCTGATTTCTGCACTTATGTCCTACATGAGCAAAGTGAATGTGATTTGTAATGGAATCAAGAAAGGATTTAACGTGTGTTAATGTCTGTCAGGGCATATCAGAGCTCATTGCGTGGGCTCTGGTGTGGTTTGGCAGCACGGTGTGCAGCAGGTTTGGAAAGCAGGGTCGGGGGACACAGGCCCATTGTACACACATATAGAGTTAAATCCCTATGAGTTTACAATAAAGCCTTGGTCTAGTGTTTCAGGGAGCTGGAAAGCAGAAGTAGGGAACCCTGCTTGCTCAGATCCATTTCAGATGGTGTCATTTAGCACTAGGAGGGAAATGGGAACCAGAGAGCTGCAGGTGTCAGCGTGTGCTAATGAGTATTTATGAATATGCAGGACACCTGCTGTTGTCAGCTGTGCTTTTGGCTGGCCATGGGCACTTGGGGTTAGGAATCTGGCTTTGCCTGGAATTAAAGGTAGGTATGAGTGACCAGATCACTGCATTTGTGTGAGGCCTTGTGAAGTGGAGGGCTCCAAATAGGAGTTATGTGTTTGGGTTGCTGGTGTAGGCTTCCTGCTGTGGGTCAGGTTCTTGCTTTGCTCATTGAGACCTCTGAGATGGTGCCTTGTGCTTGGTCTCTTCTGCTTAAGCTCTCCCAAGTGCTGTGTCCTCTTCATAAATGTCTGTCTCCTGAGAGCTGAAATAATGTGTTACTGTATGCAGTGTGGAACCATATAATATTTGTGTAGCCTTGCTGAGCTTCAAACCTTTTGCTACATACAGTACCAAGTCTTTGCTGACTTCTAGTGTGAAAAATCTTGTCCAGTTCTTTAGAGTATGGACAGGTGGCTGATATATTGCCAGAAGTTGGATTTAATTTTTAAATTGATTTATAGACAGTTATCTATTTTCTTGTATGACATCCTGTTCTTAAAGTCATCAGGACCATTGCCTACCATGATTTCATAAATACCTTTCTGTGTCAGGTCAAGACAATTTCCTTTGTTCTTTATGATGATGAAAAATCTCTGAACTCAGAAGGTAAGAAAAATTAAATTAATAGCTAGATATATTGTTAAGTTTAAACACCAAAATAACTGCAAAACCAGAGAGTAACATCATCATCTAAGACATCCAGTGTAGAACCATAGTAGAAGTCCAGTGGCAGAACCGCAGGATTCCTGTTGAAGTTCTCAGGTTGCTGTGGAATGAAATTCTTCAGTGTAATCCTGTGGGCTCCTGAAAAAGATTCTTTCATTGCCTTTGGATAAATGGTTAAAAGCCCAAAGAAGAAAAGTAAAAATAAAGTGAAATTAGCTGGAATTCAAGAAGTAGACCTGTGGCTGTCCTGTAGCATAGTGCTTTGATCAAAGGCAAATCCAGTCTTCAGACAATTGCATTAAGCTTGTTACTACCATATTATCTGATTCTTGTGTGGCTTAGGTACAACGTACATAAATTGCCAGGAGCATGATACATTACTCTTGCAGATCTTCCTAAAGATTGTTGACAGGCATGGGTTAAAATCAGGTTAAAATAAATTCCACCTGAGAAAGGATCTCAAACTGCTGAAAGTCTGGCCTGATAAAAGCCACACCTAATTTCCAGAGGCTAGGATATCAATTAGTGGCTTGATTGGGAATAGGTAGATACATGTCTCTTTAGCTACACCTAGAAGGCCTTTGTTCAGTGTGGTAAGGATAATTGAGAAGGACGAATACGGTAGAGGGAGAAGCAGCTCATGGAGACCTGCTGAACATCTTTAATCAAGTACTGTCATTGCACTATTGAAGTTCCACTAAAGTGGAAAGAGCAGGGAGTTGTGGGGGCATTACAGAATTAAATCAGGCAACTGCAATGGTATTATGTGGGCTCACTTAAAATGGTTCTGATAGGCATATCACATATTACATGAGACCGTAGATATTCAGATGGCAAGAAGTGACTGTTGTGTAATTCCTACGTCAAATAATAGGGAAAAACAACACAAATCTTGAGTAGCTGTGTACTATCATCTACTTTTTTATATGATCTTATGTATAGGAATGCTAATAAAAAAGCAGATTGCCCCAGCAGTGGGGAAGCAGCATCTTTGCCCACTCAGTTATTTTGATGGAGATAGCAAGATCTGGGGCATCAGCCAATCCTTGCGACAAGCTGTTATTTCCTGGACAGGATGGTGCCGGTTGGCAGGCTTACTTTCATACAGAGCAGCTGGCACCAGCTGGCTTTCAGCAAGTAGGGGGGGCCACAATGGTGGTCTTGCTTGGGACAGACTGGCAGACTATGAAGTATTGCCCATGTGGGGGCAAGCTGCTGTTGATCAGATCTCATGGGGAGCGTTCGACTTTGCTGTCCTTGCTGCTCTGTTGTGGCCCGGTAACGGATGTCTCATGGCTGATGTAGGCAGTATGGTTGCATTAAGACAAGGCTGTCCTGAATTTGCACTTGCTCAGGACAAGGAAACAAAACTAATCCTGCTTTACAAAGGTGAGTAATTTACTTAATCAAGCTCCTTGTCCCAAGCAGAGTTTGCAGAAAAGGGCATAGGATAGATGGCACTGGAGACAATCAGGTGTCACTTTGGAAATGGAAGCATCCAGCTTTGGTTGTATTTTACACTTTTGCTTGAGCTGGGTTAAGAAGTTAGCTGATAAGGAGCTGTGATGGTTGAAAGGAATTGAAATTAATTTATTTTGTATATGCACTCCAAAATGTTCATAAATATATACAGAGAGAGAAGAATAGCAGCCATGTTCTAGAAAATAAATTGTTTCATAGAAAAGACTATGTTGCAGTACTAGGGAAAAAACATGCCTATGAAGATGTCTCTGTGATATGATGCAATGCTAACGATAACATTTTGCAATAATGTATAACTTCTCCACAAGCTGTGGAAATTCTTGATGACATGGAAAGGGTGGAATAATTGGATTAGATCATACTTGGAATAATGAAAACTGGGGGTCTAGGACGTCATCCCCACTCTTCACAGGCTTTCCTGTAGATGCTATTACAAAAAGGTTATTTAAAGAAACTTGAGGCAGTGCAAACTTTTTGGGAAAAACCCAACAAGCAAGAATTGAAGTAAAGCACTAATTATTCTGTTCTCAGCACAAAAATCATTAATAGCACAGCGTCCCCTGAACAGCTGTTGAAAACAGACACTTGGAAGTGCTTGCTGTGGCAACAGTGTGTGGTTTGATTATCATTATAGACAGGGTTTTCAAGAGTAAATAAAATGTTGGATGTGATTTAAAGCAGACAAATACAAGCAAATAGGCTTTGATGAAAAATTGTTTTGAAGTTCCCATGCTCTCAGGTGACTGTTCCCTACGTGGAGTAGTTTGTGGATTCCCTCCGCCATAAAACAGTGGCTGGAAAGAACAATCTTGACAAGCTTCCTTGAAAAAGAATGGGCAGTTTGATTTTGTGCTGCAGTGTCAAGTTCATTAGATGGACTCTTGAACAAAGAAGTAAAGCTGAACTTCAGTGGGAGAACACTGCAGGGAAAAGTAAGACATCTTTAAAATGAGGAAGTACAGATGTTTGATATCGTTTACAGAAAAGTTCAAGTGGGAGGCTGTCAAACAGCAACCTGCCTGGTTTTTATGGTTTTGACTTTAATGAAGTGTGGTTATTTCGGATACAAACACCACAGGCATGAGCACCCTCTGCAGGATGTTTAAAGGGGTTTCCCACGCGCTCCCTTTTGATTTTTAAAGGTTAGGTTTTTTCATCCTTAAGGCTGGTGTTTTTCCCTCGCCATGCTAGCAGAGTTGTGAAGTGGGAAGCCCCGACACTGACCTGTTACTGCTGACCCCGGAGCCCCTGGGGCGCTGGTTTTCTCTGCGGTGGCGCTGGGGCGGACACTGGATGGCACTGTGCGGGGTTTGTACGAGTGGGCACGGTCGTCCTGGGCGTAGATTTGTGTTCCGAGAGCCA
Source organism: Motacilla alba alba (assembly GCF_015832195.1). Lineage (NCBI taxonomy): Eukaryota > Metazoa > Chordata > Aves > Passeriformes > Motacillidae > Motacilla > Motacilla alba. Next base: position 91,530,489 of record NC_052016.1, read on the forward strand.
GATTGCCCCGTGTACAGGGCACAGAAAAAGTGGCTTTCATTAAAGGCAAAGGGCCGTTCCCGGACGCTGCTCCGCCGCCTGCGGCTGCTCCGGGATTACTCCCGGCTCCCCGGGAGGAGGAGGAGCCGGGGCCGGAGCCTGCCGGGGGCGGGAAGGGGCGGCAGGTTTGGGATGAGGAGGAGGAGCTGGAGCGGCAGGAAGGGTGTTTCCCTGCGCAACTCCCGGCTGAAGTGACTCAGACAGGAAACTCCCTGCCAGGCGCGGCCCAGGAGCGGAGCCGCCGGGCCGACGCGACCCTCGGCGGCCGGGCCGAGCGGAGCCGCCGGGCGGCCGGACAGACAGACAGACGGGCTCCTCCCGCCGCCGGGCAGCGCCGCTCCCGGGAGCCGGCGGAGAGCGGGTGAGCTGCGCTTCCCGGGGCCCGCCCGGGCGCCTTCGCCCCCTCCCCCGATTTCGGCCCCCCATCTGCGGGGCCGGGCGGCTCCGCGCCCCCGCCGCGCTCCTCTCGCTGGTAACCGTGAGCCCCGTACTCTTACTTGGGGTTGCTTCATGCCCCCTCGGTATCTGGAGCTCCCCGGAGCTGGGAGGTGCCGCGGGGGTCCCGCTGCCCGGGGCGCGGCGGGAAGGGCCGTGCGGAGCCGCGGGCGGGCGCTGCGGGCGGGCGGCCGTGGCCTCAGGCGGGTTGGGTTCCTCAGCGGTGGGCACCTAAAAGCCATTCTCGGTTTCTGTTTCTGGGGGTAAGGTTTAGCTTGTTCTCTCTCGTGTGTCTGCAGCACTCGAGTGGTCAGTTTTGCCTCCTGGGCTGTCTTGGAGTGGGCTAGATGGGGAAAAAATAAAATTGAAAAGCTCTGTGCAGGTTCATCTCCCTCTTCAGAGGAAGGAGGTGATCTGTAGTCTGTCTAAGGACGTGGAATAACTTCCTCATGAGGAACTTGAGAATTATCCAGTAAAAATAACTATGCTGTAATGACAGCAGCACTGTAAGCTTGAAAATCCCCAGATGGATGGTCTGCCACCCCATCCCTCCTCTAATGAGCAGAGGTGAAAACAGACATGCACTTCATCTTTCTGAGTATTCCTGTAGTTCATCAAACATCTCTGCTAATTTTTTGCCTTTCAGTAGGCTCTCATTGCCTTGATTTTTATTCCTGTGCTGTTTGATGGCAGGCTGAAGTAGCATTTAGACTTGTAAAGGGTTGTTTGTGCCAGCAAGGCTGTTGGGAGGAAGTTGTCTTTGTGGGATGCAGCCAGTCTGCCTGAAGTGCTGGCTGGAGAGCGTGTATTGGAGGAGGAGGAAAGCTAGCTGGAGGAATTTCTTCTTAATTAGAAGGTTATACCAGGCTTTTCTGTAAACTGTGGGAAATGGAAAGCTTAGGCTAATGAGGACTCCAGTCCTTATTGCATTCCAGTTACTTACTTGGCATAACTTTATTATAATAAGCTTACTGAACATATACATATGCAGTGTTGTGTGGTAGTGTTTTCTTCAAAATTGAATTTATAATAATGCTGTAGTGCAATTTGGCAATCTCTGAATTATGTTTTTATTAATTGTGCTTAAACTGTTTTATGCTCATGGAGTGTCTGAGCTGTATGATAGAAAAAGCATTGCTGCTCCTTACTTAAGTTCTGATTCTTGGCTTCAATTAAGTACCGCTTTTACGTCTAAAAAACTTTTTTTTTAAAAAAAACACTTTTGTACACACGAAGTTTCTCCTGTTCTAATATAAAAAACTCTAAGCTTTCCCAGGCAACTGGTCTGTGAATTCTGGCTGGTATAGGCAGCCAGTTGTCTCTGTAGCTGCCAGGAGGGAGGAGGAGGAATTTGGAAGAAGTCTGTACAGCATTGGGAAGGCTTAACCCCAGTATCATCAGAGCTTGCTTGGCTTGCCCTCTAAAAAGTGTATATCAGTCTTTGTACCAGCTTAGATTTTTTTTTTTTAATAGGGACTATGTACTTGATGGAATATCTCTAATGTACTTTGGTTTTCAGGCTGTCACAGCTAATTTATGTATTCTGAGAATAAACCTCCCTGAGTCTTAGGAAAACACCCAAATAATCCCACCCCCAAAATCCCTGCTTGAAAGACTTTGTTTTGTTTACAGGCCTAGGGTTTGTCAGTTTCTTTTGAGGATCCTGATGTGGAGAGTGGAGTGGTGTTTGAATGGAGTGGTATGCTCAGCTCTGCTAATTGAAAATTCCTCCCATAATAGATATCACAGCATTCAAACTTAAATGGAGCCAAATTGTCTAAGTTGTTTAATTTTTTTTTAATGTATGTTATAAGAAAGGGAATGTTTCATGAACAATTCAGACTTTTCAGTTTTTAACTTCTAGATGTGTGACTTATAAAAAAGCTCATACTACTTTAGTGATTTACCTGTAATATTCAAAGTATTCATTAACAAAATTCTTGTTTCTTCAGTTTGCCTTAGATGGAAATTGTCCTCTGGGCTTAACCCAACAGATTCTCTTGGTCCATTATGCTGACTTTGTAGCATGATTAAGTAATTACCAGAAATCTGTCCTAGCTATGTGTTCCATGTTAGATGTTTGTCTGATACACTCATTAAGTTTTGGTTAGTGCTTTGTTTATTCATTCTGAGAGAGAATTGTCTTAGAAGGTGGCTTGTTCCTGAGGGTAGGTTTTAAAATCTTGCTGTAACTGTCTTGTCAGAATCATCTGATTTTTATTTTAAAGTTTGTTTCTCAAAGATTTCCAAGATATTCAGTTTGAGGTGGAAAATTCAGAGTGGTTGGAATTGAGCTGCAAGGTTGGAACAAAAAGATGGAACAAAAAAATCCCAACAAAGCTCGTTTTTTGTTGGAACAGTTGTATTCATCCTCTGGCCTGAAAACTGCTAGAACTGCTTGCAATGCTGTACAAGAGAAAACTAATTTCAATGTAATTTCCATGCCTATATGTGCATGTCAAGTGGGTTTCATTTTACAGTTTTTGCCCTATGTTCTCTGGGCAAGTTCTTCAAGTGGTTCCTTTGCTGGACCAACAAGTAAAGTAAACTTGAATGCTGGGCAGCAGGTTTTACCCTGCTGAGTTGGAAGTCAGCTGTGTGATTGACTTCACTGCTCGGAACAGTGACTGTGTGCCCTTCTGAATTTCCACTGTTTATACATTTTAAATAACTGCAGCTACTATGGCAATCCCCAACTTAATAAGCAATTATGCTTGAACCAAGGTAAGTGCTTGTTTACCTAGGGATGCTGCAGGAGCTTGGCACAGCCCAGGCGTGAGTGGCCAGTGAAGTGGCTCAAGGTGGATCCATCTGTGCGTGTGGGATTGTGAATTATTTGAATAGTCCCAAGCTTCCCTATGAAGGTTCTCAGGGATGGATGCAAAGAGGGAAGAGTAAATGTAACAGATTTCTAAATTTCTGATCTGTAGAAAATATACCTTGTTTCAAGTGGCCTCTGGCATTCTTTACTCTTGAAGGTCACCTTGCTACTTTTTGGCTACATTGTTATTTGTGTATACAACAAATAAAAGCCACCTATCCTTCTCCTGGTTTTTATGGAGAGCTGAGACAGTAAAATGAAAGAAGGACATTTAAACATTGTGAAATATGACTGTATACCTACAAAAACTCACAAAGAGCTTGGTGATGGTGCTTTATATTTTAAGCTACATACGTCAGTCCAGGATTCTTCTTTACTGCACATCTGCCCTTATTAGAAGCTGACATTAGTAGGGCTCGGGGGCACACTTTGCTGTGTAATACTGATAACAGAGTGCGTATTGATTTGCTTTGTTAAAACGTAATTCCATTAATCCACATCACTGCCTTTCTGGTGGTAAAAATAATGTATGATGCATTGATGAGACTTGCTACAAGAAGACAGAGGTTGCAAAACAGCAGTTAATCTTTCTATCTCTTGGCACCAAAAATGTTGTAAGATATTTTGGGTAGCTCCTTATCTCTTGTAAACACACTGGCAAAAATCGTGAAGCATGTTTTCTTCATAAGACTTGAAAGATTTTTCTCTGTGTTAGTATATACTGTTTACTGTGTGCCTCTGTTATGTCTGTAAATATGCTTGCACTCATAAGTATTTGTGAAGAAAATCCTGTATTCACACACTTCAATGTTTTGGGGGAAAAGTGGCTATCTTGAACTTAAACTGTAAAAAGTAGAGTTGTGGTAAAGGTTGGTATGGGACAAATAATCATTAGGCATTTGCCATCTCAGAAGAAACCCCCTTTCCCTCAGGCTGAGCATCAGCAGGATATCAAGTGAGTTTATAACTGTGTAGCCTTACTGCAGAAGGACCATTGTGGGAGAGGTGATTTAAGGTTGTGGGCAGCCGAGTTGAGCACAGATCTGGCTCAGGCTGTTGGAGAGGGAGCCCATCTCTCCAAACCTTCCCAGCTGGAAGATGGTGGTGCTTCCTGCTCTTGAGGAGCAACACTTGTATCCTGCTGCTGTATCCCTTCCCCACCTTTTCTGTAGCTGTTTCATTGTGCCAGACCTCTGCTCCTGCTGGAAGGGACCCCAGCAGGACATCAGTCTGATGGTGAGCTCAGGAGGACTCTCAGGGTGGAAATCCCTTCATTGCTAAACTAACTGCCTGCCAGGCACCTGCTGTGTGGGACTTTGCCAGCTGTGGTCTGCTGTAGATTTGCAGCCCTCTTAGTCAAGCTGTGATGTCCCTGCTGTACTCTTGTCAATGGCTACAGAGAAGTAAAAGTGAACATGGTAGTTTTTTGCCTGGGTGGTTGTTCTGTGGTTCTCTGTGTGTGTGTTGCCAGGACAGGTGCTCTGGCCTAGGCAGAGCTTAAAGTGAGTGTCCTCCCCAAGAGTGGAGTTCTACCTGTTAACTTTACTAAAGCTTTTCTTATTCACGTAGTCAGGTAACACATATGGAATTGGCACTTCTGTTCTTGCTTTCATCAGCGGTAAATGCCAGGGCAGCAGGCTGTGGTACCCTCCTTTTCCCAGTTTGGGAGGGCTCCCAGCTTACAAAGTGGTTATTTGTGGGGTGAACTTGTAGGATTTCTTTCCTTGAGCCATATACTGTGAGATTTTCTCAGTTTAGCAGTCTGTCTTTCAGCAAGCCTTTCACGTGGCTGGTTTTTGCAGGTCTCTTTTCCGTCACTGTTGGTCATGGGGTAATAGAGTGACAAACAAACTTTTTAAAGCCACTAATTGCTCATTTGGTGAAAAAAAAAATGCCATCCCCCCTCGTCTCCCTCCACTGAAAGGCATCTTAAGAATTCAGTCAGTGTTGTAGACTTCTGCTTACTAGATGACACTCTCTGCAAATGATTAGCAGGGTTGAGTCTCAGTAATGTTCTTACGAATGACTTTATTCTTAAGTAAAAGAAAAAATTAAATGGTGCTTTTGGTTTTAGAAACAGATTTAAAAACCAGTACTGTGGTTTTGTGTTAGGACATGAGTCTCAAGAGTTGACATGCTAAGTAGTGATTCAAGCTGTGCAAATGACACAAGGTGCTTTTGGAGATGCTTGCTTTATACTCTGCACCTATACAAGAGATTTTTTTTCAGGGTTTAGATAAAAATATGTTAGTGCTGTACTTCAGTTTAAAATACTTTAATTCTGACAGGGACATGGATGCTTTGCTGGCAGGAAATAAAAATGCTCTTGACCTGAAGCTATTTATAGCCTCTTTTCAGTATAACTCTAATTATTTTAAGTGGTTTCAGTGATATAAAATCAATAAGGAGAGTACACTGAATTATAGATTCTGAGTGTGATGTTCAGGCAAACTGTCATGACACACAGCTCAAGACAGATGTGAATTCTTGTCAGGTGATATATGAAGTAATGCTTTGGATGAATTTTCACTGAAACTGTGTATTTTCTTGTATAAAATACTGCAGGTGATGAGCTCTTTCTGAGGAAAAAGATTTTGTTTTCTCTTCTACTCTGTTCTCTACTATTTCCTTAGGTTTTGTGGTTTTTTTTTAAGAAAACTATTAAACCATTATTTACTTCTTGTCTGATTCACTCTCTCCTCACAGAAATGCACATAATGGTAGATTTTTTTAAACAGCTTCTGAAGCCTATTGATTTGGTTTTTTAAATTTTGTTTTCTTTTTAAATACTGTAATTTTGCAAAATTGTACATTATTATTGTACTGATTTAGATAATAAATAAAAAGCTACTTTTAAGCATGGGTAGTACAAATTTGCCTAAAATATCTTCCAACTTACTTTTCAAATGAGGCTGTGTAATTTTTTTAACTGAAAGTGGAGAGTATTGTATTGTTGACTTACCAAGTACCTACAGGTATAGAGAAGGAGTGGGAATGACAGCAGACAGCCTCTCTTTCAGAGTCATTTTACTAAAGCCTTTGTTCAATTTTTAAACTCAAAATAAGGCAACACTGAAGTCAGAGCTTCAGCTGCAGGCTTGCATGGAAAAAACCCACTGGATATAATGAATGCCTGTCGTGTCATTGGGGGACATATGCTGTAAGAGGAGGCTGGATGCAAAATGCAGAGGCACTGTGGAAGAGAGACCTGGGGGGCTGCCCCTGCCTGGACAGCTGCCCCCAGCAGTGGGGGGTGGGAGTCCTTCCCACAGGCAGGGGTGTTGCCAGGCAGACTCCCCTGAGAAGCTATAAGACTGACCCTGGAGCAACCATCTGTGTAACTGGGCTAAGGAAGAGAATGCTGTCCTCCCCTCTCCTGAGAAAACAATGTTGGTTTTCTTTATTTCTCTCCATTCTTGTGAAATAGAAGTACAGAACTCACATGCTTTATCAGGAACTGTAGTGATAGGACTAGGAGTAATGGGTTCAAACTGAAAGAGATGAAATTTAGCTAAAAGACATGGAAGAAATTCCTGACTGTGAGGGTGGTGAGGCACTGGAACAGGTTGCCCAGAGAGGCTGTGGGTGCCCTATCCCTGGAAGTGTTCCAGGCCAGGCTGGATGGGGCTTTGAGCAGCCTGCTCCAGTGGATGGTGTTCCTGCTGATGGCAGGGGAGATGAACTGTATGGTCTTTAAGGTCCCTTTCAACCAAAGCCATTCTATGAGTCCAAATAAACAGTTTGTCTAAGGCTGAGGGCTTGTGTTGCTGCTTAGATGGAAACCTGAAGCCTCCAGACTCTTGTCTGTCTCTCCATCTTTGAGGCTCATCTCTTTTACCTGTAACATGACAGTCCTCCATCTGCTGGGGCGCTCAGTTCCCCTGTCCCCAGCTCCTTTCAGCCCATGTACACAGGTGTGCCCTTTTTGATTAAAGTTCCAGCACTCTGTGTACACCAGACACAACGGGCAGCCTAGGAAACCCATGCTGAGCAGGTGTGAGCAGTCTGTGATGGAAGACTTCATTCTGAGCCATGCCAGGCTAATCCCATGTGAACTTGCTTTCCTTTCTCCTTTCTGGGGTGGTTATTGCTTTTGCTGCTCCTTTTCCCATTCTTTGCAGAATGTTCACAGTGGGAGTATTACCTTTGCTAAGAAGTGAGAGAGCTTTTCACAGCTGTACTTGTAGTTTTCACATGCTGTAAGTGCTGTGCTTCAGTGCTTAGCTTCCGTGCTAAACTTCAGTCTGGTCCAAAGCACTGCTGTGCAGCGTTGCTTCCTACCACCCGTGCAGCAGCAGGATCAGGAACAAGTACAGAAGAAATGCTTGTTGAGAACAGCTGCAGGAGAGAGCAGCATCAGCAGAATGCAAAAATGGCAGCAAACTGAGAAGATGATTAAAAAGTGTTGTGGAGGAGTGAACTGGGTGAGAGGAAAAGAATGCAAAAAAGAGAAGGTGAGGGGGTTGGTCAGGAAGGTGAAATGGTGCAATTCAAAGGTGTAATACCAGAGAATATTAATAGGGTAAGGCAAGCAAGTGTAGCAAGACAGATCTCAGCACACCTAACCTAGAATGAAGCAGTGCTTCAATCTCTAGCTTCATTCCGGTCTGAAGAGAGGCCAAATATTGCAGAAGGGGGTTCATTCTGTACATTAGTTAGTTCACTCAGAACTAACTCAGTTCTGTGAGAGTTCATTAGTAAACCAGAACAAACCCTCTCAGTCATCTAACCCCATCAACAGCAGATTTTTTTTTTAAATTTTACATTTGTGACTTAACTTGGGCTTCAGACTTAGGTTCGCAGATAAAGCAAACCAAACAAAACATGTCTGTGAATTTTTATAACACAAGTGCCATTGCAGAGGGGGGTTTGCATGCTGCAGGACAAACTTCGGAGACAGGCCCTCCCTCCTTGTTCATCTAAGTGGGATACTTTTGGAGGAAATTTTAGAGGCTTCACCCATGCCATCATAATGGATTCTCAAATAAGTGGAATGAACAAATTAATTTTTCATTTTTGAAGTGTGTGCGTCCTCCACTCGAGCTTCCTACAGAGGGATAGTGTTTCACCCTTTGTTTTAACATCAGGAAGTTGTATTTCTCTTCTAAAGCTTCAAGATGTGGAGTGATGTTGCAGATGCATGGTACTGGCCAGGCTGCCCTTCGAAATACCTGGTTGTTACTTGCTGCTTCATCATAATCCACTGCAGATGCTGCTGCTGTAGAATTAGTATGTGCCCATCCGTGTGCTCCTGCTGGCTGCTAACATGGCAGGAAAAGATAAATTCACTCTTGTGGTGCCTAGCTAGCAAAAATATAGTGACTCCAGCCGCATGCTATGGTACAGGAGTGCTGAGGTTGCACTGTGTTCTCTAGTTGCGGGAGAGTTTTCTTACTGATGCTGTAAAATGAGTCATTAGTAGACATACACATGGTGGCAGGCTTCAGGAAAGGCAGTTCTGGACTACCATCACTCACCAGTCTTGATCTAGGCTTCATTCAAAGAGCCCGAGACTCGCCCATTCCGAATCTGCTGTGATGATAGTAGAGTGCCACACCTTCCTTTTATTGGAAAGTGCTTGAATTCATCCAGGGTATTGAAAGGGAAATTACTTGACAAGCATAACTAATTGTTCTCCTAGTCCTGGTGGTCAGTGTGTCAGCAAGCCATTTCAGCTCCATGACAGCATCCTTAACAATGCTGTCCTTCTGACCCTGGTTATCCTGTGGGAGGAACAGTACTGATTCACTGAAGTGTGGCTTTTATGTTGCATTAATGGTGCTGCTGTTGCTTACTGATAATGCCCAGAATTGAGTTTTCCAGGTGATAAGACTGGTGTATCACTGAGCACTTGAACCTTGCTTGCACAATCATAGCAC